>NC_050575.1:58567269-58885759 GCF_011100635.1 Trichosurus vulpecula
TCACTCTTCCATATGTTCCATACACTTCTACTCCTGCGCATGTATACCCTGACCATGCATGTTCTAGTGTTCACGACCTCCGGGTATGATCCCTTTTGCATCTACTTTTCCCACTGCTGGCATGTCAATTAATCTGTTCTAGGTTTGCAGGGGAAGTGCTCTATTGCTACTTTCCTTTCCTTGCTTTCTTATTAAATAGTTTTACTTTGGGTGGGGTTTTGGGGCGGAGAATTGTATTATTGACAAAGGCTTACTCAAGCTCCCTAGGCCCAAGGCTTACTCAAGCTCCCTAGGCCCAAGATAACAAACCTACTGGGGATAGAGACATTATCATTACGTGGGCACCAGATTCTTTGCCTTGGGCTCCCCCTTGTGTCTGAGAACTTGCAACACAGCATGGGTTTTTACACACACACATTTTTCCCCCCACTGTTAACAATAATACTGTTTACATGTACGACAAAGTATGACAGCCAACTCAGCATTTTTCCCTCCATTCAATCAGGACTTTTCAAGATAAGGGTGAACTACAGGGGCCACGGGGTGCATCCAGCTTGCACTGCAGCCTAGCTTTCCTGTACTGGGCTGTTACCACACTGATATGAGGGATGCTATATAAAGTATCTTGCCAATAATTACATCACATTAAACCCTCCTTTCTTTATTGCAAATGCATATCCCCTGGGTTCATTAGATCATAGGCTTTAGAGTTGGGAGGGGCCTTAGAGATAACTAATACAACCCTTTCATTTTATTGTTGAGAAAATATGTGTGACTTGCTCAGGGTCACACAGCTGGTAAATAGCAGATTCTGGATATGAAACTTGATCTTCTGACTCTGAATCTCAAGTTCTTCCATCACACTCTAAATCCTTGGCCTCATACCTAAGAGAGTCTGGAGAAAATCAGTAGGGGTGGTGGTGGATCACCACCCCCACACCCCCACACTGCCCCAGACCTCACAACAAAGAGCATGTTTAATATGCCTGAAGACTGAATAACTGCTGTCCTGAATACAGAGTTGTTGTTTTCTTATCTTTCCGTTCAGAATACATATGTAGCTACTAACCAAGTTCTCCCAAGGCCGTATGTCCAAGCAAGTAATGCAAACAACCAGGGCTAGAGAACAGGACACAAAATGGGCAAGGGAACCAGCAGTTGTGTAAAAGCAAAGCCTTTGCATGGTGATGGTCATTGTGGGTAGAAAAACTGTTCTAATTGCTTGTATCGCATATTAAGTACTTAATGAATGTCCCATCTATAAACCAATCTATCTATTCATCTATCTGTTTACCCATCTTTATATATCCATCTGTCTCCTATCCATCCATCTACATATCCATCTATCCAGCTATCCAGCTATTTATCCATCCATCTATTATATCTATCCATCTATGTAGCCACCGTCCATCTATCTATCTATCTACCTATCTATCTTGTGTTCTCTACATAGAGCACTCAATCAGAGGATCCTGCCATAACTACTTGTGTGACCTTGGGCAAGTCGCTTCCCATCTCTAACCCTCAGTTTCCCTATCTATGAAATAGACTGAGTCTGTTTGAGGTTCCTTGTAGCACTGACATTCTATAATTCTAGAATTTATTTTTTTCTCAAAAAGTTGTACTTCTTCCTGCTGACTTGACATTTTTCCTCTTCAGCGTTTGGCTCCTTCTTCTAGAACCATCCACCTGGAGGGTTTGAACGGCAGTAATGCAAAGGTTTGCACTACTGAATAGAACAGGACTTGGACTGTGCACCTCCTTCTCCAGCCGCAGGCGTTCCCTGGTGTCCAGCAGCTGCTGCAAGGAGGAAAAAACAAAACAAAACACCAAGTCACCAAAGACAGCTGATGGCTTCCATCACCTGCATCACTTGGTGGGGGGAGGGTATCAGGGGATGTAGCATACAAGAGGCCTGAAAGACTGGGCTGAATTCTGGGTAGGGTGAGTCAGTACCAGTGCTGGAGTTCTCACTAGCTCTTAGGCCAGGCCTGTACAACATACAGCCTGCAGGCCATTTGTAGCCCACTAAAGGTTTTGGTCAGCCCACGAAAAATGTGGAGGATGTAAAAGAAAGTAAAGATGGAATGAGTGCTTTGTCCATGTCCTATTTAATCCACCTTCTACTAGTCACTGTTGTGCCCATCATGTAACTTGGCAGGTGTGTTGCCACTGTACACTTTCTCCTTTTTGTCACGTGACCCTCAATGACCAATCATTGTCAGTCTGTCTCTAGTCTGGGAGGAGTGATTTCATGATAAATAAAAATCTTAAGTAGTAAGTGTAATTAATTGATATTAATTGAAATTTCCCTTTTTAAAAAATACAGTTTACTTGCAAAATAGTTTAATCATTAATTATACCCTTACTGCTAAAAACCTACCTGTGGCCTGAATATGTTTAGCCTGTTTTAATTTTGACCCCTACCTACTGCCAAGTTGTGCAGCTCTATCTTTAGGCCAATGTTTTCCAAAATGTGTCCTAAGGGACCCTGACATTCCACATAATACAAAAAGGATTCTAGGAGGAAATTTAAACACTAGCCATATTTTCTCCTCTAAAATATGAAACATTGAATTTTTCTGTGTGTCCAAAATATTTGGGTTTGATGAGTATTAGGTGATAGGCTCCATTTCCTCCATTTCATTCTCAAATTTTAACCAAACCTCTCTTTGTCCTAGAGTTTTCCATATCCTACAACCTTAACCAATGTTTATGTTTCATCGATGTATTTCAAGCCCCAAGGTATCCTGTGGCCATATCAGTTTGGGCAACACTGCATTAGGCTCTTAGGAATCTGTTTGGAGGAGAGGGTAGCGAAATCCCCATAGATAAACTGCTCTTCTCCGGTAATCCTGTTGGCCAGCAGCAAATCCCCTTCTCTTCTCTCCTGCCATCCACTCCACTCTCAGTTCTCTGACTACCTAGAACCATACAATGTTGAGCTGGAAGGGACGTCCTTAGAGACAATGAATAATTGGAAGGACATACCTGCTGAAATAGAAATGGAACCTTGAGAAGAAATGACTGATCTTAGATCCAATGACAGAGGAGAGGAAACTATTGCTGTTCAGCTGTTTCCATGGTTTCCAATGCTTTGTGGCCCCATTTGGGGTTTTCTTGGCAAAGACACTGGAGTAGTTTGCCATTTCCTCCTCCAGCTCATTTGACAGATGAGGAAGCTAAGGAAAGCAGTGTTAAGTGACTTGTCTGAGGCCAGGTTTCAACTAAGGAAGATATGTCTTCCTGACTCCATGCCCAGCACTCTATCCACTGAGCCACCTAGCTGCCTCAAGAGGAAATCGATTTAAAGAGAACAGATTTCAAAGATGCAGCATGGTATCCTGCAAAGAGGCCTAGATTCAGAATCAAAGGACCTGTATTTGAATCCCAACTTTGCTATGTATACTTGTGTGTGTGTGTGTGTGTGTGTGTGTGTGTGTGTGTGTTACCTGCATGACCATAGGCAGGTCATTTTCCTTCTCAGAACCTCAGTTTCCTAGTAAAATCAGGTGATTTAAAGAATTGCAAGATTAGGAAATGACCTCAGGGGCCATCTGGTCCAACCCACATCTGAACCAGAATTGTACTTAACAAAGCGTGATCCAGTCTCCCCTAGAAGATTTCCAGAAAAGGGGAACCAGATCCTTTGGAAGAAAGAGCTCATTCCATTTTGGCTTAGCTCTCACTGTTAGGAAATTCTTTCTTTCATTGAGCCTAAATCCATCTATCTTATAACTTCCTCCCAATGTTCCTCAATTCCCCCTTTTGAAGACAAACAAAACAAACCAGTTACCTGTTCTACAAGACAGCCCTTCAGATATTTGAGGAGAGCTACCAAGTTCCTCTTTTCCTGGCCAAATCAACACCCCCAGTTCATTCATTTGACTCCCAAGGTGGGTGTGGTAGGTTAGGATCCTGGTGGTGAAGTCACAGCTTCCTAACCACACCCCCAGTAGAGTATCATTTGTGCCTGAGCCCAAGTTCCCTAAGCTTGTTGGGAACAGATCTAGGACTGAAGCAAGGTTCCTATTAGGACACTTGCTACTATGGAGCAGGATACATTTGCTGCTCCACTTGGGCTAAATGACCTCTAAGATCCTATGGATTTAGAGGTAGGATAGACAGGATTCCATGGCCTAAGATTCTAGAGGAGAAGCCTGGGCAAGGGCAATGAGAAGCTCCCAACAAGGAATTCTCAAAATACAAACACTGGTGATTTTGATGAGAAAGAAAAGCAGGCATTGTTTGAAGTTGTGGATACCCCAGGAATGTCACTGACCAAAGGTAGGTAACTGAGAACAAATTCCAAAAAGGGGTACGGTCCTTTAAGAAGGATGTTGGGAGAGCCAGAGCTTAGCAGGAGCTGGAGCAGGTGACGAAAATTTAGGCCAAAGAGATTTTTAATTTGGTTCAAACAAGTATAAGAGAGAATTATCAAAGTGGGGATAAGACACTGCTGTAGGTGACTGTGACAATGCTGACCAACAATGGAGAAAAGGCAGCACTGCTCGCTCATGTTTTATTTCTCTACTAAGGAAATGCTTGAGCTAATGCCCAGGAAAGAGGATTCAAGTGGTTACAGGGAATGGATATCCAAGTTAGGAGATAAACAGAAAGCACCTATTATAGCTGCCCCAGTAGGTTCAAGTTACCAGACCCAGATAAACAACATCCCAGTATGCTGAAAGCTGGTGGATGTCATTGCTTGAGGCCTTGTCAGTGATCTTGAAAAGATCCTAGAGAATGGGAGAACTGTTATATGATTAGAAATGGGAAGTTATGCTAGTTTTCAAAAAAAGGGAAGAGCTTTAGATCTGGAAACTGGAGGTTTACTCAGCTTGTACATAGCAACCTGTGAATTGTAGATACTTCAATTGTTATAAGAAAGTGCTACAATGTTCTTGCTTCTCTTCTGAGGATTTTCATGGTTCAAGCCTGTGATTTCCTTGATACTGTATAAGGAACTCCCACAGAAGAAATTCTTTCTGCTGAGCTAGAACTACTCCAAAATTTGGAACATTAATTGCCTGGGGCCATGGAGAGCTTAAGTAACTTGTCCAGGCTCTCTCTGTGTCTTTCTCTGTCTCTCTCTCTCTCCATCCCTGTGCGTGTCTGTCTGTCTCTGTCTCTTTGTCTGTCTGTCTCTGCCTCTCTGTCTCTGTCTCTCTCTCACACACACACACACACACACATACACACACACACACACGCACTCACGCACGCACGCACACATGCAGAGGCAGCATGTTTCAGAGACTGCTTTGAACCCAGGTCTTCCAGACCCTGAAGGCAACTCTCCATCCACCAGGCCCTTTGAAGATAACTGCAAAAACAAAACAAAACAAAAAAAAAACCCAAAACTACCATCAACTAACTTCCTTTCTAACTTGACCCTGGTAAAGGATATGCTGATACAATTGAAAGACTGCTGCATTTGAAGTCAGAGGACCCTGGTTTAAATCCCAGTTCAGTCATACCTTGATGACCTCCAGCAAGTCTCTAAATCTTTCTGGAGCTCAGCTTCCTCACCTGCAAAACGAGGGGTTTGAGCTAGATGACCTCCAAAGTGGCCTCCAGCTCTAAAGTGGTCCAATAAAGACCAACTCCAGGTGAGGAAGCTGCTTAGGAAAAGAGCTCCTTTTACATTTAACTAATGTTGGGGTACAGACCAGATTAGTAGTGCTAATTCTGGATCAAAGGGGCAGCTAGGTAGCACAATGAATAGAGTGCCAGGCCTAGAGTCAGGAAAACTCATCTTCCTCAATTCAAATCTGGCCTCAGAATAGCTACGTGACCTTAGATAAGTAATTTAATCCTGTTTGCCTTAGTTTCTTCATTTGTAAAATGAGCTGGAAAAGGAAATGGTAAACTACAGCAGTCTCTTTGCCAAGAAAACTCCAAACATGGTCACAAAGAGTTGGACATGACTGCAAAATGACTAAACAACAATGAAATTTCATGAAATCCCAAATTTGAAATTTGGAGCATGTTAGTGTCGGAGCCATAGTTCAAACCCAAGTCTCCTTGACTTTCAGTCCCAAGTTCTTTTAATCATGTCAGATTACCTCTTATGTAAATGAATGAATTTCATCTCCTTAACCAGAGTCTGGTTTTCGGTTCCTGAACTGGCGCGGTAATAGCAATAATGAAATGTTAAGGTAAGCGGAAAAGCAATATTATGAGACACCCCTGGTATATTTTATCTTGTATTTTAGCTTAGACTGCTTTCCTTGGAAATTAGCTCCATTTCTACCTGTGTCAGCTCTTCTCTAATCCTAAATTAACTCTTCCTTTCATTTTAAAATTCTACAAGAGGTAATACAATTTCCATCTTTCTGATGGGTGTGAAAAGGTATTCAGAGTGTCTGAGACTTTATCTGGGAGCTGAGCTGGGGCCTCAAAGAGATCCTAACCATTATTTGAATTAAAAGAAGTCTTTGAAACCTGGGACCTTCTGCTGGAACCAAGGTTCCTGAAATGGCAGAGCTTGGCTGCTGTTACTCTCTGTGTTACTCTCAGTCTCTTTGCCAAGGTTATTATACCAGAAGGACCAATGAAAATGTTACCAATATGGGGCAGCTAAGTGGCACAGTGAGTAGAGCACCAGCCCTGGAGTCAGGAGGACCTGAGTTCAAATTTGGCCTCAAACACTTGACACGCAGCTGTGTGACCTTGGGCAAGTCACTTAACCCCAATTGCCCTGCCTTCCCCCTTCCAAAAAACAAACAAAGTGTCACCAGCATGAGCCTTACTTCACTCACAACCAAAGACCAAAACAGAATAAGCATCCTGAATCTAGCCTAATAGGGCTTCGGTGAAGATAATTTCTAACAAAGAACAAGAAACCACAGGTCTTGGTTTTGCTCTGCATGGCTAAGTGAGTATAAGCCCTTGGGCAAGTCATTTGCCCACCCTGACCCTTAACTTTCCTCATCTGCTAAATGAGGAAATTGGACTGGGTGACCTCTAAGGTCCTTACCAGTTCCAAATCTATGAGCCAATGCCCATGGACTCTCCAAGTCAACCAACTGAATAAGGAATAAAAAGACAGTGTGAAAAGGCTCCAGGGGGAAAGACAAAGACTTGGCCATTCTCTGGGGCAGGGCAGAAAGAAGAGGAGATCATAGTCATCCAGTCTTCCAATATCTAAAAAGCTGCCAGGAAGAGGGAGTAGTCCTATTCTCCTCAGCTCCAGAGAGCAGAACTAGGAGTAATAACAACAAAGCAGCAAACTGTTACTGAATACCTATTGTGTGCCAGGCACTGTGCTAAGTTCTAGAGATGCAAAGAAAAGCAAAAATACGGTCCCTGCTCTCACATTCTAATGGGGAAGGCAACAAGCAAACTGCTATTTACTATAATATACCAGAGTAAATAAGAGGTAATCTCAGGGAAGGCTTTAACACCCAGTGGCATTGGGAGAGGCTTCTTGCATTAAGTAAGATTTTAGCTGAGATGTGAAGGAGCCTTGAGGGGAGATCAGGAAGGATAACACTCCAGGTATGAGAGAGAACCAGTGAAAAGGCAGAGTTGGGTGGCGGAGTGTGGTGTGCAAGGGATAGCAAGGAGGCTAATGTCCCTGGAACATGGAGGGGATTCAAGTATAAAAAGACTGGAGCAGTTGCCAGGGGGCATGTTGTGAAATGTTTTGAAAGCCAAACAGAATTTTATATTTGATCCTGGAGGTAATAGGGAGCTACTAGAGTTTACTAAGGGGCAGCTAGGTGGCTCAGTGGATAGGGAGCTGGGCCTGGAATCAGGAAAATCTGAGTTCAGATCTGGCCTCAGGCATTTACTAGCTGTGTGACCCTGGGCAAGTCATTTAACCCTGTTTGCCTCAGTTTCCTCATCTGGAAAATGAGCTGGAGAAGGAAATGGCAAACTACTCCAGTATCTTTGCCAAAAACAAAAACCTCAAAGGGGGTCACAAAGAGTCGAACATGACAAGTGACAAGATCAGACCTGCTATTTAGGAAGGTCACTTTGGCAGCTGAGTAGAGGAGGGACAGAGTGGGAAGAGCCTTGATTTGAAGGCATGCACAAAAGCAGCAGCATTAGGAGAAAAAGAAGAGTATACAAAAGATATTGTCAAGATAGAATTGACAGAACTTGCCAACAGATGGATGAGAGGGTGGGGATTGTGCAAGTGTGGAATCTAGGATAATAATAATGATAGTTAACATTTATATAGTGCTTACTATGTGCCAGGCACTGTGCTAAGCACTTTTATAAATATCTCATTTGATCCTCACAGCAGCTTGGAAAGTAGAGACAATTATCCCCATTTTTACAGTTGAAGAAACTGAGGCAAACAGAGGTTAAATACCATGCCAGGGGTCACACAGCTAGTAAGTGACTGAGGCTGGATTTGAACTCATGAAGAGAAGTTAACCAAGGGCTAAACTGCTTCCTGCCTTTTTCCCAGTGAGGTATCCAGTGCCTCTGGTGTGCCAGATGAATCACATGGCAATGCCACACAAAAAGCCTCCCTAAAAGCCTTTTAGATCCCCAAAGCAACTCAACTCTGGGCCTGGGGAAACCCACAGCTTTGGATCATTGATGGAGAGCTGGGAGGGATGCTCAGAGGCCAATCAGTTCATCCCTCTCATTTTACAGGTGAAAAAACACTAAGGCCTACAAAGGTTTTGCCTACGGGTAATAAGCATCAAAGGCTCCGATGCCAGATCCAGTCCCTTTTTCCCTGTCCTGTGCTGGGAAGGTTGAGGGGGGAAGGGAGGAACAGGAAGCTGCAATCTAGATCAGACATATTTTCCATACCCGCTTCACCCAACAGGGCTTCTAGTTGCTGCTTTCAGTAAACCAGGTCTCTTGGTTCTGAGGAGAAAAGGACTTTGCCCAACCCCTCCCACTGCAACAGCCTAAGTCCTTCTCTGCCCCTAAAATCTCATAAAATCTGATTGGGGAATAGAATGAGTGGAGAAGACCATTCATCCTACGGTTTGTGAGTCCAGACAAGGATGGAGAAAAGCAAGTGAGGTGGGGAGGGTGTTACATGAGGCTGGGTGATATAGTCAGAAGTTCAAGTCCTCCTCTATTGACCATCTTTGGTCTTGGTAGTGTGTTTTCCCAAGAGGTTTCTTTATCATTTTGTCTATTTCTAGGAAAAAATCCTGCTGGTATTTTAACTGGCAAAAATAAAAATAGCTAACATTTATATAGGACCTTAAGCTTTATGAAGCATTTTACAGATCTTTTCTCATTTAAATTCAGTCTATAAATTATCTTTGATATTCTTATAATTGTTATCGCTGGGGCCAGACTATAAGCCCAGGGTTCTGGCACACCCTGGGGGAGTATTCCCATGAACCTATGCTCTCTGCTACCTTTGGTTATTATATTAAATCTTCCTAACCAGGGAACAGGAAATAACCCTCAAATTTTGATCTTATTTCTCCTAATAAAGTTCTGTAGCTTTCATTCATTCATAATGGGACCTTAAGGCTCTTTTCGTCCAACTCCCTCATCTTACAGAGCAAACTGATACCCAAGAGGTTGAGTGACTTGCCCAGGTAGTTGCAAAATGAGGATTAGAATGCAGGGCCTTTGATTCCAAATCGCAATATTCTTTCTACTGTACTACCCTCTACTTCTTATTGACCCAGCTCTTTACTCTATCTCCCTTCTCTGCCCCCCACCCCCACTAAGCAACTAGGAATGGGGCTTTATATCTCAAAGGACACCATTTTAAAATGTAACTAGATGGTACAGTAGATAGAGTGCTTGGCCTGGAGTCAGGAAGACCTGAGTTCAAATCTAGCCTCACTCACTTACTAGTAGTGTGACCCTGGGCAAGTCATTTAACCCTGTTTGCCTCAGTTTCCTCATCCGTAAAATGAGCTAGGGAAGGAAATGGTAAACCACTGCAGTATCTCTGCCAAGAAAACCCTAGAGTCAGGATGCATTGGACAAGACTGAAATGACTGAACAACAATAATTTAAAATGCAAATACAGAGGAACATGGCTGATAGCCAGTTGAGAGCAAGAACAAAGGGACCTTGGGGAATGTCTGGCACATTTAGGGCCTCAAACAACGATAGCCCATATTTATGCCGGTGTTCAGATTTACACATCCCTTTGATTAAACAGCCCTCTCTGATGTAACACAAGTTCCATTGTATAGCGGAGAAAACCGAGGCTCCATGCTCTTTCCATGAGTTTTCTTATACCTCCCAATAATATTTCCCCTTGAGAGCAGGCCACTGTGACTCTATTTTTTTGGGGGGGTGGCACACCCTCCCCTCTAAAAGAGGGCTTTGCATGCGTAGAAATCATGCTTTAGAAATTGTTAGTGGACAGTTGTAGTGACTAGCAGGGCCCCCCCTCCCACTATCATGCACTGTGCCTGCACCTAGCACCTAGTAGGCTCCATACTATCCATAGATCACCATCTACACCTCTCAGAGAGCCATGAACTCCCTAGATCTGGGGAGGTAAAGACAGTAAGCAGTAGTTTCCTCACTTTTAAAAAAAAAATGGATGGGGCAACTAGATGGTGTAGTGAGCAGAGCACAGGCTCGAGTCAGGAGGACCTGAGCTCGAATCAGGCCTCAAGTACTTCACACACTTACTAGCCGTGTGACCTTGGGCAAGTCACTTAACCCCAATTCCCCTGCCTTCCTCCCTCCAAAAAAAAAATGGAGATCATGGGATTAGAGCCAGAAGGGAACTTAGATTTAGTACTACTCTGCCCTGCCTGCCCTCCCCCCCCCCCATTTTACAGATTGGGAAACCATGGACCAGAGAGAAAAATTGGTTTGTCCCCAGACCACATGGAGATTAAAGTAGCAAACTCAGAAACTGAACCCAGGTCTCCTGCCTCAGGTGTTCTGCTTCCCAGCAGACCTGGTGCTGCTGAGCAGCCTATGGGCAGCCCTGGCCACCTCCCTTAGAGCCCACGTTCCCCTACAGACCTTGCTTGGCCTGTGCTTTTTTCTGCTTCTCCTCTTCCAGGGCTTTCATCTTGGCATCGTATTCATCAGCCAACGCCTTCCACTCCTTCCGGTTATTGGTGATGCCATCCAGCATGGGGGTGATCTGCTCATGAAACCGGGAAAACTCCTAGGAGAGAAGATGAGGTCTCAGTCACCTAGGACAAAGGAGCAGCTGGCAGGCAGGTAACACACTCTCCATTATTCCAGCAGAGGGAGGGATAGACAACTCTCTTGTTGGAAAGTTCTCCCTTATGTCACGACCTCCCTGCAACTTCCTTCCACTGCTCCCAGCTCTATCCTCTGGGGCCGGGCAGAATGAATCTAATCCCTCTTCCCCAAAATAGTTTTTCAAATATTTGTAGTGATCATAAGCCTTTTAGTCCAGTGGTATGGTTTTAAGTTCCCTAAACGTTCTATCATCCCTTCCTGGATACCCTCTAATTTGTCATGGTTTCTCTTAAAATGTAGTACCTAGAACCCACTTCATTGTTCAGCCAAGGAAATGGGCCCAGAAAGGTAGAGTAACTTGCCTCATATCACACAGCAATTTAAAGATGGAACGAGGATTGAAATCCAAGGTTCCCGACTCTTGATGTCTTGCTGTCTTATACCCCTGCTGTCTTCTACTTTCAGAAAATCAGGTCATCCTCCAATTTTCCTACAGTCTCCCTTATATTATACATATTTGTGTATATATGCTATATCCTTCCTAGTAAAATATAAGCTTTCTAAGGGAAGTGACTGTCATTTTTAACCTTTGTATCCCCAGTGCCCAGAGACTTGCATAAAGGCACCTAATAAACCTTTGTTAAGCAAATACCTCTACAGATGACCAAGGACAGTCTATCTTTTTCAATAAAATTAAGCTGAGGACTGTAAATTTGTGAGTTATCTTAATAAATCATTTATCTGCCTATAGGATGCTTTGGACTTCCCATGTAACTAAGTAACCCCTAAGTATGGCCATGCAGAATTGCTTGTGGAAAGAGCAAAAGGCCTGACTTCAAGTCTCAGCTCTGCTGCTGACTGCTTCCATGGCCTTAATAATACTCACACACTCTGAGCTTCAATTCCCTTGTCTGTAAAGTGAAGATAATCCTATTTTTAGAGTTACAGAGGGCCTGGAGATCAGATAGTCATACCCCTCATCTTATAATTTGGTGAAATGAGGCCCAGAAAAGGGAATCGACTTGGCCCAAGGTCACAGAACTACTACAGAGCAGGGTCGAGAAGATTCGCATACAGGTCCTGTGACAGTTCAGTGTGCTCTCCACTCCCCTGGCCTTTGTATATCCTGGAGCTGTTGTGAAGAGCAAATGGAATCAAAATAACCTTAATTACAAAACTCAGAACTCCCACTTATAAAGTGTTTCACAGTTTAGAAGGCACTTTTCTCACACCTGCCATGGAAAAGAAAATAGTGGTATGAGTATAATAATAGCAGCTGATAATAACAAACATAATAAGATTTTAATAATGAATAATACCACTTTAAGGTTTGATGTCTACTGTTTTATTTGCTCCCCACGACAATCCTGTGAGGTAGGTGCTATTATTAGACCTCTCTTATAGATGAGAAAACGGAGGCTGAAGAATATTAAGGGACCTGCCTAGGGTCACCCAGCTAGTATGTGTCTAAGGAAAAACTGGAATGCGGGTCTTCCTGACTCCTAAGCCGTGCTGCTTCTTATTCCTGTTTTAAAGAAGGGAAACCCAAGTAGCAAAGCATGGTAATGATTTGTTTGTAGTCCCAGAGCCTGCTCCCAAATCAAGTGTTCTTTCCCTTGTTAACCACAATCTGGAAGTCAGGGCAATTGATCCACTGGGCAGGAAGGCAGCAGCTGTTACTAATAGCCTCAGTAAGGACACCAGCTTCTTTTTCTCTAGGTCAGGGATCCTTAACCTTTTTTTTGTATCACAGACCCCTCCCTTTAGCAATCTGGCAAAGTCAATCGACCTTTTCCAAGAATACTGTTTTTCTTAAATGCATAAAAGAAAAAAATATACATACATACATCTATCTATATTTATGTATGTTTGTGTGTGTATATATACATACATACATATATCTATATCTATGTAAATTTGTGTGTGCATATATATGTGTGCATACACACACACACACACATACATATACATATGATTACAAAGGAGACTGATTATACTGAAATACAGTTATCAAGATACTGAAGAAACAAATTCACAGACCCCAGTTCAGAGCTCCTGCTTTAGGGCACCCTGTTGGCTAAAACTAGGCCTGACTTCCCATGTTTCTCAACTGGTCCTTGTACAGAGGCTGTGACTGCTGTTTGGAAAAAGAGTCAAGTTAGACCTCTCCATGGCTGAGCCCCCGAGTTCTGGAAATGCTGATTGCCTGGGTAGCCTTCGCCACACCTATATCTGTTACCATATGCTGTACGTGTCTCTGGCCTGAATCACTGAGTGGAGTTTACTGCAAGCCACTTTATGCAGGACACAGACTTACTCCAAAGGGCTTAGGCAATGAGCTTTCCACAATGCAAAGTCAGCATGGTTGAGTTCTTGATTACATATTCCAAGCCCTTCGATGTATGCTTCTTTGCCTATGTTAGAGGCTGTAGGGCCCCCATACCTTCCTCACCACAGTGGGACACGTGTGAAAGCATTCAGAAAGCTATGAAGAAAGCCTTTT
This sequence comes from Trichosurus vulpecula, assembly GCF_011100635.1. Lineage (NCBI taxonomy): Eukaryota > Metazoa > Chordata > Mammalia > Diprotodontia > Phalangeridae > Trichosurus > Trichosurus vulpecula. Next base: position 58,580,897 of record NC_050575.1, read on the forward strand.
TCTTCTGTATTTGGGAACAGGGTGAAGTGAGGGGAACCAGGTGCATGCTTCTAGAAAAAAAGGCTACTGGGCTGGATGAAGGTCAGGCTTACCTTGTAGACAAAGGTGCAGACGAAGTCGATGAAACCAACTTGCAGCTTGGGGAGCTCATCTGCTTTATTTCTGTCCATCATGGGCTGTCAGCAGAGGTTGGAGAAAAAAGGCCAGAGCACATTATTCCTTCTCTGTAACAGAACCATCACTTGCTCAGCTCCCTCCAAGGCCCACAGAGGGCTCCGCAGCATTCTCCCCATGTGCTGTCTGAGGCAGGCTGGCAGCCCATGGGACTTTGTATCCACAAACTCACCAGGGGGAGGGGGGTGGTGGAAATGGTATGGAATGTTGCCTACATTGTCAGGTGGGGAAGGTTCAATTGGTGATGGCTATTATAAATATATATGGAAATGACTATATATTTTTTAAAAATAAGTAATATTTATTTTTTTAACTTAAGGAATTGTAAACAAAACAAAACAATACAAAAACAACAAACCACCAACAGCAACATGTATGCTGCTATGGCAAAGGACAATCTTGCCTTCAACTTTCCTCTGTCCATACCGAATAACAGAAGCAGGAGGTGGATGACCCTGTCAGCCCTAGGGTCCTACTGACATGGGCTATAAGAAACCGCCCCTTATGCTACCTAGCTTGGGAACATTTTGGTGTCCCTTTATGATAGAAACACTGTACATTCCTCATGTGATGACTGGGTCTACATTCATCTTCCTTTTCAGAACATAAGCTAAACTCTAAGAGGCTTGGGAGGTTCTGCTTCTAATCCAATAGAAATAGGGACAGAAAGATCTGAGGGTTCAAGGGAGATATGGGAAGACTTACATAGGACAAAACAAGATGGTAGAATTTAAAGTTGGGAGAGACCTTAGAACTTTGGCAAATTACTCAACTTTCCTGAACCTGTTTCCCCATCTGTAAAAGGTACGTAGTAGAAGATGGCAGCTGGAAAGCAGGGACGTGCCTAAAGCTCTCCCCCAGGACCCTCCAAATACCTATAAAAATGGATCTGAACAAATTCTAGAACTGCAGAACCCACAAAATAGCAGAGAGAAGCAGAGCTCCAGCCCAGGACAGCCTGGATGGTCACTGGGTAAGGTCTATCGCAAGGAGCTGGGAGCAGAGGGGCACAGAGCCCAGACCAACCAGACCGGGAGCTGAGCGGAACAGGCCATAGCACCCTGAATCAGTGAGCTGCGGCAATTACTAAACTACTCAACCCACAAACACCAAAGACAACAAAGAAGGTTAGTGGGGAAAAACTGCTGGGACAGAGTAAAAGGTGTTCGCCCTGGGGGCAGCAGAGGTGGTGCAGCTATAGAACTACAGCTGCAGTTGCTTCCAGCCCCAGGCCCACCTGGTGGGAGGAGGGAGAAATTAAGTGGTAGATCCCAGTGGGACTGCAGAGCCTGCTCCGATCTGAGTTGCAGTCTGGGTTGGCAGTTCCTGGGGGAGGAGGAGCACTGGTGTGGCAGAGCTTGCTGTTTTGAAAAAGCTCTGAAAACAATATCACAGCCCCTCAAGCTTGAGACAAAGTACTCTATACTCTACAAGCAGTCATACCCCAGTGAAAAACTCAAGGGTCAAGTAGTTGTCTAGGAACATGGCCAGGCAGCGAAAACAGTCTCAGATTCAGATCCAGACTTTAGAATCTTTCTCTGGTGACAAAGAAGACCAAAACATACAGGCAGAAGAAGTCAATAAAGTCAAAGAGTCTACATCAAAAGCCTCCAAGAAAAACATGAACTGGTCCCAGGCCATGGAAGAGCTCAAAAAGGATTTGGAAAAGCAAGTTAGAGAAGTAGAGGAAAAATTGGGAAGAGAAATGAGTCATGTGGTGGGAAAACCATGAAAAACAAGTCAATGACTTGCTAAAGGAGACACAAAAAAATACTGAAGAAAATAACACCTTAAAAATAGACTAACTCAAATGGCAAAAGAGCTCCAAAAAGCCAAAGAGGAGAAGAATGTCTTGAAAGGCAGAATCAGCCAAATGGAAAAGGAGGTCCAAAAGACCACTGAAGAAAATACTACCTTAAAAATTAGATTGGAGCAAGTAGAAGCTAGTGACTTTATGAGAAATCAAGATATTATAAAACAGAACCAAAGGAATGAAAAAATGGAAGACAATGTGAAATATCTCATTGGAGAAACCACTGACCTGGAAAATAGATCCAGGAGAGATAATTTAAAAATTATTGGACTACCTGAAAGCCATGATCAAAAAAAGAGCCTAGATACCATCTTTCATGAAATTATCAAGGCGAATTGCCCTGATATTCTAGAGCCACAGGGCAAAATAGAAATTGACAGAATCCATCGATCGCCTCCTCAAATAGATCCCAAAAAGAAATCTCCTAGGAACATTGTTGCCAAATTCCAGAGCTCCCAGATCAAGGAGAAAATACTGCAAGCAGCCAGAAAGAAACAATTTGAGTATTATGGAAACACAATCAGGATAACACAAGATCTAGCAGCTTCAACAACGGAAGGACTTGGAATATGATATTCCAGAGGTCAATGGAGCTAGGATTAAAACCTAGAATCACCTACCCAGCAAAACTGAGTATCATGCTCCAAGGCAAAATATGGATTTTCAATAAAATAGAGGACTTTCAAGCTTTCTCAATGAAAAGGCCAGAGCTGAATAGAAAATTTGACTTTCAAACACAAGAATCAAGAGAAGGATGAAAAGGTAAACAAGAAAGAGAAATCATAAGGGACTTAATAAAGTTGAACTGTTTTGTTAACATTCCTACACGGAAAGATGATGTGTGTAATTCATGAGACTTCAGTATTAGTGTAGCTGAAGGGAATATACATATATAGACAGAGGGTACAGGGTGAGTTGAATATGAAGGGATGATAACTAAAAAAATAAAATAAAATTAAGGGATGAGAGAAGAATATATTGAGAGAGGGAGAAAGGAAGAGATAGAATGGGGTAAATTATCTTGCATAAAAGTGGCAAGTAAAAGCAGTTCATTGGAAGGGAAGAGGGGGCAGGTGAGGGGGAATGAGTGAATCTTGCTCTCATTGGATTTGACCTGAGGAGGGAATAACATATACACTCGGTTGGGTATCTTACCCCACTGGAAAGAAGGAGGAAGGAGATAAAAAAGGGGATGATAGAAGGAAGGGCAGATAGGGGGAGGAGGTAATCAAAAGCAAACACTTTTGAAAAGGGACAGAGTCAAGGGAGAAAATTGAACAAAGGGGGATGGGATAAGAAGGAGCAAAATGTAGTTACAGTCTTTCACAACGTGAGTACTGTGGAAGGGTTTTACATAATGATACACATGTGGCCTATGTGGAATTGCTTGCCTTCTTAGGGAGGGTGGGTGGGGAAGGAAGAGGGGAGAGAATTTGGAGCTCAAAGTTTTAAAAGCAGATGTTCAAAGAAAAAGTTTTTGCATGCAACTAGAAAATAAGATATACAGGCAATGGCGCATAGAAATCTATCTTGCCCTACAAGAAAGTAAGGGAAAAGGGGATGGGGGGGAGTGGGGTGACAGAAGGGAGGGCTGATTGGGAATGGGGACAATCAGAATATATGCCATCTTGGAGTGGGGGGAAGGTAGAAATGGGGAGAAAATTTGTAATTTAAATTCTTGTGAAAATCAATGCTGAAAACTAAAAATATTAAATCAATCAATAAATAAAATTTTTAAAAAGGTGCATAGTCAGATTTAGAGGTAAAAGAGGCCTTAGAGACCATCTAGTGCAACACCCTCATTTTAGGAATTGAGGCCTAAAGATTTCAAGAGACTTACCCAAGATCACACTGGTGGTGGCAGAGCTGGGATTCAAACCTAGGTCCTCTAATTTCAATCTGCCATTTTCCCCCACCATACCACCTTTAACATTGGGCTCATTCACATTTTATAAGCAACTAGGGGACAATTGTCTTCCACAGGGAGACCCAATGATCTATAAATTTTATGTCTCAGGTGGAATACTATGCATGGGTCCACATGGATTGTGTATATTTCTCCATGAAGTGTAGCAATGGGGTGAGTTAACATTAAAGTAAGGTCTCATCTCTAATAACAATAATAATAATAATAATAATAATAATAATAATAATGGCTAACATTTACAATGAGTTTTAATATTTGCAAAGCACTTTGCATATATTATCTTATTTGTTCTTTACCTTGTTAGGTAGTTGCTAATATTCCCATTTTACAGATGAGGCTAGGAGAGGTCACATGACTTGTTCATGGACATATAGGTAGGAAGTGTCTGAGGCCAAGATTTGAACTCAGGTCTTTTTTCCTCTAAGGGAAGCGTTCTATACCCCAGACTTCCTAGCTGCCTATTTCACAAAAGGATGAATTCTAATTTCTACTCACAATAGGGTTCTGCTGGAGCACAGTTCTCTCCAGATCTCCTTGTTCCCAGAATTCAGCAGCCACCAAAAGAGCCACCTGTCAACAATAAAAGGGTAAAAATTCCAAATTATCCCACCAAAGAGCCCCTGCAGCTGAGGTTTTGAGGCCAAAGAGTTGCCTAGCATGTGCTATCTTTGTGGATGGCATCCACTGTGTAAAAACTATTCAACTGAGATTCTTTGGAGGGTGTGCAGTAATTGCAAATGATGTCTCAGCTTTGAACTTAGCAGGGAGTCAGGATGGGGTCCCCAAAACCTCTATGAGAAAACAGGAACCCCCTCCTCCCAAAGGGAAAATAAGTTCATATGTACCTTGCTCTGAACTTCCCAGGGCTTGGTTATAGCAGACAGGTCACAGGCAGTCATCATCATTGCCCTGGGAACATGAGACAGTGATTAATAGTCAACCAGCATGGAGGAGATAGTATGGGGTCAACCCCCTGGTTCTAAAATGGAAGCTGATGATTCAATGAGCCTTAAATTAAGTACCTCTTGGGGCAGCTAGGTGGCCCAGTGAGTAGAGCACCACCCTGGAGTCAGGAGGACCCGAGTTCAAATCTGGCCTCAAATACTTCACACACTTACTAGCTGTGTGGCCTTGGGCAAGTCACTTAACCCCAATTGCCCTGCCTTCCCCGCTCAAAAAAATGGAAAAAAATCAAGTACCTCTTGTGGGCAAGGCAGCACTGGGCAATGATGCAATAGTGAAGATAAGACACTGCCCCTACCCTCATGAAAGCTACAGTCTGCTATAGAGGAAACAATACAATGATAATAGCCAACGTTTATCGAACTATGTGCCAGGCGCTGTACTTTACAATTACTGTTTCATCTGACCTTTACAACCACCCTGGGAGTTACAGATGAGGAAACTGAGGCAAACAGAAGTTAAGTGACTTGCCCAGGGTCACCCAGCTAGTAAGGATCTGAGGCCAGATTTGAACTCAGGTCTTCTTGACTCCAGGCCCAGGGCTCTATCCCCTGGGCCACCTAGCTGCCCCAATATGCATACAGGTAAGTTGAGTGGGATATGGGGGAAAGGAAAGATCCATACAAAGTGCTCTATGAAAGATCTATTTCATCTAAGGGTAAATGGGAGTGAGGGGGAGGTTGGGGGGAGGGTCTGTGGGGTAGAAACCAGGGAAGATTTCAGAAAGGAGGTGACACCTGAATTGCCTTAAAGAAAAGGGTGGGGGGAGATTTCAATAGGTAGAAGTGAGGAGGATGAATTTCAGGCAAAGAAATTAAACAAATTAGGGAAAATATTTGCAGTGAATATATCAGATGGCTTCCTGAATCTGTAAGGAACAGATATATAAAAGTGTAGTGGGGACCCTGGAGCCCACTGTTCCCGATAGACATAACTTCCCCAAGCGTGTCTCTTTTGAGGACTTCATTCCTGCCATTCCTAAGAGAGGGAGAAAAGGAGGAAGAGCTTTGCAAGCTTTTGAATCAAAAGGTGCCTAATTGAGGTTGCAATAGAATTAGGCTGCCCCTACAGCGCCACATTCCTCAGGCTGCTGTCACCTGCTGCACCCTGGGCCATTTCACATGAAGGCAGAGTCATCAAGGAGGGGGAGGGGAACCGTACCAGAAGTGAGACTGGGCTCTAGGGCCCTGGAAACAGCCTCACCAGGGAGAGAGTGAAGGACAGAGAAAGACCAATCCCAGTAGAAGCAAGTCATGACAAGCAGCTGCCCTGGAGGTGGGAGCACAGCCATAAGGATGAGGACTGGACTCCAGGGCCAAGAAAGTCGTCTGGTGAGATGATGATTTGTCTGCACGGAGCCAGAGGGACAGATTCAAGATAAGGATTCTATTTTTCCTCTCCACTTTCCCTCTCAGGAATAACATGTATTTATTCCAAAGTTAATCTCTTGTTTTCTTTAAAATTGATCTTTTCATTTCTATTTACTCAGTCTCTAAAAGCCGGTATTAAGATAAAAACGTGGTTCACCATTGCATCACTGGCTTGCATGTGTTTTACTCCCTCAAGGACATCTGAGAGGGAGAAGTTAAAGTTGGCACAAATTTTCACTTTCTACACCACTACTGCTAGAAATTATTACACCCTCCCCAGCAGAAAAATGGTCAAATAGCATGAACGATTTCCAACAGAGAAAATAGAAATAGTTAGCTTGTTCATCGTGTTCACAATGACCCTATTGGGTAGATGCTGTTAGGATTTCTACTTTGTAGGTGAGGAAACTGAGATCGAGTGGAGTTAAGCGACTCGCTTATGGTCACACAATAAGAAAAAGAAGTGGGCAATTCTATACTGCAATGCATATATTCATCAGAGACAGAGAGACAGACAGGGAGATTCTCTAATTGCTGGGACACTTCCCGGCATCTTGTATTGGGAATCAAAATGGGCTCTTAGCACTTATTCAATCAAGTGCCCTTGAAGAGTTTGGCCTTTGTTTCCTTGGTTAAATTAGGAGTCCTTGATGACCTCCTTGCCTCAAGGGAAAGCCTAGTTTTCATGGGTTTGAGTGACATGTTTGTGACATCAGAGACTTTTAGACCACATGGGTTTAATTCGCATTTTTGTGACGATTTTAGGTCACATGGGTGAGTCGCATGTGTGACTCACCTTTGACCCTAAACAAGATATATAAATGCAGAGGTTGGCTTTCTCTTTCAGAGCTCTGAGCCACAGCAGGAGTGGTGCATGACTCTGAGCCAGCCTTGTCAAGCTCCTGGCTGAACTCAGATGTTGGTGGTTCCTGGTAACTACGCAGTGAGATTTGAATCAGACAGAGTCTGTCTGTTGATGTTTGTAATTTGTTTGTATTTGCTCTGAAGTTCAGGGTGCTGGCTTTTCCCCCTGAACTAAGTGAATGATATTTGTATGCTGGATTAAAGTAAGATTGTTAACCCCTTAACGTTGCTTTCCTTAGTAAAGTAGATCAAAAGAACCTGGGCTTGCAACATTCTTGTTGTTGGACTAGTGTTGGTTTTTCACCCCCACAGCAGCTGCTAGCCGAATTGTTGAAACAGATCTCAAGATGAATAAAATATTTTCTTGATTCGTATTTTTACAACTTTCTTAAAGCAGAAAAGTACAAGTGAATAGGGACTCTCCAGAACAAAGACCAAGTTTAGCAAATTGGTGGAGACTGCCTGTCATTCAAGGTGGTATTGCAGACATTTTTCCCTTTCTCATTGTTCTTTCTATGGCAGGATTAAAAGGGAACTCATCCCCTAGAGGGACCTTGTTGACTAAAGAGAAAGTCAGGGCCCTAAGGGAAGAGCTGGGATCTACTGGAACTGTCTTCATGTGGGTGGGTACCAGCCAAGAGAAAGTCACTAGTTCTCCTGCTCATCACTTTTCACCTTCTTTCTTCCCATTCACCTTAAAGGCTATTAAAGATTCATCTATTCCTCCTCAAGCCTCCTGTGGCACCCCCTTTTCTCCACTCTCTCAGCTGAGAACCTTGCCTTATACTTCACTAAAAGAAAATTGAGGCCATTCACCAAGAGCTTGATTCTTTCCTCATCTTGAATCACTCAGATATCTTCCTCCATTATCTCTTCCTTTACCCCGTCTCCCATGAGAAGGTTGTCCTCTTTGCCAAGGTGAACCCCTCCACATGCCCACGTGATCTCATTTCACTCGTCTTCTCCAGCAAATAGTCCCCTGTATAATCCTCACTCTCACTAATCTTTAATCTCTCTCTGTCAACTGGCTACTTTTGTACTGCCTACAAACACAACCATGTCTCTCTTATCCTTAAAAACCCTCACTTGATCTGACCATTTCCAGTATCTCTCCTCCCTTTCATGGCTAAACTCTTTAAGAAAGTCATCTCCAATAGGTGCTTTCATTTCCTCTCTCTTCTAAAGTCTTTGCAATCTAATGCATGACTTCATCATTTCACTGCAATTGTTCTTTCCAAAGTTGCCAGTGATCTTTTAATTGCCAAATCTAGTCCTTTTCCCAGTGCTCATCTTTCTTGATTTCTTTGCAGACTTTGACATTATCAGTCCCCCTTTTCTCCTATGTCTTCACTCATTCATAGGTTTCTGCGACACTCCTCTCTCCTGTTCCTCTGGTCTGACCACCTCTTCAGGGTATCCTTTGCTGGATGTTCATCCAGGTCATGCCCATTAACTCTGGATGTTTTCCAAAGATTTATTTAGGCCCTCTTCTCTATATATACTATATCACTTGGTGATCTCATCAGCTTCCTTGGGTTCAATTATCATCTCTATGCAGATAATTCTCAGATCAATTTATCCAGCCCTAACCTCTCTACTTACCTTCAGTCTTACCTTTCCAACTGACTATTGCACATCTTGAACAGAATGTCCTGTAGATATCTTAGACTTAACAGGTCTAAAACAAAACTTATTATTTCTCCCCCTACCACCACTCAAACCCTCCCTTTTTGAAACTTCCCCATTACTGCTGAGGGTATAATCATTCTCCTAGGCACCCTGGTTCTTAACTTCAGGCCACATATCCAATCTGTTGCTGAGTCTGACCATGTCTACTCCCTCCCCCCAATAAATTCCATCAGCTCTCTATTACTTCCAGGATCAAATTTAAAATCCTCTATTTGCCTTTTAACACAACCTTACCCCTTCCTACCTTTTCAGTTTTCTTATCGCTTACTCCCCTCTGCTTACTACAATCCAATCCCATGATAGTACATCTCCTGATTCCTGACTTCATGCCTCTGCCCTCGTCTGTTGGCTTCCTTGGCTTCCTCGGCATTCAATTCAAATCTTACCTTTTGTCAGAAGCCTTTCCCAGTCTCCTCCCCCACCCCAGCTTCTAATCTACCCTCTAAGATTAACTAACAAGAGAAAAAAAAGAAAGACAGAAAGAAGGAAGGAAGGGAGAGAGAGAGAGAGCACAAGGCCTAGAATATAGTTTGTCAGTCAATAACACTTATTAAGTGCCTATGAAGTGCCAAGCACTTTGCTAAGCACCCAGGATAGAAAGAAAGGTTAAAGACAGAACCTACCCTTGGGGAGCTCACAATCCAATGGGGAAGACAACATGCAAATCATTACATAGAAACAAGCTACATAGAAGATAAATAGGAAATAATCGAGAGAGGAAAGGCCCTGGAATTAAGAGGGATCAGGAAAGGCTTCCTAAAGAAGGTGGGATTTTTATCTGGGACTTGAAGGAAGTCAGGGAAGCCAGGAGATGGAGATGAGGGGGGAGAACATAGTAAGTGCTTAATAAATGCTTATTGGCCCTCTCTCCACTACTGCTAAAAGAGCAATACTCTCCCATTAAGAAATAGTTAAAGAGCATGAGCAGTTTGCAAAGGAGAAAATACAAATACTAAGAACCAAATTAAAAGATGCTCAAATCTCCTAAAAATAAGAAATGCAAATCAAGACAGACTTAGGCTACCACTTTATCACACACAAAATTAGCCAATATAGTGCTTCTCCCTGACTAAAAAAAAAAGATAAAATTCAATGTTGGCAGAATTATGGAAAACTTGCTTTGGGGATTGCATTCCAAAAAAGAGTTTGTACCAATATGCAGTAATTCACAAAACTAATAATTGCTTTGATCCAGTGATTATATTGCTAGGATTTTTCCTAAAGATATCACAAAAAAGAAAAAAAATACCTCTCAGTACAAAATGTAGCACGTAAGGGAAAAAACTAATAATAATTAGAACTGTCCAAAATTGAACTGAGCTGCCCTAGGGAGTGAGACTGTGTGACCAAATGTTGGGAATCACAGAAACTTCTGTTGTTGTTCAGTCACGTCCAGCTCTTTGTAGCCCAGTTTGCATTTTCTTGGCAAAGATACTGGAGATTTTTGCCATTTCCCTCACCAGCTCATTTTACAGATGAGGAACTGAGGCAAACAGGGTTAAGTGTCTAAGGCCAAGACAGTCCACTGTCCCTTTCACTGTTTGTGTATGTTTGGGAGGACGGAACTGATGTAGGAGGGATGATGCTTTCAATCACAGGCCATAAAACATACCATACCACTATTGCCAAAGGAAGAAAATCTATGGCAAACTCCTACACAGAGGGTTCTCAGCTACCAAAACTCCACCTATTGCACTCAAAGGAAATCATTGAAGGGGAGGGTGGAGACACACCACTGGAGGGAGACAGAGGCCACAACTGGGGGAGGAGGAGGCGAGAACGTTCACCAAAGCCTTCTGCCAGTTTACTATTTAATTACGTATTCTTTTTTCTTTTTATTTATTAATTTATTTTAAAGTTAAATACACAATAAGAGAAGAAAAAGAAACATACATTTAAATACTTAAACTCAAGCACAAAAGAAAAGGAGGAAAAAAAAACATTGCCATGTACGCAGCAGAATGCAAGAGAGGATTCAAAATCTACAGCAATAAATTGCCATTACAAGAAAACATATATAATAAATACTACACATTTTGTTCCAAGCTGTCCATCTTTTCTTTTCTTCCTTTTAAGTTTTCTTTTGTTCTCTGCTGTGCACTTTTTACTCTCTCCCCTTCCTTTTCCTCCCCCTCCTACCCCAAGAGGGCTACAATTAAGTGCAGATGTTTTATATACATATGCACAAATACACACACATACACACACACACACACATATACATATATACACATACATGTATAGGCACATACACACAAATATATATGTATACATAAATACATACACATACGTATACTTAGAGATCTATAATCATACTCATATCTAGGCATATGCAATGTAAGACCGTATTGTACCTATTTGTCCTCTGTGTCTCTGAGAGTGGGTAACATCTTTCTTCATAAGTCCAAGTCTTTCCAGATTTTTGTAAGTCTACCAATTCATCATTTCCTACACTGCAGCAATATTCCAAACTTATGCTGTCTATTAACTAATTATTTTTCCTAAGTTGGAGCGATACCACCAGCCTCAGTACCCTCTAAATTCAGCATCCTGGAGCTCACCTCCCACTCTCCTTTTTCTGTATACTCCCAGACTCATCACAACTGCGCAGGCTTCTGATCTCATACACCAGGGCTCTGGCTATTTCCTTATACCGCTAAATACTCCCAGTGCAACTGGGAGTCACTCACTCTCCTTTCTGACTTGTTCAGGAAACGAAAAGTAAGGCAAGGCATGGTAAGGAACTTCCTCATGCAAGAGACAATGTTGGTCTCCATTTTCCATCCTCAACCCTGCTTACTTTAAGGGGTTGGGTATGAAAATTATTAATTAATCAATAATTTTAAGGTCCTATTAATACTCACATGACAATTTCCTTCCGAGTCTGTTCCAGCATCATGTACTGGGTCCATTCATGTTCACTCTCATAAGTTTTAGATTGATCCACAATCTTCTGGAACATTGTCCTTTTTCTATAAAATGTGAGAAAAAAAACAGAAAAGAGGATCCTGAAGTGACTGGGGACAGTGGAATTTACATTTTGGTATTCATTTATCCCTTAGATTATAAACTCCTTGAGGGCAGGGACTGTCTTTTGCCTCTTTTTGTATTTTCTATATTTCTTTCTTTCCTTTTTTTTTTTTGCAGGGGGGAAGGCAGGGCAATTGGGGTTAAGTGACTTGCCCAAGGTCACACAGCTGGTAAATGTGTCAAGTGTGTGAGGCTAGATTTGAACTCAGGTCCTCCTGACTCCAGGGCCAGTGCTCTACTCACTGTGCCACCTAGCTGCCCCATTTTCTGTATTTCTTACAAAGCGTGGTACACAGTAGGTGCTTAATAAATATCTACTGATTACTTGATTGATAGTTTCGGGTTGAAGCCCTGTACAGGAAAAGTACTAATCCAGCTGAGCTAGTATTACTTGTAGTGGTTGCTCAATTAACCTTAGCTCTAGGGAACAAATGATAGAGATGGAGCACTATGGATACAGGATATTTCGTACCCTGTCAGATTAAGTCATTATGCTGGGTGGTTTAACCTAATTGCTTTTTATTGTGTTTCACAGGAAGGCTTCAAATGGGAGGAGGAGGGAAGGTGCAGAGATGAACATTGAGAAATGACTGTGAGGCCAAAACTAAGGCATCAATAAAATCCTAAAATATCCCCAAAGCAGGGCCATACTGGCACTAGCTCATGTGGATTCCCAAGACCCAATTGTTAGGTTCTCAGTGTGATCATTTCCACCTTGGAAGTTAGCAAATGCTACAAACTGGGGCTTGGTTTATTGTTTTGTTGATTGTATAGACCTGAGAAAGTGACTGAGAAAATCTTAACAGAGATTAAGCTTAAAAGTGTGTTGGAGTTGCATTTTTTTGGACAGGGGGAGGGAAAGGGAAGGAATAAACATTTATACAGCACCTACTATATGCCAGGCACTATGCAAAGCACTTTTAACAAATATGATCTCATTCAATCCAGTTGTTAAACATTTACCAGCATAACCCTGCCCCAATGGTATCTATTAAAAGTGGCAGAAAAAGCACTATGTTGGAAAGCAGAAGATCTAAATTTTAATCTATTTAACTATGTGACTTTTTGCAGTTTGATAATTTTTAGATTTGTGGTAGTGAAAACAAAATTAATTGATATCTAAGAGAAATCCCAGATCAGGAACAAGTAAGAGACACAATGTGGTATTAAGGTCAAAATGTCAAGAAAAATCTATATACCCCTTTGTTGTTGCTCAGCCATGTCTAACTCTATGTGACCCCCTTTGGAGTTTTCTTGGCAAAGATATTGGAGTGGTTTGACATTTCCTTCTCCAGCTCATTTGACAGATGAGGAAACTGAGGCAAACAGGGTTAAGTAACTTGCCCAGGGTCACACAGCTAGTAAGTGTCTGAGGTCAGATTTGAATTCAGAAAGCTGAGTCTTCCTGTCTCCATGCCTGGCACTCTATTCACTGCACCACCTAGCTACACCATATACCCCTTTACTGGGCATGAAGTTCTGTGATCACAACTGATGGAATTAGAAGAAAAGTAAGTTACCTCCTAGTGCTTCTATTTTGTGGACACAGGCTGGCTAATCTTCATTTTCCTCCCAGCTATTCATCTGGCTCTTTGGACTTTGACACCATATTTCAGATGCAGTCTCATCCTGGAAACTCCCTCAGCACTTGGGGCCTCCTCCTCCTGGGATAGCCATTCTCCTCTTCAGCCTTCTCACTGTAGAACATCCCTCAGCCAGGCTGGCCCTTTCTCCCATTGGAGAGTGTTTCCTGGTGCTCCTATTTTGTGAAGTGGCCCAGACCAGCCAGCATTCATTCTTCCCCCAGCTATGCTTCTAACTTTCTGGATTTTAACATCATTTCCCCTCACAGATAACTTAATCCTCTGCCATTTAGCTCCCTTTTGTGTGTTGTCTTCTTCCACTCAAATATAATATTGCTGAGGAAAGGGACTGTCCTTCTCTTTGCTTATATCTGCATCCCCAGGCCTGAGCACAGTGCCTGGCACGTAATAATAAATGCTTACTGCCTGCCTAGCTATGGACTGTGTAAGGCTTGGCCATGTTCCTGGTGGCCTTTTAAAAATGGAAGTCTCTTCTTTTAGTCTACTATCTAAAATGACAGTCAAGTCAAGAAGTAACTCTGAAAAGTATGACCTTTGGCAACAGAGAGAAGAGACAGCCCTTGAGGGAGAGAAGCCTATTGCTGGGAGAGAAGGATTTTTTCTCTCCTTCTTCCCAGTCTCCTCCTCAGCCATGACATCTTACAGCAAAGCTAGTCATCCGGTAGGAAATACCACACCCAGGAGGGAGTGGGCCAGTTGAGGGTTGAGGGAGGAGACAATTCTGAATAGTGAGTCTAGGATTCTATTAGTCAAGAAGAGAGTCAACACTGGCCACTGGGAATTGAGCTGAGGAGAGGAACAGGCCCAGAGAACCTTGCTGAACAACTTACCCAGAGAAACACACTGCAGCCAAGGGAAACAGTATGAGGAAACCAAGAAAAGGGAAAAGACATCAGAGACATAGAGTGCTGAAGTTTAAATACTTTGGCCACATAGAGAGAAGACAGAATTCATCAGGTGTGGAAAAGATTGAAGGAGATGGTAGAGGATGAGATGGATGGACAGTGCCATGGAAGCAACGAACATGAGCTTGGACAGAATTCAGGAGATAGTGGAGGAGAGGAGGACCTTGTGCGCAATGGGCCATGGGGTCACAAAGAGTCAGACACGACAGAACAAGTAAACAACAACATGTGGTGTTGGTGATGTGAATTGTCTTAGCCACATCTCCCCAAGTGCTGATAGAAGAGTGCGCTCACACTTTCCACGGATGCTGTGTGTAACTGTGGTAGAGCATGCTCCAAGATTATGGGGAAATGTTTCGTTACTATTGTTCTCCTGATACCTTACCTTTCTTAAACTTGTTCTTTGCCTCATCTTGATTATCTGCCCCTCAATTTCTCAGACTATTTATTATCTGTGTTCTGACTTCACTTTCTTCCCTTACCAGTCTTGACCCTTTAGCAAACCAGCTCAACTTTACAGTGTCTCGCCTCGGGGTTATTCCCACTTTCTCTGCTCTTATTCATTTGCTCCCGAACAGAGTTGGGGGAAGTTACAAAATGGTGCTGATTGAGATCATTACAAACTGGTGTTGGCTAACCTCCATGGAGCCCTCACTATATCAAGGCAATCCTTTCGGCCCTAATCGGTTCCCAATTTCATTCTTCACAAAAGCCATTCCAAACCTTCTCTTCTGTCCTCAAGCTTCCCAATTCCACCTCCCTCTACCTCCAACCTGAGGTTCTTGACTTTTTAATCAAGAAAATTGAAGCCATTAGCCATGAGCACACTTTTCTCTTCTATTCATCTCAAAACCCCATGGTGTCATCCACAACTCTCTCCTTTCCTCCAGTCTCTGACAATGAATTATCCCTCCTCCTTGGCAAGGTCCATCCCTCTTCATGTGCCTTTGAACCCACCTATTCTCATCTTTTTAAGCAGATGTGTCCACTGAATCATACCCCTTCCCGCCCCAATCTTCAGTCTCTCCCTATTTATTGGTTTCTTATTTAATGCCTTCAAGCATTCATCCTCTCCCAATTCCTAAAAAGCTTGTACTATACCCTACTATACTTTCAAGCTATTATCCTATATTTCCCCTCCCTTTCTTAGCCAATCTCCTAGAAAAAGCTGTCTACACTCACTTTCATTTGTTCCCCTTCCCACTCACTTCTCTGCCCTCTGTAATCTGTAATCCAATCTCATCACTCAACTGAAATGACTCTCTTCAAAAGAACCAACAGTCTGTTACTTGCCAAAGCTGATTTTTTTTTTCAGATTACCTCTGCACTTCATTTGACACTTTTGACTACCCTCTATTCCTAGATGCCTTTTTCTCTGTATTTTTGTGTCACTGCCCTCTCCTGGTTTTCCTGCTACCTGTCTCACCATTCCTTCTCAGTTTCTTATCATTCATACATGCCTACTAGCTGTGGGTACTTCCCAAGGCTCTATGCTGGTCTGTCTTCTCCTCTCCTCCCCTCCCCTCTCCCCTCCTCCCCTTCCTTCCCCCCCTCCTCCCCTCCCTTTCCCTTCTTTCTATATACTTTCTCTTGACGTTCTTGTCATCTCACAGGAATTTAATGATTATTCTTATGCAGATCTGCATATTCAGCCCCAGTCTCTCTCTTGAGCTTTAGTTCTGTATCACAGATTGCCTATTGAATATTTCAGACTGTATGCCAGAGACATCGCAAATTCAACAAGTTCATGCCAAGCAGAATGTATCTATCACCCAAAGTCTCTCCCTCCGCCAAGCTCGACTTTTGTCTGTTGAAAACGCCACTACTCTTTCAGTCCACCAGATTCATAAACTCGGAATTATCCTGAGCTCCTCACTCTACTTTGCCCAAGTTTCCAAATCTTGTCATGTTACCTCTATATCTCCTGCCTCCAACTCTTTCCTTCAACTCACAGCTGTGATCTTTGTTTAGCTGCCAGCTTAGTTCTCTACCAAGCTCCCAAAGTGTTTTTTTTTTTCCTTCCTGAAGCTTGGTGGTGAAGCATAGATTTGTGATCCCTCCTGCCTAGAATTTACTCCTCCTCATCTTTAATAGAATCCTTCACTGTTTTCAAGATGCAAGCACTACCTTTCTGTATGAAACCTTCCTGGATGCTCCCCAGTGCTGATGCACTGAAAGGTTAAGTGATTTTTCCACAGTCATACAGATGGTGTGTGTGCATGCACATACGTGCATGTGTGTGCATGTATGTGTGTGTATATATGCATGTACATAGCATGTATTTACTTTTATGTATATTTATACAGCACTTCAAGGTTTGCAAAGCACATGACAAATATCATCTCATTTTATCCTCACAACAACCCTGGGAGCTGGGTGCTATTATTAATCCCATTTTAAAGGGAAGGAAACTGAGGCAGACAGAGGTTAAAGTGACTTTCCACAGCTAGTAAATGTCTGAGGCAAGAGTTAAACTCCGGCTTTCCTGTCTCCAGGCCCAGTGCTCTATCCACTATGCTTCCCAGCTGCCTAAGATAGCAGTGGAGACAGAGAGGTGCGGCTCTATTGGCTGCCATGTCAAACTGCTGACTCATTTTGAATTTGCAGTCTACTAGGAGCCCCAGGCCTTTTTTTCATGAATTGTTTTCTAGTCACATCTTCCCTATGCTGTACTTCTACAAATGATTTTAAAATTTTTTTAAAATTTATTTTATTTTTAATTTAGGGAATAAAATAAACATTTCCATGACATAGTATAATAAAAAAAAATGATTGCACATGAAACTGCAAATCTATTATGTACGACTTGCTATTCCTTTTAAATATATAACAAATATACTATTTAAATTTCTTTTTTTTCTTCCCTCCCCTCCCCCCAACCCCAGAGATGGCTACCATTAGACACAAATATGCACATATATATATGCATGTATACATATAGATGCACACATACACACACATATATATGTAAAACCATTCTCTACATACTTCTATTTATCAGTTCTTTCTCTTGATGCAGATAATTTGGTATTTATAATAGTCAGAATGACTTGTCCACTCTAAGTTGTTCTTACAACAACATTGCTATATACAATGTTCTCTTAGTTCTACTCATTCGGCTCTTCATTATTTCATGCAAGTTTATTTTTAAATAAAATAATTGATTTTTAAAAACCAATATCTAAAACCCAAAGTCATAGACAAGAGCAACAAAGTATAGTCAGACATTGGTGACATCAAGCAGAACAGGTTCTAATTCCTCATCCACATGACAGTCTTCAAGATACTTGAAGATAACTAGCTGTTACTACCCCTCCCCCAATTTCTTCTCTTCTCTAGACTAAACATCTCTAGTTTCTTGGTGAGGAGGGCTAAAAGCTACATTGGCTTTCTTGGGAATAGTGTGGGGGTCATAAGAAAAGTAGGACACCCGATAATGTATCCCCATATTGATAAACATCCTACTGACTAACATAGACCAGAAGCTCTTGAGATGGGATAGGGAACGGTGTTAGCCAGTATGATGTATGTTTGGTCTATGGCCTAGATGAGGGGCCACCTTCATAACCTATGATTATGTAATTCTGTAAATTGATTCTAGCCTTTTGCCCTTCAGAAATTAGTAAAATCATCTGAGGGAATATTTCCGGTTCTGAATGAGCCAAGAATAATTTGCTTAAGGAGAACAAAATATCCCTCTTAAGTTCTTGGCAAATAGCTCTGGGCTGTTCCTTTTGTGTGCTGGAAGGAAGGTCTGTTCTCATTTACCCAGATATTTGAGTATTAGCTTTGTTTCTTCCTGGACCAAATCTTCAATCCCCACATAGATCAAATCACAGAATGTCAGAGCTGGAAGGGAACTTAGAAATCATTAGGCCCAAGCTCTTCATTCTACCTGGGAAGGTAAACTGAGGCCTCTGGGAGAACTGCTCAAAGTCACATAGCTAGACAGGCACAACTAGAACTAGATTTGAGGTCTTCTTAGTCCTGGATTAATGTTTTTTCCTGTTCATTTAGCAGGGCAGGGGTTGTTAACCTCATTTTACAATTGTGGAAACTGAGGCCCTGAGAGGGGAAGTGATTTACTTGAGGATATATTGTAAGCTAGTGGCAAAGCCAAGACTAGACCTGAGTCTAGATCTGAATCCTAGCTCCAAATTCCTGAGTTCAGTTTATACACTATCATGCTACAGGATAAGATAGGGAATAAGAAAATTTCAAATTCCCACCCCTATACTCTTCACTCCCACTGTCATTTCAAGACCTTCCTCTGCTATCTTCATTGTAACCTGTCATTGAGGTCAGAATCAAGGTAGCAAAGTGAGAGGAAGCACTTTTGCCTAGGTTTCCCAGCATATCTTCTCCTCAATAATCTAGAAAATATGCTGCACCAAATTGTGATTGGAAAGCTAAGAAAAAGTCACAGTAAGTCAGTTTTCCAGCCCTGGACAGTTTAGGAACACAGACAGAGAATCTGCAGATATGGGGGGCAGGGTGGAGGACTGGCCAAGAGTATGGACAGCAGCAGCACACTAAAAAGAACATTCACAGAAATTGAGCCAACATAGACCATTAGGGCAGGAAGCACCAGTGCAAAAGGAGATTCCAAGGGATCCCTGAGCTAGCATTGGGTACAGGATTGGGTGCCATCTGACAGTGCTGTTACCCAATGCCTAGTCTTGGGTGATGAATCCAGGGTAAAGAGGAGCAGTTATGAGGGAGTATGGGTCCACCCTAGCTATATACTAAAAAAGGACCAAGTTCCAGAAATGTAGCTCTGTGTCTCTGAGCCCAGGAGCAGAGTAGCAGGGATTCACTTCCAGCCTTTAGCTCACCATCTAAGTCTACAATGGAATAACTAGAGTGAGAGTCCCAATACCAAAACAGAGACAACAGCTCAGTCACCCCAAAACTTCAGAGATTCCTCTCAGATTGACAATGATTAAATCAAGCAGTAGTCTACAGAAACTCAATCACACACAAGCCAGTGGACCCAAACCCAGGTTGGGAATTTTCAGAACTTAAACCAAGAGGGCAGTGAGCAGATCTCTCCCCAGATAACACCTATTTAAGAGCACTGAAAATTTACAGGACCCCCAACTGAGCTGTGAAAACAGTAGAAGGATGCAAAAGAACAAAACCTCAGGCCAGATATTCCCCCTCCCTCAAGAAGTAAGCAGAACCACAGTCATGAGTAAGCAAACAAATGAACAAAAAGAACTTTACCATAAAGGGCTAGTATGGTGACAGAGAAGCTCAAGGCACAAACACAGAAGAAAGTAATTTGAAAACATCTACAAGTAAAGCTTCAAAGGAAAAAAAAATACAGCTTGGATACAAGCCCAACAAGAATTCCCAGAAGAGTTTTCAAAAAGAGTATAACAAAATTTTAAGACCAAATGAGAGCTATGGAAAGAAGATATGAAAAGAGAATAGATAAAAGAGGTACAAAGCCTTACTAAAGAAAATAACACCTTGAAAATTAGAATTGGCCATATAGAATCTAGGGACTCCATGAGGCATTGAGAAACTATATAACAAGTTAAAAGACTGAAAAAAAATAAAATAAAATCTTAAATATCCCATAGGAAAAATAACTGACTTGGAAAACAGTTCAAGGAGAGACCATTTAGGAATCACTGGACTACCTGACAGTCATGAACAAAAACAGTCTAGTCATATTTCAAGAAATCATAAAACTTCCTAAGTATTTTGGAACCTGAGGACAAGGTAGAAATAGAAAGAATCTATTGGTCCCCTCCTGAAAGAAATTTTAAAATGAAAGTTCCCAGGAATATGATAGTCAAAATTCCGAGCTCCCAGGTAAAGGAAAAAAATACTGTAAGCAGCCAGAAATAATTCAAGTACTGTGAAGCCCAAGTCAGCATAACATAAAATTTGGCAACCACTTACAATATGATATTTTAGAAGGCAAAGGAACAAGACTCGCAACCAAGAATAACGGAGACAGCAAAACTGAGTATAATTTTACAGGGGAAAAAAATAGACCTTTAATGAAATAGAAGACTTCCAGGCATTGTTTTGAAATGACCAGAACTGAGAAGAAAATTTGACATGTAAATACAAGACTCAAAAGAAACATAAAAATGTAAATATGAGTGTGAAATCAGAAGGGACTAAATAAGGTTAAATTGGTTATGTTGTTATGTGGGAAGATGATATATGTAATTCCTCAGAACTTTATCATTATCAGAGGTAAGAGTCTAATACATGTGATTGTATTATGTTTGGATGATCTCAAAATTAGAATGGCAGGGTGGAGAAAAGGAATGTACAGGGAGGGAAAAGGGAGAAAAAAGGATAGGGAAAATTGTCTCATGTAAATCGAGTATTCAAGGAAGAGTTTATACAACAGAGGGGCCAGTGGGAGGGAGAAGTGATACTTGAACCTCACCCTCATTTGAACCAGCTAAAGGAGAGAAGACCACACACACACACACACACACACACACACACACACACACGCAGAGTTGGGTACAGAAATTCATCTTACTTAACAGAGAAATAGGAGAGAGAAAGGGATTAAGGGAAAAAGAAGCCGAGAATAAGAAGGAAGGTAAATTAAGGGAGGTGGTAATCAGAAGCACAATAGATTCTTAAAGAGAGAATGGGGTGTGGGGGCAGGGAGAGAAAACTATAAGAGAATAAGGAGAAAAATATGCAATTAGCAAATGGGATGAACTCTTCCATAAAGTGGAAAAGGATAGCAGAATGGATTGGCAACCAGTATCCAACAATATGTTGTTTACATTTGAAGCAGAAACACACACACAAAATTAAAATAAGGGACTCGAGTAGACTTTATTATGCTTCAACTGGCTTTTAAAAAAAGGCAGGCGTAGCAATCATGATCTAAGAAAAAGCAAAAATAGATCTAATTAAAAGAGAAACAGGGAAATAATATTTTGCTAAAAGGTACCATGGACAAAGAATTAATATTGATACTGAACATATATACACCAAATGGCATAACATCTAAATTCTTAAAGGAAAAGTTAAACAAATTACAGAAGGAAAGAGAGAAAATTGTAATAGTGGGAGAATTCAATTTATCCTTGTCAGACCTAGATAATCATAACTATAAGATAAACAAGAAAGAAGTAAAAGAGATGAATAGACTTTTTAAAAAGTTAAATATAAGAGACTTCTGGAGAATATTAAATGGGAATGGAAAAGATACCTATTCTCTAATGTGCATAGAACCTTCACAAAAATTGACCGTATATTAAGTCATAAACACCTCACAAAAATGCAGAAAAGCAGAAAAATTAAATGTATCTTTTCTTGACCACAATGCAATAAAAAAATTACATACAATAAAGAGCTTTTGGAGCATAGATTAAAATTAATTAAAAACTAAATAACTTAATCTTAAAGAATGGAGAGTCAAAGAGCAAATCATGGAAACCATCAAAAACTTCAATAAAGGTAACGGCAATAATGAGATAACATGCCAGAATTTGTGGGATGCAGCCAAAGTAATACTTAGGGGAAGTTTTCTATCTCTAAATAATTAAATCAATTAAAGAGAGAAAGAATAGATCAATGAGTTGGGCATGGAACTAAAAAACCAACAAACTAGAAATCCAACAAATAACTCCCCCCAATTAAGCATCAAAATAGAAATCTCAAAAACCAAAGGAGAAATTAATAAAATTGACAATAAAAATTGAACTAATAAATAAATGGAACTCTCTTTAAAATGATAAGTAAAAGCCATCTAAAACCAAGAGACAGCATTTTCTATAGTGGAGAAAAGCTAGAAGTCTTTTCAATAAGATCAGAGGTGAAGCACTATCGCACTAGGAATGCTAGCTATAACAACGAGACAAGAAAAAGAAATTGAAGGAAGAAGCGTAGGCAAAGAGGAAACAAAACTATCTCTTTTTTTTTTTTTTCAGATATGATAGTTTAACTAGAGAATCCCAGAAAGTCAATTAAAAAACTAATCAAAACAATTAGCAACTTCAGCAGAGCTTCAGGATAAAAAAAAATAGGTTGATCAGTGGAACAAATTAGGTACACAACATGCAGAAGGAAATGAGTACAATAGCTAGTATTTGAGAAGTCCAAAGATCCTAGCTCTTGATTGGGTCAAGAACTCAAAATCTGACAAAAACTGCTGGGAAAACTGGAAAGTAGTCTGACAGAAATAAGGTATAGACCAACATCTTATGACAATATGAGCTCAAAATAGGTACATGATTTAGACATAAAAAGTGGCATCATAAGCAAGTTAGTGAAGCATGGAAGAAATCACCTGTCAGATCTATGCATAGGGGAAGAATTCATGACCAAACAATATGGAGAGGTTCACAGGAGATAAAATGGATAATTTTGATTACATAAAATTTAAAAGGTTTTGTACAAACAAAACAAATAGAGCTAAAATTAGAAGAAAAACAGGAAACCGAGAAAAAAATCTTTGCAGCGTTTCTCTGATGAAAGTCTTATTTCTAACATATATAGGGCTATAAGAAAAAGCCATCCCCCAATGGATAAATGGTCAAAGGACATGAATAGGCAGTTTTCAGGGGAAGAAATCCAAGCTATCAATAGTCATATGGGAGAAAAAAGTGTTCCGAACACTAAAAATCAGGGAAATATGAATTAAAACAACTTTGAGGTACCATTTCATGCCCATCAGATTGGCTAAGTTGACCAAAAAAAAGGAAAATGACAAATGTTGGCAAGGATTTGGGAAAGCAGGTATATTAATGCACTATTGGTGTAGTTGTGAACTAGTCCAGCCAATATAGAACTATGTTCAAAAAGCTGTTAAACTGTGCTATTAAACTTTTGACTCAGCGATTCTGTTACTAGATCTTTACCCCCAAAGAGATCAAAGAAAGAGGTAAAGGACCCATATGTACAAAAATATTTATAGCAGCTCTTCTTGTGGTGTCAAACAACTGGAAACTTTGGAAATGCCTCTGTTTCAGTCATTTCCCCCAAATGGGGAGGGGCTGAGCAAATGATGGAATACTATCGAGCTGTAAGAAGTGATGAAGGGGATGGTTTCAGAAAAACCTGGAAGTACTTGTATGAACTGATGCAAAGAGAAGTAAGCAGAACCATAAGATCAGTTTATACAATAACAGCAATGTTATAAAGATATTCAGCTTTGAAGGACTCAGTAACTCTGAGCAACACAACAATTAATCACAATTCCAAAGGACTTATGATGAAACTTGTGTCAACCTGAAAGTTTGGTTAAAAGAGACAAAGATATATATTTATATTGTTTATTCCCTTAAAGCTAGCAGATACATGTATACATGAAGTCAGAAGTAAAATTCTGACTGTCTGATAAAAAGAATGAGAAGCCTTAAATACATTTTAGAACAATCCTAAGTCAGAATGTCTGCGTCACTCAAATTTATGATCTCCATATATGTTTAACCATAGTATGAGAAAGAAACTTTCTTAATTGAATAGATTGCAAACACAATGAGATAAGAGATATGACAAAGTGTCAATCAAAAATACAACCCAGGATATCTGTGTTTCATTTGCCATTAACATGACATAATATAGTATATGTCCATAAAATATTAAGATAAGAAAAGTCCCATTGTTCAAAATAGCCTTGGGTTAAGGTGTCTCATCCTTAATGGCCATAAACAGAGGGAATGCTCTTAGTTTCATCTGGCCTTGCAGTGGTTGACACAGGAAGGGGCATTCTGGGTTTACTCAGAGAACAAGGAAGGGAATATCTCTTAGGCCAAGGTGCTTCTTCTGGTTGATCACTTCAGGCTCTGGCCCTTATTGAGGTTCAAATGACCTTAAATGATTATCACATGCTATCTACCTTTAGAAAGCCTATGGATTCAGATTGCAGACTGAAGCATATTTTCTTCTCTTTCATTCTTTTTCTTTATTATTTTTTGGACATGGCTAATGCAGGAATATATATTTTGCCATGACTATGCATATTTGTAACAAATTTTGTTTTTCTTGTCTTCTCAATGGGTGGGATGGGGAAAGGGAGATGATTGAGAACTAAAAAATACAATAAAATTGAATTAAAAAATTTAACCTGTCCTTTTAGGCTAATTTCATACACACATATTTATGTATGTATGTGTGTGTGTGTGCATATATATGTGTATCACCCTGTCAGACTCATTGGTAAAACCTACCAACCTCTAGGCCAATCTCCCTCATTTCACAAGGAGTTCAGTACTTGTCTTGGCCTTCCTGTCCTTCCCGACAACTGCCCTCACACTTAGGGATTTTGATAGATAGATAGGTAGATAGATAGATAGATAGATAGATAGATAGATAGATAGATAGATAGATAGACAGATAGACAGATAGATAGAGATAGAGATCTCCCTTCAAATATCCTTACCTCCCAATTGATCAACCTTTTCAACTCCCATCACCTATATCTTCACTCTATCTTTGCCACTCACAGGGATGGAAACACTCATCATCCTCCATGACTGTGTTACCTTCACGATTTTGAACTTTGAACCTGCCCTCTCTGATCATACTTTCTTGATCTTCCATCTAGCATTCTGCCTCATTCCTCCTACATCAATTCTTCAGCCCCCTCCACCTTTCCTGTTCTCTCAGTCACTGTTTTGCCCTTGCTGTTCTTCCCTTCACAGTCTTGGCCCAACATCTGATTAGCTTGTCTCTCCAGACGAAGCATGATATGATGGAAAGAGTCCTAGCTTTGGAGCTAGATGACCTGGTTTGGCTTCTTTCCTGTGTGACTTTGGGCAAATGACTTAAACTCAAGCAAAACAAATCAACAATACTAATTAACCTTTTATCTGCTAATTACTTAAACTCAGTTTTTTCTCACCTTTAAATTGAGGTTGATCTAAATGAATCCCTAAAGTTGTTTACAATTCCAAATCGAGGATTCTATGAACTGCAAAAAATCCATTGTCCTGTACCTTTGAATCCATTTCTCCCTTGTCCTACAGCCATTCATGCCCAACCAATCCTCAACCATGAGTTACACCCTGCCCTCCTCTACCCAGGGGCAGGCTGATTAATTTTTAACAAGTTCTGGTAAAGGGTGGGGCGGAGTACCTGCGGCATGCTTTTAAATTTACTCTGTATTATTAACATTTTCTCCATAACCTTCTTAGTCTAGATAATCGACAAAAATAAATATATCAAGCCCAAGTTCGTAGCATTTGCTAATTTCTAAGGCGTAAATGCTCACAATGAAATTTTAACACTTGGCTCTCTGGAGCCCATTTTGAGCTGGCTGCAACACACCCCTAGTTACCACTACCATCCCACCGCCTCTCATGGTTCTTAATGGTGCTAAAAGATGTCATGTAAAACTGTGCCAACCTGGTCCACTACCAAGATAATACGAATAAATTCATGTTATTTATTTTCAGCTGAATCCTTGCTACTGCACATCAGTCTTTTATTCTTCCTTGATTGACCGTCACATGCATCTCAGCAGCCTTTCCAGATTTTCTCCTCTCACCTTATGGTAGTTGTCCCACTCTCACCCCCTCTTCTAAGACTGCTTTGGCATATACTTTACTGAGAAAAGCAAGATCATCCATCATGTGCGCGCTACTCCTCATCTTAAAATCTCCATGTGTCCTTTCCCCCTTTGTTCTAGTCTCTAAAGAACAGGTGGCCATTCAAGCCAATGGCCATCGGCAACTCTCTGTGGTCTTAAGTCAATTTCCTCCAGGAGCTTGTTCGATAATTAATTATTCCCTTTCATCTTTAATCTCTCCATATGTATTGGCTTCTTATCCAATACTTACAAACATGCGTAAGGATGGTCTCCACCATCCTAAAAGACTTTTCATTTGACTTTGTCATCCCTTAACCCTATTATCCTACATTTTTCTTCCCTTTCATTGTCAAACCCTCCAAAAGGGTCATCCACACTCACTGCCTCTACTTTCTTACTTACTTCTTGGTCTACTGCAGTCTATCTTCTAGCCCTCCTACACTATGATACAGTTCTCTCAAGGTTACCCTTCGATTTGTTTTTTTGTTTTTGTTTTTGTTTATTTTTTTGAAGGGGGAAGGCAGGGCAATTGGGGTTAAGTGACTTGCCCAAGGTCACACAGCTAGTAAGTATGTCAAGTGTCTGAGGCTGGATTTGAACTCAGGTCCTCCTGACTACAGGTCTGGTGCTCTACTCACTGTGGCACTTAGCTGCCCCTGGTTTCTTTTTTAAATGCTCTTTTTTTCTGTTATAAATTTAATCACCAGCAAATAAAAACATTTTAATAGGCAAAGAAGACAAATGAGGATTGGGTAGGAAACTGAACTTTTGTTATATACGGTTTGTTTGAAAAATTAACATATTCAATTTGAGCTCAGTGGATAAAACATCGGGCCTGGAGTCAGAAAGACATCCTTCTGAGTTCAAATCTGGCCTCAGACACTTATTAGCTATGTGACCCTAGGCAAGTCATTTAACCCTGTTTGCCTCGGTTTCCTCATCTGTAAAATGAGCTAGAGAAGGAAAAGCCAAACCACTCCACTCTCTTTGCCAAGAAAACCCCAAATGGGGTCATGAAGAGTCGGACATAACTGAAATGACCAAACAACAACAACAATATACAATTTTTATGAAGTATTAACCAAATCAGCCTTTTTACCCTTCTGAACTTGGTTAGCTTCTATGTATTTAAATTTTAATTGATGCTCTTCTTTTTGGTGTCTCTATCCCTACCCGCTAACCCCTTGCACCTTATAAGTTCTCTCCTACAATAAAAAAATACAGTCAAGCAAAACTAATAAACATTACTAATTAACTTTTTCTCACTTTTCCACTTTGGTGGCTTTTGACATTGTTGGCACCCCTTTCTCCTGGATACTCTCCCTCAGCCACATCACATTCTCTCCTGGGTCCATGTTTTCCTGCTTGATTCTTCCTTGCCAGATCCTCATCTGTCTCTCAGCCCCTAAGTGTGGGTGTCCCCAGAGGCTCTGCCCTCAGCTCTCTACTTTTTCTCCCATGGCAATTTCATCAGAGGACAATGCCCACTTCTGAGCAGATGACTCCCAAACCAGTATCTGCAGCCATAACCTGTGTCCTGAACTCCAGGCCCATGTGTACAACTGCCTGCAGAAGATCTCTCTGTGGCTGTCCCATTAAGATCTTAATCTCAGTAAGTGCAAAATGGTAGTCATTCTCTTCCTCCCTAAACTCAAACCTCCTCCAGACTCCCCTAATTCACTTGAGGGCACCTCCATCCTTCTGATTGCCCAGGTTCACAATCTTACAGTCATTTTCAACTCTTCCATCTCCTTCACCATATCCAATTAGTTGCCAAGTCTTGTCAGTATTTCTTCCATGATAATATCCTGAATACATCCCCTTCTTTCCACTTACATAACCACCCAGTTCAGAGCCTCACCCCCTCTCTACCGGAATGTTCTGATAAAAAGGAAACAAGCATTTATTAGGCATTTACTGTGTGCCAAGCATTGTGCTAAATTTCTCTACAAATATTATCTCATTTGATCCTCTCAACAATCGTGGGAGGTAGGTGCTAGTATTATCCCCATTTTACAGTTAAGAAACCTGAGACAGAAGTTGCTTGCTCAGAGTCACACAGCTAATAAGCTGGTGGAGCTTTATTTGATTTTATATCTTCCTGACTCCCACCCCAGTGTTCTATCCACTACACCACCTAGCTGCCTCTAACTGTCTATTAACTGATCTCCCTGGTTCCAGTCCCTCTTCTCTCCAGGCTTCTAGGTGGTACAACAGGTGAAGTGTTAGCTTCGAAGTAAGGAAGGTCCAAGTTCAAATATTTCTTACTAGCTGTATGATACTGGGCAAATATGAGACCTCTAAACTAACCTCTAATATAACCTCTAAAATTGGCTCAGTGTTCCCATCTGTAAGATGGAGATGATAATAGCACTTACCTCTCAGGATTGATGTGACTCAAATGAGTTAACATATGAAAATTGCTTTAAAAACTTTAAAACACTATAAAAACAATAGCTACTGGTATTATTAATATTGTAATTGCATTTATTCATCGTCATCATCATCATCATCACTGTCTTTAATCCAGCTAATATTCCCCTGCCCAGAAACCTTC
Source organism: Trichosurus vulpecula (assembly GCF_011100635.1). Lineage (NCBI taxonomy): Eukaryota > Metazoa > Chordata > Mammalia > Diprotodontia > Phalangeridae > Trichosurus > Trichosurus vulpecula. The sequence goes on from NC_050575.1 coordinate 58,609,317, forward strand.
AGTATTTTCGTATTACTTTCAGGATAAAATACAAACTCCTCAGTCTGCTTTTTAACATCTTGCACAAAACAAACCAGTTCTGACCTACCTTTTACAGCCTTACCTAACTTTATTCCTCTTCATACATATTACACTCCACCCAAACTAAACTCCCAGCTGCTCCCCAGATTCAACATTCCACTTCCCATAATTGTGCACTCATACAATGCAACCCTCAATATTAGGAATGTACTCCTTTCTCCTATTTCAGAATCCGTATTTGTTCAACGTTCAACTTAGGTGTCATGTCTTCATGAAACCTTCCCTTCTCTGACACCTCCAGTTGTTCTCTCTCTCTCTCTCTCTCTCTCTCTCTCTCTCTCTCTCTCTCTCCTCTCTCCTCTCTCTCTCTCCTCTCTCTCTCTCTCTCCTCTCTCTCTCTCTCTCTCTCTCTCTCTCTCCTCTCTCTCTCTCTCTCTCTCCTCTCTCTCTCTCTCTCTCTCTCTCTCTCTCTCTCTCTCTCTCTCTCTCTCTCTCTCTCACTCTCTCTCTCTCTCTCTCTCTCTCTCCCCTATGTTTCTCTAACCGGTAGGATGTCAGACTGTCTTAGTTTTGTCTTTGAATCCCCAGTGTTTAGCAAACGGCAAGCACTTAACGTAGATTTGTTGGTTTTAATTGAAGGGTGTCCCCATGCATTATTACATTTCACTTTAAAACTCTACAAGTTACTTGAATAAAAATCCTCCTTTAGCTGGAGAGGAAACACATACTTGAAATAAAGGGCCAGGTCAGTAGCGATGATTGCGATATCCATCATGTGGATGGCATGCTCGTGCTGCCTTCGATTAAGGTTCTGGAAGATGTTTAGACTCTGAGGAAAAATAGAAGAAAAGCATATTTTAAAAGCTATAGCATCCTCCTACCAAAGGATTTGGAGGAGCTGAGATGAAACCTGCTCAATAGGAAGGAAATCTCTCATTTGTTTGGATCCACTGAATAAAGAGTCCCTATGCCTTAAAGAGACAATATGACCTTTCTCTCACTGTGAAAAAGGAGTCTCAAAAGAGGCAAAATGTGTGGGTGCAGGGCACCCACATCTCAAGCCTGAACTTGAGTTTTGAGAAAGACTGGATTAGGTGTGGAGGGAGGCAGGTTTGCTGGTCATTGAAGAAAACTGGAGTATAGTCTCTGCTGCTGCTCCTTGCCATGGTTAGGAGATACCTTGTAAATTGCTTAGCACAGTGCCTGGCACATGGTAAGTGTATAACGCTGTTTTTGTTACTGTTGCTGTTGTTGTTATCCTGAGACCAAGATGGGAAGTGTGCCTTGGTGGACCAGTCATTGCTGAATTTCTTACATTTTAGAAAACTGATACCAGATGGTGATTTTTGCCCATCTTTATTTATCCTCTACCATGTACCCCCCTCACCCTTGCTTTAGAGAGTATGTGATAAATAAATCCAAAGTTGACCTTTCTTTAAACTTTATCAACATTTCTGATCAATTAGTATTAAAAGTCATCATAAGGTAAAAGTATGGTTGACCAAAGCATTTTTTATGCATATGTATTTCATTAAGGGCAACAGGGGATGTGAGACAGAAAGAGAGGTGGTAACTAATGTGGTCCAAACACAGAAAGACATTTGAGAAAGAAAACAGATTTTTGGAAGTTGCCAAGATCATTTTCAGGGGAGGGGTTCTGGAGCTAAATGAAAGAGAATTTTGCTGATTCATATTCCATAATTTCTCAAAATAGGGTAAAAACATGAATCCAGCTTTTTTCCTTAATAGTAATTTCTGTCTGGGGAGAAGATAGATGATCTCTGAAGGCTACATAGCCTTGCCCATTGTTCTACTCTGCCAAATTCAAGGAGATCCCATCACAGGGTAGCTGAGGACTGTGACTAGAAAGAAAGTCAACAAAGTCACACCTAATAGAGAAGAGAAGTACCTGGAAAAGACCCACATTCCAAAGGTGGGGGCCAGAGGGAGAGGAAGTAAAAATCCTAATCCTTTCTCTCCTGTCATTGCTTAGAGTACAGAGAGGTTAAGTGACTTGACTAAGGTCGCATGACCAGTATGGTTCAGAGGTAGGATTTGAACCTCAGTCTTCCTGGTTCTAAGGCTACCTCTTTTCCCACTATACCATGATGCCTCTCAATGAAGGCTAGGTTCATGTGTAATACTCCTTTTTATCTTATCTCATTTTTTAATATTACAGATTATTGATACAATAATGCACCATATTTCCAAAGGACTTATAATGAAAAAAAACTATGAATCTTCAGATAGAGAACTGATGGAGTCAGAGTAGAGATTGAAGCATATTTTTTCCTCTTTCCTTTTCTTGTTTTTTTTTTAAAAATATGACTAATTTGGAAATACATTTTGTGTGATTGCACATACATATACATACATACACATGCATGCACATATATATACATATGCTTGCATGTATATATCTATATCTGTGTGTGTATGTGTGTGTGTGTATAGTTGGTTGGTTTCATCCTTCATTCTTAAAGAAGATCAAAATGACATCTCTATGTTGGAGCCAGGTTACAGCGTGTCTGACTGTGTCTTATCAAACAAATGTGAGTTTGGAAAGCTCTACCGCAGGTTGGGCACAAATAGTCCATATGAACGTTTAGAGTGGAGATGTCTCTAAATTTGCTCATCTCATGTTTCTTTTGAGTTATATATATTGATATACATAATATATATATATATATATATATATTGAGTTAATATAAAGCAATTCTGCTTTCCTCATAGAACACAGTGCCTTCTTTGATGTGGGCACACCATACTGGGCAGTCCTTTGCCAGTGTGTCATGCAGTAGATTCCAAAGTTCTTCAGAGAGATCTTGAGAATGTTACCTTGTATCACTTCTTCTGACCATCACGTGAGTGCCTGCCTTGAATGAGTTCTCTGTAAAATCATCTTTTAGGCAAATGTTTGCCATTCAAACAATGTGACCAGCCCATCAGAGTTGCGCTTTCTGCAGTAGAGTTTGAATGCTTGGCAGTTTAGCTCAAGAAAAACCTCAGTGTTCAGCACCTTATCTTGCCAGGTGATCTTCAGAATCTTCCTCAGATAATTCAAATGGAAGTGATTCAGTTTTCTGGCATGGCACTGGTAGACTGTCCAGGTTTCACAGGCATATAACAATGAGGTCAGCACAATGGTTCTGTAGATCTTCTCTCCCACACTTTGCTCCAGAGCCTCCAAAACACTGAACTAGTTCTGGCAATGGCTGCATCAACCCTGTCATCTATGTGTACATCCTTGGAAAGTATACTGCCAGGGTTGTGTATATATTCATATTTCTTGCCTTTATAATGGGTGAGGGATGGGATGGAGAGAAAGAGAGAATTTGGAACTGAAAATAAATACATTTATAAATAAAATAAAATTGAATAAAAATATAATATTTCAATGGATCAATGATGATATATTTTCCAAAGACACAAGTTGTAATCTAACTAAGCTTTTTTGTCATATGTTTTTCTGCTCCATGACTTCCCACAAATCCTACACAGAGATTCTTCCTACCACCTAACTATGATCTTTATTGTGGTGGGAAAGGGACCTCTAGGTCTTATATCATTCTCTGGGCACTAAGGCAGCACTTAGGTTGTCCATCTATTATCTTTTGCTCTTATCCTATGACCAGTTCACCTTGTCCAACGATTTTACTCTCCAGAATTCTCTTCTTCCTCCTTGCCAACCAATTTGCCACCATAGAGATGCCTCCACTATGAGGTCCCACTCTCCTAATTGGTGACTGTTTTCCCAGACCTAGTCAGAAAGGCCTCAGCCATGCTCCCACATCACTCATGACTCAAACCTCTAGATTTCTTTTCCTGTTCTTCCTCTTCTCCAACTACCTTGACCCCTTCATTAATACCCTCTTCTACCTCTTCAGCCCTAGAGATTTTCAGTTCACCTTTTTTATGTGCTGCCTTCACATTATAGTATGAGCTCTTTGAGGGTGAGGGCCTTTTTTGCTAACTTAAATTGGTATCCCTAGCACTTAACACAGTGCCTAGCACCATATAAGCACTTAACAAATGCTTCTATGACACATGTCCTGGATACCATCCCTTCTGGAACGTCTTGCACGTGAGTCAAATTTGCTGATAAATTGCAGTCTGTTTATACCCACCTTGAACAATGATCACACACTGAAAATTGGAAGAGACATCAGAAGCCATCTAATACAGCCTATTCATTTTACAATTGAGAAACATAGGCCCAGAGAGGTGACTTGTCCGAAGTCACGTAGAAAATAATTGTCAGCGGTAAGATTCAAACACAAGTCCTCTGGCTCCAAATCTAATATTCTTTCCACTGTATCATGTCACATCTGAGTGATGATTTCTTCTATAGTCCTTTGAATGATGTACAGTTTTTTTTTACTCTCAAAATTTTTATTTATTTTTAAAATAGGAAATTTTACAAACTAATTCAGTTATATCATGTAAACAAGTAAAAAAAATTCTGTGGCCTTCTGTGGGGTTAATGAAATATAAGCTCTTCTCTGTCCATTAATAAACCTATGTGACCACATGTGTACCCCTATGAATGATGTACAGTTTAGATTCTTCAGAGATTGTGATGAGTTTCCTCATTCCTACGCACATAACTGCATAGGAGAATATTAATTTTTTTTGGACAGAGATCAACTTAAGACTGTTAAAAAACACTGCAAAATTTCCTGAATGCAATCTCTTCCTTTTTCTAGTCAATTCTGGGACCCAATTATTATCTAACATACCTGTGCAAAATATATATACTGCTGGACTGACTCAACAGGTTTCTCAAACTGCATATCATAGTCCTGGAAATAGACAATCATTACTGAGTTGATTTTTCTAGTCTACAATGTTAGCATAATTTCTTTTGGGTGGTCAAGAATCCCATTGAGGTGACCCTATAGGTAGTGGGGAGTTTGTAGGTCAGCCCAGTGTCACCTAAAAAGAGGAGAATCTGGTGGATATCACCATCTATAGGGAATTCCTCTACCAATTAAACATGTGGTACAGTGAAAAATACCCTGGATTTTGAATCAAGAGACCAGTGCTCCAATTTTAGTTCTCTTATATTAAAAATCATGAGGAAGCAAGGGTACTAATGCATTATTGGTGCAGCTGTGAACCAATCCAATCATTCAAGAGAACAATTTGAAACCATGCACAAAGGGCTATAAAACTGTGCATACCCTCTGACTCAGCAATACCACTATTAGGTCTGTTCACAAAAAAGATCAAAGAAAAAGGACACATATGTAAAAATTATTTATAGCAGCTCTCTTTGTGGGGGCAAAGAATTGGAAATTGAGTGGATGCCCATCAATTGGGAAATGACTGAACAAGTTGTAGGATATGATTCTGATAGAATACTATTGTGAATACTATTGTGCTATAAGAAATGATGAGCAGAATGGTTTCAGAGAAACTTGAAAAAAACCCATATTAACTGATACAGAACGAAGTGAGCAGAACCAAGGGATCATTGTACACGGTAACAGCAATATTTTAAGACTTAGCTAATCTGGTAAATATGATGATCTAAGGCAATTCCAAAGGACCCATGATGAAAAATGCTATCCACTTCCAGGGAGAGAATGGATAGACTCTGAGTGTAGATCAAAGCATATTTTTACCACTTTTTTATGTTTCCTGCTTTTCATTTTTTTTAACATGGCTGATAAGGAAAAATGTTTTTTATGACTTCAGATGTAAACCAACAACAATAACTATGTGGGCTTGGCGGTTCACCTTTTGGGTCTTAGTTTCTTCATTTGTAAAATGAAGGAATTGACCCCAAAGGGAGCAAAGAAAGAGGAAAAGGACCTACATGTATAAAACTATTTGTAACAGTTCTTTTTGTTATAGTGCAGAATTGGAAGGTAATAGAGTGACCATAAATTGGGGGATGGCTGAAAAAGTGTTATATGAATGTAATGGAATACTATTTTGCCCTAAGATGTGATGAAAGAGGAAGAAAAAGGAAGACTTATATGAACTGATGCTGAGTGAAGCAAGTAGAACCAAGAGAACAATTTATCCTATAACTTTAATATTGTAAAAACAAGCAATTTTGAAAGACTTAAAAATTCTGATCAATGCTGTGATCAACCGGATGATTCCAAAGGACTGATTAGGAAGAATTCTACCCCCTCCTTACTTACTTAATGGATTAAATATGTAGAATGAAATATACATTTTTGCCAATCTAGGAATTCGTTTTGCTTGACTATGCATATTTGTTACAAAAATTTTGTTTTTCTCTTATTTTTTCCAGTGTGGGAAAAGATGAGAGGGAGAAAAAAATAAATGCTTGATATTTTAATATAAAATTTTAAGGAAAAAAGAAAGGCACAAGGAAAAAAGGTGAAAAATAACAGAAATATTGATAAAATGAGAAGTTTTCATTTGATGACCTCTAAGGTACCTTCTAGCTTTAGAGCTACGATCATACGAAATGTACTTCCCTCCTCTGTTGGAAAGGACTGTGGGCTTAGGGCATACTTGCTCAAACATGATTAATATATCAGTAGTATTGCTTAACTTTCTGATGTTGTTGTTTTTATGGGGAAAGCCTTGTAGGAAGAGGGAGGAAAGACAATGATAACCAAAAATGACTGTGATATAAAATCAGAATGCATAGATGAACTTCTAAAAAAAGTCAACAAAGAAAGAAGCCCAGAACTGTACCTCATCCCTCAGCAGTGTTTTGCCAAATTCCAAATGATGTCTTTCCAAGATGGAAGATCCATGGAGTTTGGCCAGTGGATTCTGGGATCTGAAAACACAGGGTAGAGAACATTGCAGTCATTAGAACATTACAATGTGGGCTCTGGAAGGGACCTCAAAATATAGAACACAGAATGTAAGTGTCAGAAGAGGCCACAGAACACAGAACATGGAATGTCAGAAATGGAAGATCTTTAGAACACAAGATATCAGAGCTTTCTGGAAAGGGCCTAAAAACCATCTGGCCATTTAGTCCAACCCTTCACTTTACACCAAAATAAATAGGCACAGAGAGGGGAAATGATTTGTCCTAAGTAAAACTCTTCCAGGTCTACCATTCCACAGTTCTATGGGTCTGAGGATGATGATAAGGAGAGGAAAGGAGTCTCCCACAAACTCTCCAGGTTTGGCTGGGAAGGTCCTTTGGGGACCTGAGCTCACTTACTTCATCTGGTAGAGATTATTGGTGCCTCTGTGATCAATGTCATGGCAGAAAGCAGCAGTCACCATGGCCAAAGCCTCCAGGTCTGTGAAATATCGTTTCAGCTTCCCAGTCTATGTGGATAATCAGAACATCCGAGTCATTGACAACCTACTTAAAGCAGGTCAGCATCCCAGGAACAATAAAGGTACTCATGGATCATTAAGAGACCCAGAGGAAGAATCCCCTGTGGTAACAACCTCCTTTCCATCACTCTGGAGATGATAGTTAGGTTTTATATATATGAATATGTTATATATACATATATACACATATACATATATATATAGAATATGTTATATATACATGTATATGTGTATGTATGTATATGTATATGTGTATACATACATACATACATACATACATACATACATACATACATACATACCTATTTACTAGGACAAGTGGAGATGGCCCAGGATCCAATGGGAAATCTTGACCCTTTTGGGCTAAGGTCTTTTCAGGTTCTCACTTTGAGTGAGTTAACGCCTATTCAATGAATAGGCCTCTTTAAGAAGTTAATCAAGGGATGGCCCCTTTAATCAAAACTCAAAATCAATATCAGGCCACTGGCAGATGGCTCTGGAGGAGAAAGCGAGGCTGGTGACCGCGCACAGCCCTCCCTCATTCAAATTAAAGACAACTGCAGGTCATGTCATCATTCCCCTAATATCATGGTCCTCTCTGAAAATGAAGGAAAAACACAACAACAACAACACACAATATGTACATATATAAAACATATATATGGTTTTATATCTATATGTTTTATATATGTACATATTTGTGTTGTTGTTATAACATATATATAACCATATATATGGAGAGAGAGAGAGAGAGAGAGAGAGCTATAGTTATAGTTAGATGTTGGGTAGAATAGGAGTTGGGAGTAAGGAAACCTAACTATAACTATAACTATATATACACACACACATATACATATATATACATATATATATGTATAACATATGTATAACACACACACACATATATATATATATATAAAACCATATATATAGCTATATACACATATGTATAGCTATAGTTATAGTTCGATGTTGGGTAGAATAGGAGTTGGGAGTACGGAAACCTAACTATAACTATAACTATAACTATATATACATGCACACACACATATACATATATATATATAACATATGTATAACACACACACATATAAAACCATATATATAGCTATATATACATATGTATAGCTATAGTTATAGTTCGATGTTGGGTAGAATAGGAGTTGGGAGTACGGAAACCTAACTATAACTATAACTATAACTATATATACATGCACACACACACACACATATATATATAACATATGTATAACACACACACATATAAAACCATATATATAGCTATATATACATATGTATAGCTATAGTTATAGTTAGATGTTGGGTAGAATAGGAGTTGGGAGTACGGAAACCTAACTATAACTATAACTATATATACACGCACACACATATACATATATATATATATAACATATGTATAACACACACACACATATATATATATAAAACCATATATACAGCTATATATACATATGTATAGCTATAGTTATAGTTCGATGTTGGGTAGAATAGGAGTTGAGAGTAAGGAAACCTAACTATAACTATATATATATATATACACACACACATATATACATATATATATAACATATGTATAACACACACGTATACATACATACATACATATATATAACATATGTATAACACACACACACACACATATATATATATAAAACCATATATATAGCTATATACACATATGTATAGCTATAGTTATAGTTCGATGTTGGGTAGAATAGGAGTTGGGAGTCAGGAAACCTCGGTCAGCCACTAACAGGATCAGATTTTTGGTAAGTTCTTTCCCCTCATAGACCTCAAAGAAGCAGACCAGACGAGATGATCCTTCTAGTTCTAATCTTTGGTGGGTTTCCCAGGGCAGTTAGGGTATATTGAGCAATAAAGATAACATCATGATGTCATATCAAGGTAGGAGAGAAAACTCACCTGAGAACAGGAGAGGCAACTCCTATCTGAATAATCATGAGGCCCTGTAGGATTTCTGACCAGCCTTTCTTGTGAGAAATTCAAAGTTGTTTGCAAATGACATCTGGGCCATTCTAACAGGGGTTGTTGGAAGCCACTATTTCTGAAACTATATCCCCAATTCAAGGGAGGTTCCACTGACCTCTGACCTGGTCAGGTCCCGTCTGAAGCATTGAGTTCAATTCTGGGATGTTCACTTTAGGGAAGACATTGACAAATCAGGAACACACCCAGAGGAGGGCAACCGGGATAGGTGAGGGGGACTGGAAATCATGTCATATGAAGATTGGTGGAAGAATCTGAGGATGCTGAGTAAGAGAAAAAGACTTCTGGGATGGGGTAAGAAAAGAGACATGATTGATGTCTTTGAATGCCTGAAAGACTATTCTGAAGGAAGACACTATTCTCTTTGGCCTCAGAGAACAGAAGAAAGAGCAATGGGGGTAAATTAGAGGGAAGAGGACTTGAGCTCACTCAGAAGAAGAACCACATAATAAGCAGAGCTTTCCACCAATTGATTGAGCTGCCTTGACAGCTTCCCATCCCTCGGGACCTTCACACAGAGGCTAGATAAACACTGATTGGAACCACTATAGAAGAGAATCCTTAGGGGGTATGAGTTGGACTAGACACTCTCTGGGCCCCCTTCCAGCTCCAAGATTCTAGGATTCTATGCTGTGTAGTCAAGGGCATGCTGGTAAATGGTTGACAACTAGGTCTCCAGGGGAAAAATGTAGGCACCAAATACTTTTAAATTAAATTTGTTTCATTAACATTTTCTCTATCACTTTCTTAACTCTGGGCAATTAGCAAAAGAAAAAAAAATCCCTGATTTGGAGCTTTTGCCAATTCCCAAGGTATAAATGCTCACAGTGAAAATTTCACAGTCAGGCCTCATGAACCAGTACAGTTACACTGGTTCCCTCATACACTGGCTTGGTGCCCATGTCAGATGCTGGCATGTGGGAAGAAGGCAATGACAGGAGCCTGTGACAGTTCCTTTGTCCACCCTTTGGCCTGGGAGTACCCACTCCACACTTCACAAGTGCCATCGTGGCTCCCTCAGTGTTCTTCCTCCATGAGACATGTCAAGATGGATGAGAGGACTTTGAGTAGATGAAAAGGCAGAAGGGGCTTGATTTTGGTTGTCTTGGGTAAGCAGAGGAACAGAGAACTCTAGTTGTGTTACCTTGTATCATTTGGAGTTACCTTGGATTTACCTGGAGTTACCTTGTACCATTAACTCCTATAATTCATTCATTTAAAACTCCATCCACTAGAAAGCCATTTACTCTTCCTAAGCCTTTCTGGTTTAAATATAACTCTGAGGAATTTGTCCCATGGGTACATAAATACTTGGTCACGCAAATAAGGGTAGAGATGGATTTATTCTTCAGTTCTGCATTCCTTTCTCCAAATGACCAGTTTATAGACTAGGGAAGGTCTAGACACAACACCCATAAAGGCAGTAATGTGTACTGGACTCAGAATCAGGTGACCTGGCTCTGGCTCTGCTGCTGTTACTTTTGTGACCTTAGGCTGTACTTTCCAGGCTTTTGTTTCAATCTCTGTAAAATGAAGAGGTTGGACTAAATGGCCACCATGGGCTCATCCAGTTCTACATCCCATGGCACCTCACTTTTGGGTGAGCCACTTACTGAGTGTTTGCAGTCACTATTTCCTCTAACTTTGCAGGATTTCCCTAAACCCAGGGAATCTACAGGGAAAAGAAAACATAAGGTTTTCCTCCTCCTCCTTCTTTTCCTCCCCAAAGCAGCACACCATTTTGATTCATATTTTTAAAAGAAATCTACTACAAGCATTATAAGATGATGTGTAAGTGTAGTATGGAGAATATACCAACAGCAGGTAAAAATGGGTTAAAGGCTTATAAGTCATGAAGATGTCCACAGTCCTAGGTAATAAAGCACAAGGAATAGGACCCTTCATTTTCTTCACTTAATTCCAGTTCTCTTGCCAAGGATTATGATCCAGATCACTGCATTTCAGCCCATCAGAAACTTTATCTCCAACACTCAAATGTAGATAGAGAACCTCTCTATCCTCTACATAAGTGGGAAGCTTTAGAGTGGAATGTTGTTCATATTGTCAGATAGGATTAGTTGTTGAATGACCTTTTTTTCTTTTTTTAAACCTTGTTACAAGGGATGCCTTACTGGATAGAGTAGGGGAGAAATGTTCAAGAATGAAGTGAAGTTAAAAAATAAAAAAATAATAATAATTTTCAATTAATTAAAAAAATAAAAATAGCAGCATTTAAAAATAGGTTCCTCCTGCCATACTTTTGCTCTCCAATTTGGGAGTCTTCTCTGCCTGAACCCCAAAGTTTTCACTCTTCTTCAAGTCCCAGCATTCACACTGCATCTCAGAGCCAGAAGAACCTCAGCCTCTAGTCCTACCCTGTGCCCAAACCAAAACTGCCCCTAAAACATTCCCAACAGCCTCCACTCAAAGACCTTCACTAATGGAGAACTTGACTGTCTCTTCCCCTGATCTTGTGTACTTCATTCTATCTCCATGTGCTAGTCCATGGGAGCTTCTTCCTCTTTCTCTTATACCCATCTGCCTGAGAGAGCTTCCTTAGACAGATGGCTTTAGAGCAATGATAACACAGTTCTACTTTCTCTTCTCCCCACTCCCCCTCTTCTCCCAAGAACTGGGCAATAACAGTATCAAACCTACCACGAGCAATGAGAACATGGTCTGTCCCACGTTGAATCCATGGCGCCAGTTGTGGTAGGTAATTCTTCGGTACCCTTTGCTGAGAGAGTACATGAACCGTACTAGTGCCTGGGCATGGACATGGGGAAAGATCATGGAGTCAAAAGAGGGAAACTCATGGGATGACATGATATAAATGTGAGGAATTTACACCATCTCCTAGAAGGCATAGACTGTTTCATTTTTCCTACATCTCTAACACCCCTACAGGTAGTACCTTATACACTTAAAAGAAAATTCTAGAGCTATGATTTTACTATTGTAGGAAATTCCCTGTTTAGATGCCCTTTCCATCATAAGATCATAGATTTAGAGCAGGAAAAAACCTTCCTTCCAGAGACTATTGAATCCAACCCCCACATTTTATAGATGAGAAAACTGAGGACCAGAGAGATTAAGTGACTTGTCCAGGGTCACTAGTAAATATCTAAAACAGGCTTTGAATTCAGGTCTTCCTGATCCCCAAAGCCAACTGCATCTATTACTCCATCTAATCTCTTGCTGTGCACATATCACATGCTTAACAAATGTTTGTTGAAGTGAGTTGAATTGAATTTTAATAATGCTAGGCCATGCATTGGAGGGAAATCTGACGTAGAAAAATTAACACCATGAACAGGAAACATCTTCATGCTGAAGGAGTAGCACTTCATAGGGCAGTTCAAGGAGTCTTGACCTAGGCCTAGAAAGTCAGAGTTGACTTGACCTAGAGAGTCAGAGCCAGCCTAGTTCTGGCATGGACTGATTGTGTGACCATGGACAAGTCCTTTCCCTTTTGGAGATTTGAAAAGGACTATGCTCCAGCAGTACCCTATTGTGTGTAGGAATTCATCCTTTTGTACACAGAGGCAGATAAGTGGTGCAGTAGTTAGAGTGCTGCCCATAGAATAAGGAAGACCCAAGTTCAAATTCTGCTTCAGATAATTCCTAGCTGCGTGACTTTGGGCAATTCACCTAATCTCTCTCAGTTTTGGTTTCCCCATTTGCAGAAAAGTGAGCTTCCCCTATATTTCTGATGAATGAGGCATGCCTCCACAACTCTCATTCCTGAGGTTTTCACAGAGCCTCAGTGATCATTATAAAAACAATCAGAGTAACACAAAGTGAATTTGAGGTCACTCTCTGGATTCCATGTAGAACATTGTGAAAAAGAAAAGGAAGTCAGAGGCCTAGGGTGTGAGCCTCACCTCCTGGGGTATGTGAAACTTATCCACCACTTTCAGTTCATAGTACATCTGGATTCCACATTTCACCAGCTCCAGCTCTGTCAGGGGCAGGTCACTGAAGTGAAATTTATTAATTTCATACTTCTCTGCATCTGGGAGTTCACTTTGCTGAAGAAAGAAAGAAGAAAGGAAGGAAAAGAGGAAAGAAAGAAGGAAAAGAAAGAAAGAAAGAAAAGGAAAGGAAGAAAGAAAAGTAAAGAAAGAAGGAAGGAAGGAAGGAAGGAGGAAAGGAGGAAAGAAAGAAAGAAAAGGAAAGAAAGAAAGAAAAGGAAAGGAAGAAAGAACAGGAAAGAAAGAAAGAAAGAAGGAAGGAAGGAAGGAAGGAAGAAAGAAAAGGAAAGAAAGAAAGAAAAGGAAAGAAAGAAAGAAAGAAGGAAGGAAGGAAGGAAGGAAGAAAGAAAAGGAAAGGAAGAAAGAAAAGTAAAGAAAGAAGGAAGGAAGGAAGGAAGGAAGAAAGGAAAAGGAAGAAAAGTTATTCTTGGTAAGTACAAGACTCAGGGAGAAGTCTGGCCCTGGTCCAGAGAGAGCTCTCCTCCTCCCTTTTCTTCCCTTTGAGCAGGGTAGAGGGTAGCTCATTATTTTCCCTGCCAGAGTAAGGACAGCTTCCCAGCAGATCTCTGAATCCAGCTCTCTTCTCTCCTTGGCTTTCACACAAAGGGGAGAGCCAAGAGCTTTGCAGACTCCTGGGTCAGGACCCAGTGAGAGAAGGCACACAGCAAGCTGTAACTTGAGAAGGACAAGTGGGAGGTTTCTCAACCCATCACAAGGAGAGGTTCACCAAGTCTCAATAATTAATTACCTCATTATCCACCTGAGAACAATAGAATTCCAATCAGTGGAAGGAGGGGGAAAAAGTAGCAGTGAGGAACCACAGTGTGGTGATATAGTGGACAAAGAGAATGACAAGGAGACCTGGGTTCAAATCCCACTCCACTAGAGACTTGCTGTGGGACTCTAGGAAAGTCACATATCCTCTTGGTCAGACCAGGAAGGTAACTCAGTCTGCCTTTCTGAGTGAGGGGACAGATGCACATCAATATTCACTGGCTGATATGACAACCACAGGGAAAAATCTTTCTCATCTCAAATATCTCATCCATTACCTGTCCCCAAGCCAGAAATCCCACCATTAAGTTTGTGACTTTGAATCCCATAATCTCTTCAGTTCTTCCATAATCTCCTGAAAATACTGCCATGGATACCACCTCAAGTCCTTATCAATTCCTCACATCAATGGGACAGGACAGAAGAAGGTAGGGACAAGGACATTTTCACAGTCTTGCCCAGTGCCAGCCTTTGCCCTGTCCCCTACGAAGTTACCAATATTAGATCACAGCAAACATTGTAGTAATTCCACTCACCAGAATTTCAGCTAACTCTTCTTCTTCACAGTCCCAGGGCTCCTTCCCATAGACTTCTCTAGTTTTCTGGAAAGAAGTAAAGGTAGGGGAGAGAGAGAGAGAAAAGTGAAAAGGAATGAAGGCATCAGCACGTATGCACCACAATGTTCTTTCATAACACAAGCTCATACTTCTAGTATTTGCATGTTTATAAACCACTGTTCCTCACGATCCTATTTTACAAGCATTGTTATCCCTGTTTTACAAATGGAGAAACTGAGGCTCAAAGATAGGAAGTGACTTCAACCCAGTCTCACAATGGCAGAGCCAGGACTTCTGATGCCTAAGCTAGTGTTCTTACCACTAAATGGTGCTGCCACCCTATAACCCACAAAGTCCTAGGAGAATTAAAGAAATCATCCACGTAGTGGAAAGGATGCTAGCTTTGGACCCAAGAGGGTCCGGAGTCCAGTTCCGGCTCTTTCACTTACTACCTGTGTGACCCTGGACAAGTCCCAACCTTAGAAGTTGTTAGTGCCTTCCCTCTGAGATTATCTCCAATTTATCCTGTGGAATCTTGTTGGTGCTTAATTGTTTGCCTTCTCTCTACCTCATTTGAGTTTGAGTTCCTTGAAGCTTGTTTTTGCCTTTCTTTGTATCCCTAGCTCTTGGCACAGTGCCAGGCACACAGGTGGCATGTAATAAATGCTGTCGATTTGTTTTGACAACCTCTCTAGGTTCCAAGTTTCTCATCTGAAAAATGAGGGATCGGATTAGGTAATCTGTAACATTCCTTCCATTTCTAAGTCTCTTCTCCTAAAGGTCTCTTTTCATCTAAGATTATAAATTCAAGAGCTAAATATTGATGTCTTTTCTAAAAACTCATTGTTTCTCAGTTCAGATAAACAGACAGCCAGTTTGGTCAAACTCATTGAGCAGGTTTTCACTGATTATACCAGTCAGGTGGACAACAAGCACTTATTAAACACTTACTGTATGCCAGGCATTGTGCTAAGCACTGGGGATACAAAAAAAGGCAAAAAACAGCCCTTACCCTTAAGGGAGTGGGGCAGCTTGTTAACTTTTGAAAGTTTCCCACCTGGGAGAGGCAGCTCTGTGGCACAATGAATAGAACACTGGGCCTGGAGTCATGGAGGACCTGAGTTCAAATATAGCCTCAGGTGCTAGCTGTGTGATCCTGTTCAAGTCACTTAACTTTTATCTGCCTCAGTTTCCTCAATCATAAAATGGGAATAATAACAACGCCTGCCTCCCAGGGTTGTTATGAGACAATAGCTGTAAAGTGCTCAAGTCCCTTCCTTTAGGCGCTAGCCCAGAATTCTGCACATAGTCAGTGCTTAATAGACACTTCCTTATTTGCAATCAAAAGCAGGATCCCTACCTACCCACATGGAGCTCCAAGTCAAGTGGGGAAGGTAAGACATAGATAGCCTGACACAAAAGAGGCACAGAGCAGTGAGAAAAGTCTGGACTTAGAGTTCAAAGGGTTTGAATCCAGTCTCCACCACTTACTACCTATGTGACCTTGGGCAAGCTATTTGACTTCTCCTGGCCCCAGTTTCTTCATCTGTAAAATGATAGGGTTGGACTAGATGTCCCCTCCTGGCTCTAAGGTCCCATGATCCTAAGTGCCCGAGAGAGGCACAAAATATCAAGAGTTCAGATGACATCACAACTTGGGGAGGGAGCATTTCAAAGAAGACTGCATGGAGAGCAGAAGCCTCGTGGAAAATTGGTACCAAACAGAGGGAGAGCAAGGTTCGTGGAGCCCTGTGTGGCTGCCAGGCTATCAAACTCAAGCCTTCTGCAGATTTCAGATGCCCAGGGGAAAAAAAATGGCCCAGGACAGAAAGGAATGTGGCAAGACTGGATAAGACATCCAAAAAGGGGACACTGACCAGTATTTCCTGTATCTCTTCATTGTCACACTTCACATGATATTTGACCATATCCTGGAATATATCCTTCCTGTTTTCCAACTTGTTCATTGACTCGTAGGTGTCAGGGTTTAGGACAGACCAGCCAAGGAACTGGGTTAGAGACTGAAAAGAAAGAGAAAGAATGGACAGGATAAGAAATATTTCTTCTCATCCTCTCCCTGAGTTGGAAGAGAATAGGTATAAAAAAGCAAAATTTAAAAGGTTATTTTGAAAAACAAGAGTATAGTGTTCAGTGGGAGTGAGGATAAGTATTTTATTATTAGTTTTAATAATTTGTCAAAAATCTTTTTAGCAATTTAAACATTTTTCACAAACGTTGATTTTGTAAATGAGTCACTTTACTTTTATTGATTTTTAAATAATTGGAGCATGGGGAAAGTCAGTATGTTTTTCAATATCTGTATAGTGCTTTAATAAACATCTAAAAGTTGAAAAAAAAACAATTTTAACATTTTTACCTTCAGCTTCCCTACTGAGACATCTTTTTAAAATATATTTTATTTTTTCCCCAATTACATGTTAAATCAATTTTTACCATTGTTTTAAAAGTTTTGAGATCCAAATTCTATCCCTCCCCTTCCTCCCTCTTTCCCTGCCCCCCTCCCTGAGACACTAAGCAATTGGATAGATCATACATGTGCAATTATGTAAAACATTTCCACATTAGTCCCTATGAGATTTCCTAAAGCTGGGCTTGGGCCTAATGTCCCCAAATAATCACCATCTACCTGTGGATGTAGTGTGGAGTCAATATGACACCTCATGTACATGAGGTATAAGAAAAGTCCTGATGGTCTAAGAGCTCAGAGCAAGTAGAAATGAGGAGACCTCTGGTCTAGTCCCAGCTATCTCAGAATGTCAGAGCTTTACAAAAGAACTGGAGCTCTAAGTTATTTAAACTGTCCTTTTTATCAGATCTTCTCCTATTCCAGCTTGGCTTTCCACCCTTTCTATTTGTTATCTATTCCAATTTCTGTCTCACATATTTTTTTCAGCAGAAGGTAATATAAACAGTAAATATTTTTGTAAAACAAAACAAAAGGATCTTAAATGTCAGCAAGTTCATCCCCTTAAACTGACATCTCAGCAGGTCAAATGACCAGCGAAAGGACATACAGTGAATTAGGGGCAGAGCTGTGACTAGAATCCAGGTCTGGGCTCCCAACTTTCTACAACATTTTAAAATCTCTTTTTTCTTAAAAAATATTAATCTTTTCCCAATTACTGAAAACTAATCTTATTTCCCTCCTTTCCTACCTAAACCCTCATTGAAAAAGAAAGAAAAACAAAACCTACTGCATTTCTTTCTATAGTTCTGTGACTAGACCTTGGGCAACTCACATGGATGCATTGGACGGTATTGAGAATGGGAAGGAACTTTAGGGATCATTAGTCCAGTCCACTCCTCTTGCAGAGAAAACTGAGGCTCAAAGGGTAATTGATTTGCCCAAAGTCACACACAGCATGATGTAGTGAAAGCAATGCTAGTTTTGAGGACCAGGGTTCAAATTTTGGCTGTGTAATTAGAGCCAATTATTGGCTCTAATAAAGTCTTGTGACTGACTAGCTGCATGACCTTGGGTAAATCACTTAACCTTTGGGGTATCAGTTCCCTAATCTGTAAAATAAGAGGGTTCAAGTTTCCTTCCAGCTCTAAATCTGTGGTCCAAGGACACAGGTATTAAGTAACAGGTCCAGAATTCCAGCCATTCTCCTCCTGAGTTTCTTTCTTTAAAAAATAAAGAACCGGAATCAGAATTTTTAGAGTTGTAGTCCAACCTCCCACTCAATAAGGCAAATGTTCTCCATATTCCTGGCTTGGAACTAACAAGCAAATTAATTACCAAAAAATTAAGAAAATGATTCAGGGAACAGATAAAAACCCTGCCTTTTCCAGAGCTGGTTGGTAGAAGCTATCAGGAAGTACACCAATTTAGACCCCATCTCTACAGAGGGGGCAGCTATCCTTGGGATGTACTTCATTAGTCAATCTGCCCCAGATATTCAGAGGAAACTGCAGAAATTGGCAAGGGGACCCCAAACACTTCAGGCCCAATTAATGCAGATGGCTTTTGGAGTCTTTAACAACAGAGACCTAGTTGCGGCAGAGGAGAAAGAACACAGAGCTAGGGCTAAGAACAGAAAATAGGCTCAACTGTTGGCAGCTGTTATGGCTGGGAAAGACCCGATGGTGCTCCTGGAGACTTGGACAATGGGGAAGCCTACTTTTAACGCCACAAGAAGGACCACTGGTTCAAGTGCCCCTCCACGTTGCCTTCCTCTCCCCAGAGGAAGTCCCCTGGACCAAAGCCTCTGGGACCATGCCCAAGATGTAACCAGGAGGCACATTGGAGGAAGGATTATCCCCAAGGTAGGAAGAGTGGTAGAGCTGCCTCTCAATACACTGTCCCCCAGTCTTCTCAAGACTAAGAATGACAGGAAAGCCTGGGGTTTGGCCATGTTCCCACCTTCTCCATCTCTCTGGCTGAGCCTTGGGCAAAGATCAAGGTTGAAGGTAAGAGAAACCACTTTTTCATAGATATAGAAGCAACATTCTCTGCCTTAACCTAATACTCTGGCTCTACCTGCCCCTCTACCCATTGGGTTGTGGGCATTGAAGGGAAACTTAAGGGTTGTCGAGAGACAGACCCCCTCCCCTGCTTGTTTGAGGATCTGTTGTTTAACCACTCCTTCCTTATCCTCTCCTCTTATCCTGCTCCCTTGTTGGGAAGGGACCTGATGGTGAAATTGGGCAGCCAATTTTCTCTAGTTAAGCTGCCCATCTCTGTTTTGCTTGGGCTCACCAGACCTCGCCAAATACTCTGGGAAGTGTGAGAGACAGCAGAGCCGGTTGTTTGGGTTCATGAAATTCCTGGGCAAGCTACTCATGCCACCCCAGCTGTTGTTCACCTCCAAGACCCTAATGTGTTCCCCCATCATTGTCAATATCCAATTAAGTCCGAGGCCTGGAAGGGACTGCAACCACTGATTGAAAAATAAAATCCTTGTCCCTTCCTAGTTGCCATGCAATATTCCTATCCTTCCTGTAAAAAAGGCTAATGGGGAATACTGCATGGTTCAATATCTCAGGGCTGTTAATGAAGCTGTTATTCCAATCCATGCTATAATCCCTAACCCATACATTATACTCACTCAGATCCCTTTGGGTACCCAATGGTTTTCCACCCTGTATTTCAAAGATGCTTTTTTCTATATACTTCTTCATATAGAATCACAGTTTATTTTTGCCTTTGAATGGACATCCCCTGGGAAATCAAATCCATGCCAACTAACATGGACAGTTATGCCCCCAGGTTTTTAGGATAACCCACATCTATTTGGCCAGGCCTTGGGAAAATATTTAAGGGACCTGGAACAATCAAATAGTAGCTTAATTCAGTATGTGGATAATATTCTCATTTGTAGCCCCACTTGGGAGGCTTCTTTGGCTGTTGTCATAGGAGCTCTTAATTTTTTGGGCACTAAAGGCTATAGAGTCTATCTAAACAAAGTCCAATTAGCACGTCAAACTGTAAAATATCTGGGCCGTGAACTAACACCCACCTCTAGCTCCTTAACTTCATAGAGGAAAAGGGCAGTCCTGTCTATCTCTGTTCCAGGCTCCAAAAAACAACTTCAAACTCTTCTAGGCATGGCTGGATTTTGCAGACTCTGGATCCATAATTTTGGTCTTACTGCTAAGCCCCTTTATAACTCTACTCAAGGCCCTGACTCACTCCCTCTAGAGTGGAGCCCTGACCAGGTTAAGGCCTTTGAGACTCTGAAAACTAAATTGACCGACATTCCAGCATTAGCTGGACAATCTAGAGAAACCTTTCACTCTGTATGTTGATGAAAGGAGAGGACAGGCTTTGAAAGTCAATGCCATAGCCCCTTCTAGTTACAACACTCTTATTGATCTCTTAAAGATGTCCTGCTCACCAAGGAGCTCAATGTGCAACCATTCTGATCCCTGAGACATCTATACTCAGAGCCTCTTATGAACTGGGCCCATCTGCGCCTTTGGAGACTATACCTTCCTTTGTGGTATGGGGGGATCAAATGGCAAAGATTCTGGGGAAGAGGTGAAACAAAATGTCAATACATAGCAAGACTCTAGAAATACTGTCCTGGTCCCCTGTAATGGCAAGAAAAGTGGGACTTTTTGCTTTTTTTTCTTTTGGAGTGCTTCTAAGCACTAAGGCAATCAAGTGCCTTTGATTGAGTCTTGCCTTTGTTTGAATCAAGAGTCTGTTTGAATCAAGAGTCTTTGATGACCTGCTTAAGTCACAAGAAAGCCTAAACTACACATGTCACGTGGTTGTGACACTCTCTGTGGACTGACTCTGAAGAAGTGTATATATACTCTGAGGTTAGCATTTTGCTTTGGGGCTCACTCACTGGAAGAGTGTTCATGTGATTTGACCAGACAAGACTCTGAGTAGCCATTAGGGAGTGCCCCCCCGCCAGTTGAAAACCCAGATGTTGGTGCTTCTCTCTCTGGTAACTGTGTATGTATTGCTATGGACAGACAGAAGCCCTGTCTGCTGTTTTGTGTTATTTGCTCTGTTTATATAATTTCTGTTTGTGTTTTCTCTGAAGTTCAGGGTACTGACTTTTCCCTCTGAACTAAGTGAATGATATATGTGTGTTTCATTAAAGTGAGATGTAAACCCCTTAAAGTTGCTTTCCTTAGAAAAGCAGACTGAAGAACCTGTGCTAGAAGCCCTCCTGTGTGCTGGTGTTGTTGGTTTTACACCTCCACAGCAACTGCTAGTGACATTGGTGTTATACCTCCCAATGCTTAATACCTACAATGACTTTGGTGGGGATGTCCTTGGATTTTTAGCATGCACCTTTTCCATTTTCAATGCCACAAAGCCCAGGACCTCCACCTTGAACAGGGCAAAGCATGGATTTTGGAGAAATGTTCTCTGGGAGCAGAGTGTCTCATGCCCTGGTATGGTCACCTACAACATGAACTCATTCTCTCTAACCTTACAGAGACCATTTATCAATTGGCAAATAGGACAGCTTATAGTCTCCAGCAAATCCAGCAATCTTTGGATTCCCTAGCAAAAGTGGTCCTAGATAATAGAATGGACTACAAGACTGCCTCTAGCAGCGACACATGTGCCCTAGCAAACACCTCTTGTTGTATGAATACCAACATCTCTGGGCAGGTAGAGATCCATACTGAATATATTTTGGAAAAGCCTAGTTAGATGCAAGAAATCCATGATAACCTCAGTGCCCTAAAATCATCTTCTTGGAGATCCTGGCTCCTTTCTCTACTAGCCCCCAAACTTATTCCCCTCCTGAGCATATTCCTTTTATGCCTGTTTGGCCCTTGTTTGCTTAACCTCCTTGCTAGGTTTGTCTCCTCCAGGCTCCAAGCCATCAACTTCCAGATGACTGCTCAGGCTGCATACCAATCTCCGACCTAGTCCAAGGTCTCTAACCCACTGGACCTGCCATCAGCCAGGTTCTGAAATCTGACCCCTTGAACTGGATCCAGTGAGGCAGGGACAGTCCTATGGCCCTTGTCAGCAGGAAGCCAAGACCTTTGCCCCATACACCAGAAGATTTTGGGTCCCATTTATATGATGGGATGATGGGATGATGGGACCTGGCCCCTGAATTTTCCCATACATTTCAGCAGCCCAGATCACTGGCCCAAGGTATCTGGCCCAGCCCAGCCCACCTAGACACTCAACAGTTCTTTCACAGAGGCTCTTGCCCACCCAAGACCACTTATTCCTTTCACTGTCCATCTGGGTCACCCCAGGCTACTTACCACTCCTTAATCGCATGCAGATCTTCTCCCTGTCTTTTTTTGTATATGAATGTCAATCTCACTCCATCAAGGGACAGATTCATTAGGAAGTGTATATTATTTATTCACTTTATTAATAATTTATTATATACTCCATCCTTTGTATCAAGGGAAGAAATGGTGAAACATAGTTCAGAAAAATGAAAAAGCACATTAACCAAGTCTGACAGTACATGCAATATTATGCACCCATCATTCCCTTTCTTTCTTTTTTTTCCTTTCCATTTACACTGATGTAATTGTGTACTTTTTTTTTTTTTTAGTATAATAGAGTGTGATTGAGGGATTGGATGTGGTTAGTATCATAGGCAAACCAACTGCTCATTCTTTAGGTAAGTCCCTTTTTGGGAATTCTAGTGCTACCACTTTCCCAACATCTTCCTTAACAAAATCTGGCAGATTTCCCTTTAATTGCTACTTCCTCTCCAATTCTCACAAGTCTAAGGGGAAGTAAGACTGCCCAAAGCTAATTGCCTATGAGAATTGCTTCTGGCTATTACCAAGAGTCCTTCCATCATTAAAATCTGCTTACTCATGACTTGGCAATACCTAGGATTAACAAAATTCATGCAATTCATATTTCTCTGCCATTGGGAAGATCACAAAAATTATTAATAGATCAAAACTCTCTGAGAGTTATTCTCATTGGGCTTAGACCCTTAGGATAAGAAAATGTTATGGATTTTGACATGGGGATCAGACCTCTTGTCTCTTCTGTACCTGTGTTTCACTGTCTCTATCAAAAACCTTCTCTCCCACTTCACTAATAAAGACATATGCTGTTACAAAAGAGTTTTATGACTGATCATAGTTTTGTTGTGGTTTGGGGTGGTGAGAACCCCAAAATGTAAGGGTACAGGGGGGTCTTCCTGGAAAGAATTCAATCACTCAAGCTTTCTTTCAGTCAAACTAGTGAGGTTTATTGTGACACCAGTATGGTGGGCAAGATTCCTAGTAAATCTTCAAATTTGGTAAGGATGGGACTAATACTCACATGCAAAAAAGGGAAAAGGATCAGTGAAAAGATCTTGATGGGATTAAGATGTGGTAAGTAGCCTGGGGTGGGCAGGGCAACAGTGAAAGGATGTAGACAGGATTAAGGAGTGGTAAATAGCCTGGGTGGGCCACGTGCAGACAATGAAAGGAGTTAAATGGTCAGAGAGCCACAGTGAAAGAGCTGTTATGGGTTAGGTGAGACACCAGGGACTGGGTTGCTGAAATGTATGGGAAAATTCAGGGTCCAGGTCCTATCACCTCATCATTTTTATATCTAGGATAAAACCAGCTCCAAAGATATGAATTATATCAGGAATTTTGAAAATAAAGTTCACAATGGCAGAAAACCTCTGTCATTTCAGGTGGAGAACAAAGTGGGAAGAAAGTGAAAACTCTTCATCCTCCTTAGTATTCCCAGAAACAGTTGAGCAATTCCTCCCACTAATCCAGTCTCCATCATTTCTATAGGCCTCTACATTTCTATCCATTCTCCCCACTGACTGGTAGGCTTTGAGCCTTTCCAGTTCCCATTGAATCTACTGGGCTGTGAGCCTCCTCAGGTCCCAATAAGTCACTCTTTGACTTCCCACCTGTGCAACATCTTTTTTTTTTCTTAGCCCCTTGTCTAAGGTCTCCTTCTCTTGAGATGGCAAGCCCAAGAAATTCCATTTTGACCTGCAGATTTTCAGTTCCCATCATGCTGATGAAGTTTGGGGTTGCTGAGAACCCGGACAAAGCTGTTTGGGGTTGCTGGGAATCCCAAAATTTAAGGGTACAGGATTCCTAATGAATCTGTCCCTTGATGGGGTGAGATTGACATTCATATACAAAAAAAGACAAGGAGAAGATCTGCATGCGATTAAGGAGTGGTAAGTAGCCTGGGGTGACCCAGATGGACAGTGAAAGGAATAAGTGGTCTTGGGCGGGCAAGAGCTTCTGTGAAAGAACTGTTGAGTGTCTAGGTGGGCTGGGCTGGGCCAGATACCTTGGGCCAGTGATCTGGGCTGCTGAAATGTATGGGAAAATTCAGGGGCCAGGTCCCATCATCCCATCATCCCATCATATAAATGGGACCCAAAATCTTCTGGTGTATGGGGCAAAGGTCTTGGCTTCCTGCTGACAAGGGCCATAGGACTGTCCCTGCCTCACTGGATCCAGTTCAAGGGGTCAGATTTCAGAACTTGGCTGATGGCAGGTCCAGTGGGTTAGAGACCTTGGACTAGGTCGGAGATTGGTATGCAGCCTGAGCAGTCATCTGGAAGTTGATGGCTTGGAGCCTGGAGGAGACAAACCTAGCAAGGAGGTTAAGCAAACAAGGGCCAAACAGGCATAAAAGGAATATGCTCAGGAGGGGAATAAGTTTGGGGGCTAGTAGAGAAAGGAGCCAGGATCTCCAAGAAGATGATTTTAGGGCACTGAGGTTATCATGGATTTCTTGCATCTAACTAGGCTTTTCCAAAATATATTCAGTATGGATCTCTACCTGCCCAGAGATGTTGGTATTCATACAACAAGAGGTGTTTGCTAGGGCACATGTGTCGCTGCTAGAGGCAGTCTTGTAGTCCATTCTATTATCTAGGACCACTTTTGCTAGGGAATCCAAAGATTGCTGGATTTGCTGGAGACTATAAGCTGTCCTATTTGCCAATTGATAAATGGTCTCTGTAAGGTTAGAGAGAATGAGTTCATGTTGTAGGTGACCATACCAGGGCATGAGACACTCTGCTCCCAGAGAACATTTCTCCAAAATCCATGCTTTGCCCTGTTCAAGGTGGAGGTCCTGGGCTTTGTGGCATTGAAAATGGAAAAGGTGCATGCTAAAAATCCAAGGACATCCCCACCAAAGTCATTGTAGGTATTAAGCATTGGGAGGTATAACACCAATGTCACTAGCAGTTGCTGTGGAGGTGTAAAACCAACAACACCAGCACACAGGAGGGCTTCTAGCACAGGTTCTTCAGTCTGCTTTTCTAAGGAAAGCAACTTTAAGGGGTTTACATCTCACTTTAATGAAACACACATATATCATTCACTTAGTTCAGAGGGAAAAGTCAGTACCCTGAACTTCAGAGAAAACACAAACAGAAATTATATAAACAGAGCAAATAACACAAAACAGCAGACAGGGCTTCTGTCTGTCCATAGCAATACATACACAGTTACCAGAGAGAGAAGCACCAACATCTGGGTTTTCAACTGGTGGGGGGGCGCCAGTGTAAATTACAAATATACTTATAAAGGAGTGCCTGGATTGCAGAGGTTGGAGCCAGATTAGAACAAAGGGAGGACAGAGCAACAGCAAACTTGATGTATCAGAAAAAGTCATTGACTTCACAGACTTCTCAGAGTAGAGAGCAGAAGCCAAGTATAACTCCAAGTAAGAGTAAGTTCTTTCTCTTACTTTCCTGGATCCAGAGACAATATAATATAGTCTTCTGTTTTGTTACCCAAATGTTTCCAGGAAATTGAATTTTGTTTCAACAGTAAAGAGGTCTGGAGTTAACTAGAGATAAGTATAAATGTATGGCTAGGTGAAGAGTCTAACCTCTGCCTAGATATTAGCAGTTGTCCTTACTGAGGGCTCAGAATAATTGTGAGCAAACTCAGAACTTTTCCTCTAAAATAAGCTCCTGAGAGCTGACGAGGAGAGCTAAGTGGAGATTAGGGGACATTTTACTGCCCCAGTGTGTTAAATAAGCTAATTATTATAATATGATGCTATAGGTATATTAGCATGTTCATCATTCTTAATCCTGGGCCATCACCAGTAACGATGACTGTCTTTACTTTTGTCCTGCCATGGAACTTTGATGACTCAGGAAGAAAGTGAGGCTGAGGGCTTTGCACAACCCTGCTTCACTTAAATCCAATTCTGTCTCACTTAAATCTAATTCACTCATAAGTCAAGACTTGACCCATGATGTCACTGGTCCTCTTCGAAAATGAAGGATGAACAGCAACAATTCAACACATTCATCACTTCTTAATTAAGAGTAATATTCCTTTACGTTTGTATGCCGTAATTTGTTTAGCCATTCCCCAATCAATGGGCATTGTTTCTAGGTCTTTGTTACCACAAAAAGTGCTACTATAAATATTTTCATGTATATAGAGCCTTTCTTCTTGTCTGTGACCTCTTTAGGATATATGTCTAGCAGTAAGATCTCTGGGTCAAATTGTATGGACATTTCAGCAACTTTATTTGATAATTCAAACTGCTTTCTTAGAATGGTTATACTAATTCTGAGGCCTATCAATACATTAGTATGCCTGTGTTTCTGAGACCTTTCCAACATTAACTTTTGCAAATCTTTTGTCATCTTTGCCAATTTCCTGAAGGTAAAACTTCAGGGTTGTTTTGATAAGCATTTCTTTTTAATTTTAATAATTTGGAGCATTGTGTCATGTGGGTGATAATAGTTCGCAATTCTGAAAATTGTTTGTATCCTTTGACCATATGTATATTGAAGACAGGGCTTTAGGCCTTATATTATCTAGGAAATTTAATACAAAGATTTTTTCCCCTCCTTATCAACCACTCTGTCATATACCATATGATCAACTTTGTTTATTCAAGAGCTTTTCAATTTAAGGAAAATTTTTTCCAACAATTAAAGCTATTTCAAACTAGAGTTTACAACCTTCAAAAGTAGTTAGTTCCCCATTACTAAGTGACTCCAAGTGGAATTTGACTATCACTTATCTGAGATGTTGTAAAGGAGATATCTGTTCTGCTACTAGATGACCTTTAACTTCTTTACAAACACTGAGAGTCTATGATTTTTAAGTTTGGAAACAGGGAGTTTCTCAAATGGGGACAAACTTCAGAGAGGAGAGGAAACAATTTCTCTAATGCCTGTTCTGGTATCAAAGAAACTGCTTCAACTCTCACCTGTGACTCTTTTTGGGGGGTGGGTAGGGTGAAGTGGGAAGGGAGATGAGGAGGACTTAAGACAGGGAGTAAATCAGAACTGTGACCTATGTAACTGGATCTTAACAGCCTTTCTTATTTAACCCAGCACACAGTGATGGCAAACTACCCCTGGCTGCCCAAAGCTCTGTGAGGTCTCTTGTCCTTTCTTCCCTCAGGACCCCTAGTCCTGACCCTCTCTGAGTCTCAAGGTACCTCTCTGTCCATCACGTAGACTAATGCTAACCCCTAGTACCCCATGTTTATGGAAGAATTAGTTGAATTAGCTGCATAAGTGTTGCTTCTTAGCCCTGTCGAATCATTGATTGGGAAAATTGGTGGTGGTAGTGGTGGTGGTGAAACAGGAAGTGTAAGGGTGTGAGGATGTATAGGGATGGAGGATATATGTTGGACAGGGACCTCCCCTGAAATCAGCAACACAGGTTATTCCTAGTAAAGACACCACAGTCCATTCCTCTCTTCCTTCTCTGGCACCTTTCTTGTCTTCATTTCTGAGTGCCTTTCCTTTAATACACTCTCAGGAAGCTTCTTCTGAGCAGCAAATTTCAGGAAGCACATTATTAAGATGTTCCCCAGAGAGCAGAATGGGTCATATCTCAGACTGGACAGTCATATTCAGGACATTAGGTGTTCCTAATATGGATGTCTCTCTACAGCCCAGAGATCAAAGATTCCTATCTGTGCCGAAATCATCACTGTTTTCTTCATTTCAATACAATATGTTCCAACCCTCTTCCTTGCCCCCAGGTAGATGTGGGTTCATTCTGCAGGGTCACAATAGGCTGCCTTCCTGAACCTGTTGTGCTGCCAACAACTCTCTTCCTAGACATTTACAGGAAAAGCACAGAAGGGAAGAAGAGGGGACAGGGATAGTGGAGAGACATACCTCCATAAGAGTTTCATCCATTTCATCAAAGGGCTTTCCATCTTTTCGATTGTAAAATGTAGCCACTCCAACGATTTCTTCCTTCTTGTTGACTATGGGCATCGAGAGGACATTTTTAATCATCCATCCAGATTCATCCAGAGGTTCTGTCTACATAAAGCAAGGAATAATATTATGGTTACTCTCATATTTGTTTGCAGAGGTCATTAGACTGATGTCAGGAGTCACTCAACTGACTTCAAGAATTAAACGATTGCTCAGAATCAGATTAGGTTGGATTTTGCTCATTTTACTTAGGGAGTAAATAAATAGTCAGTCTGTGACTATGTATCCAACTCAAGACAACAGGAAAATCTCTCTACAAGCCAGATGTGTATGGTGATTTACTCCAAAGATTATCAGAGAAGTGAAAGGGCTGATGCCACAGTAATACCTGGACAAGCAGGTTCATGGGAATGCCTGGCAGCTAAATTATGGAGTTGAATCAAAGAGATTCATATTTTCATAATTTAGAATCTTAGAGGCTAGCTAGTCCAACTCTCATTTTGCAGACAAGGAAACTGAAACCAGTGTTGCAAGAGATTTGCCTAAGGTACAAAGGCAGTTAGTAGTGAGCTGGAATTTGAATCCAAGTCTCAGGTCTGCTGACTCCAAACCAAAGACTCTTTATCTGTACCAAATGGTCTGGTCACTACCACATTAACTAGCTATGGAACTAGAACTCTACTTACTTATTAAAAGAGTCTTTACTTTCCAGACCACCTCAGCCTTCCAAACTCTTCCCCACTCCCCCACCCCCACATACGTACATCCTCATATATATCACCGTTCAAGCCTTCAGAGTTGACCATATAATACAATGAGTTAAGAATCTGAGTCAGGACTCACTATACACTCTGGTTAGTTATCTCAACCAGAAAGAAGAGGCAAAAAAGGAAAGCTCTCTTTTAAATTCCTTTTATAATAATCAGTCCTAGCCTACATCATCAGTTACATATTCAAAAACCCCTTCAAGATCTAGCATTTTTCAATATCTACATTTTTAAAAATTAATTTATTTATTTTTAGTTTTCAACATTCACTTTCATAAGTTTTAAATTTTCTCCCTTTCCCTTGCTTCCCTCTCTCCAGGACAGCATGCAATGCGATGTAGGTTCTACATATACATTCCTATTAAACATATTTTCACATTAGTCATGTTGTATAGAATTAGAATGAATGGGAATAACCATGAGAAAGAAAAACATAAAACAAAAGAAAAAAGAAAATAGTCTGTTTCAATCTCCATTCAGACTCCCTATTTCTTTTTCTGGTTGTGGATGGCATTTTCCATCATGAGTCTTTTGGAATTGTTTTAGGTCCTTGCATTGCTGAGAAGAGCTAAGTCTATCAAAGTCAGTCATTGTTCTCCTGGTTCTGCTCATTTCACTCAGCATCAGTTCATACAAGTCTTTCCAGGTTTTTCTGAAGTTTCCCTGTTCATCATTTCTTATAGCACAATAATATTTCATTACATTCATATACCACCACTTCCTCAGCCATTCCCCAATTGATGGGCATCCCCTCAATTTCTAGTTCTTGGCCACTATAAAAAAAGCTACTATAAATATTTTTGTACATGTGGTTCCTTTTCGCGTTTTTATGATCTCTTTGGGATACAGCCCTAGAAGTGGTATTGGTGGGTCAAAGGGTATGTACATTTTTAGAGCCCTTTGGGCATAGTTCCAAATTGCTCTCCAGAGTGGTTGGATCAGTTCACAACTCCACCAACAATGCATTATTGTTCCAATTTTCCCATATCTTCTCCAGCATTTATCATTTTCCTGTTTTGTTATGTTAGTCAATCTGACAGGTGTGATATGGTACCTCAGAGCTGTTTTGATTTGCATTTCTCTAATCAATAGCGATTTAGATCATTTCTTCACATGACTATAGATAGCTTTAATTTCTTCCTCTGAAAACTGCTTGTTCATATCCCCTGACCATGTATCAATTGGGGAATGACTTATGTTCTTCTAAATTTGACTCAGTTCTCTATATATTTTAGAAATGAGGCCTTTATCAGAGACACTAGCTGTAAAAATTCTTTCTCTGTTTTCTGCTTCCCTCCTAATCTTGCTTGCATTTGTTTGTGCCAAAACTTTTCAATTTAATGTAATGAAAATTATCCATTTTGCATTTCATGATGTTCTCTGTCTCTTGTTTGGTCATAAATTCCTCCATTCTCCATAAATCTGACATATAAACTATTCCTTGCTCTCCTAATTTGTTTATAGTATCAGTCTTTATATCTAAATTGTATACCCATTTGGACTTTATTTTGGTATACAGTGTCAGACATTTGTCTATGCCAAGTTTCTGCCATATTATTTTCTAGTTTTTCTAGCAGCTTTTGTCAAATAGTGAGTTCTTATCGCAGAAGCACAGTAGATTACTATAATCATGGACTACTGTGTCTTGTGTACCAAACCTATTCCACTGATCTATTTCTTAGCCAGTACCAAGTAGTTTTGATGACTGCTGCTTTATAATACAGTTTAAGATGTGGTATGACTAGGCCACCTTCCCTAGCATTTTTTTTTCATTAATTCCCTTGATAATCTGGACCTTTTGTTCTTCCAGATGAATTTTGTTATTATTTTTTCTAGCTCTATAAAATAATTTTTTGGTAGTTTGATTGGCATGGCACTGAATAAATAAATTAATTTAGGTAGAATTGTCATTTTTGTTATATTAGCTTGGCCTACCCATGAGCAACTGATGCTTTTCCAATTATTTAGAACTGGCTTTATTTGTGTGAAAAGTGTTTTGTAATTGCGTTCGTACAGTTCCTGGGTTTGTTTTGGCAGGTGGGATCCCAAATGTTTTGTAACATCTACAGTAACTTTAAATGGAATTTCTCTTTCTGTCTTGCTGCTGGGCTTTGTTAGTAATATAAAGAAATGCCAATGAGTCATGTGGGTTTATTTTACATCCTACAACTTTGCTAAAGTTGTTTATTATTTCAAGTAGTTTTTTACTTGATTCTCTAGGATTCTCTAAGTATATCATCATATCATCAAAGAGTGATAGCTTAGTTTCTTCTTTGCCTATTCTAATTCTTTCAATTTTTTTTTCTTCTCTTATTGCTAAAGCTAATGTTTCTAGTGCCATAGTGAATAACAGTGGTGATAATGGACATCCTTGTTTAACCCCTGATCTTATTGGAAATACAAAGTTCTACATTTTTTATTGGTATCCATTGGATTTATAAATGCCTTCCCCATTGTGCTTTGTTATACATCATCATGGGCATTGAAGTAGCACAGTGGATACAGTGCTGGGCCCGGAGTCAGAAAGACTTCTCTTCCTGAGTTCAAATGGCTCTCAGACATTTACTAGGTATATGACGCTGGGTAAGTCACTCAACCCTGTTAGCCTCAGTTCCCTCATATGTAAAAAGAGCTAGAGAAAGAAATGGCAAATTGCTCTAGTATCTTTGCCAAGAAAATCTCCCAAGGAATGAGTGAATCTTGCTCTCATTGGATTTGACTTGAGGAGGGAATAACATACATACTCAATTGGGTATCTTACCCCACATGAAAGTAGGGGGAAGGGGATAAGAAAGGGGGGACAATAGAAGGGAGGGCAGATTGGGGGAAGAAGTAATCAAAAGCAAACACTTTTGAAAAGGGACAGGGTCAAGGGAGAAAATTGAATAAAGGGGGACAGGACAGGATGGAGGGAAATATAGTTAGTCTCTCACAACATGACTATTTATGGGAGTGTTTTGCATAATGATACATGTGGGGCCTATGTTGAATTGCTTGCCTTCTTAGGGAGAGTGAGTGGGGAGGGAAGAGGGGAGAGAATTTGGAATTCAAAGTTTTAAAAGAAGATGCTCAAAAAAAAGTTGTTTTTGCATGCAACTAGGAAATAAGATATACAGGCAATGGGGCATAGCAATCTATCTTGCTCTACAAGAAAGTAAGGGGAAAAGGGATGGGGGGAGGGGGAGTGGAGTGACAGAAGGGAGGGCTGACTGGGGAATGGGGCAAGCAGAATATATGCCATCTTGGAGGGGGGGAGTAGAAATGAAGAGAAAATTTGCAATTCAAAAGCTTGTGGAAATCAATGCTGAAAACTAAAAAATATAAATAATAAAGTATGGAATAAAATGTGAAAAAAAAGAAAATCCCCCAAAAGGGTCACAAACAGTCAGAAACAACCCCCTAAAATGATTCACCATCATACATTATCATACCAAAACTTTCTCTTCATCTTCTTCCTCCTCTTCCTTTTTTCCTCCCCTTACCCCCAATGCTAAAATCTGATTAGTTCCTTTGTTAACTGAAAACCAGTATAGTCTGTGATAAGTAAAGGCCAAGGTCGGATGTTGTGGGTTAGCTCCTCAGTATTTCTCAATTATAAAGTGCTTGGAGGTTGTCTGGGTGTTACAGCTATAGTCAATTTGCAACCTAAATAAATGGTTGATTTTCTAAGGTCCTTCCCAACTCAAGGAGGGTTGACTCTTTAGATATAATTTAATAGTGTACTGCCAACTTAGCAAAAACTAAATAGCCTTATGAATTCATGCAGAGAGAAAAGGACAATACATACATGTTGTCTAGGAAATCAAGATCTACTCCCCATCTGATCCCATGGTCAAACACATGCCTGCCTCTGCTATATGCTTATGCAGAAACCTTTTAATCTCTATCACTGTCCCAACTACTACCATCTCGTGGGCTTGGAAAGTCCATGATTACATCTTGAATCTCTGAACTGTGCTTGGAAAAAGCTGTGGGTGAGCATGTGTAACTCCCCTGTGCTTTTGCCCCAAGGTAGCTTGTACTGTATGCAGCTTTCCCCTTCACGATACTCTGGCCTGTTATCCCAAAAGAGAAGAAAAGGGAAAAGAAGAGTTCTGTCGATTCATTTTTATAGACCCATATAGAGAAGGGCCTTATCTTACTAGAGTACATCTTCCTGTGAGCCCTGGACAAGCAAATCATTTTGGAGACAGTCCCAGTTCTTGAAATCCATCACTTAGGAGGTGCCAAGGTGTGGCTCCCAACTCACCCATTCATCTTAGTCTAGCCTCAGTCACTGAGACTGAGCCTGGGGTTGATTTTTGTCCTCTAACAAGCTGCTTGGGGACATGTTCATACTCTCTGCATTAATAAATCCCAGACAAAAATTCATCAGGTTGATTACAGAATATCCCAGATCAATTCTCCTTAAATGCATGCTCCCAGTTAAGGATTCCTATGACCACTTGACCATTGTTTGGGCCCTGATGGGCTTAGAGTGAATATAAGTGGCAATTGTTTGTTTTGGCCAGAAACCCTGAGGGTCTTCCCTTCCTAGATTGATTTATTTTTTTGACTAGTAAAGAGGCCATTTTTTGCCTCATTTCTTACTTAGTCCTAATCAATGAATGGGTGTTGCCTTAGTCAAACTGAAACCTGTTAAAGACTTTAGCTTAAAAAGGTCAAAGTCTCCCACTGCATCTAGGGCCATCTCCAGTCATCCTGATCTATATCTTGCCACTAGAACTAGGTGGCTCCAGAGCAGAAAGTGAGGCTGGTAACTTTGCACAGCCCTGCCTCACTTAAATCCAATTCACTTGCAAGTCATGATATTACCTTCCTGATATTACGGTCCTCTTTAAGAACAAAAGACAAACAACAACAACAATGTGCCAGAAATTGGTCCAAAACTTTAATTCTGGATAGTTCTCTGGAGAACTGGGGAGGTCCCACTAGCTCTCCTCTTATTTGCCTTCCCCAGTGCCTTGCACCTAGAGTCCCCCTAACATTCATGGTACACAGTTCTAAGACGCTCCTCAAATTAAGTATTTTGTGAGAGTCCAGGCTTTCCACAGGTTGATGGGTCAGAAACTCATACTCATTCCTACCACATAATTATACAAATTCAACGAAGTTTTACAAAATTCTTTCAGGCCTTGCTGCCTTGCTGCTTATAAGGATCTATCCCAAACTTAAAATACAGTAAGCAAAGAAAAAAAAAATCAAGCTTGCTTCCCTCTCCAAAGAGGAAAGCATTCAGGAGAGCCCTAAAAAGGTAGCTCAGTACAATCTTGAGGTGACTGTCCTTAGCTGTCCTCATTCACAAGGACAAGCAGTTCTGATAAAAAAAAAAAACTTATATGAATTGTCCTCTCAGCCCATGCTATGGCAGGTAATCTATCTCCTCCACCGCCCAAAAAATCTTTTTAATCAAGCAATCTCAGACAGACCCCAAAGATGTGGGAGGATTCAGCACTTGGGACTGATTTGGAAGTCAGTACAAATATAATAATAACTTATATTTATATAATAATGGGACTGCATTGTGTCGGGCACTGTGCTGAGCACTTTACAAAGATTATCTCATTTGTTCCTGGGATGTAGGTGCTATTATTATCCCCATTTTACATATGAGGAAACTGAGGCAAACAGCAGTCACATAGCTAGTACTTCTTAGATCTATCCACTGCACCGCCCAGCTGAACTCAGATTAATTTAATTAACCAATTTGTTGTTGTTGTCCATGACACAGAGCAAACTGGATGTTTCAAATGACATAAGGGTGGGGGCATTACCTGGGTCTTGGGATTCCTCTCCCATCCCTCCTCATTCTCCTCTTCCTTTACTAATTCAGGACTCAGAAGGCTCTGCACCTCCAAAGACAGAGCTGCTATTATTACGTTCACAGCAGGCCACAGACAGCAGCTGGGGGAAGATGGGGAATGCAGAAATCTGAAGAGTGTGGGAAGAGCTTTCAAGGTGTACCTAATGAAACTTGAGGCACACCCTTAGAGGGCCATACCTTTCCTGTCTCAGTAGAGACTGTGGGACTATTAGGTGTGGAAAGGTACATAAACTATTAATGAGTCAAACAACAAACATCTATTAAACTATCAGATAAGATAACCTTAATGGTTGAATTTTGCTTAAACATTTTCTTTGTCACATGGGAAGATTCAACTGGAGGAGTGGCAGGGTTTATTGGAACATCATTATAGTATTAAAATAACTTTTAAGATCCATAAAAAACTAATACGTAGAAAGTCTCTATTTGTTACCTTATTGTATTCTCTATTTGTTTCTTTATTATTTTCTACAGATCTTTATCTGCTAATCGAGGTCAGTCCCTTTACTGTCCATATACTCACTGAATTTTAGAGCTAGAAGAATAGATGTTTTGTAGACAATTTAATCCACATGGAGTGGGAGATAATTGTTGTGAAGACTTCACAGAGAGAGAAAATATAAGAATTATTTCTGGAATAAGCTGGGGCAGTGAGAGGATGGAATAGACCTTCGGATTTAACCTTGTAGGAATGTGATTACCTAACTCTCAGGAATTCGGGGCCTGGTGCAATAAGTGCCTCTCTCTCTCTGTCTCTCTCTCTCTCTCTCTCTCTCTCCATGCTAACACAGAGTTGTTACCAAATCCAGGAAGACTCCCCTCATTCCTCCCTCGTTCCTCCTCTTTACCTTAGATTGGCTGTGCTTGCTTTCCTGGTTCTTTGTCTCGCTTTTTGTGCCTAGATTGTAAGCCCGCCTCCCAGCCAATGGAGAGGGGGGATAGTGGTGGGTGGGAATCTTTCTGCATCAGGATATAAATTGGTATCTTGCCTTTCGTAATTCATGTCCCTCCATTAGTCCATCCTAGTGGAGGCGATGCCCAAATCTCACAAGATTTGTCAAATAAAGATTAATTCCTTTTCTGTCCCTACCTGAGAAGCCTCTGTCAATTATTGGGGTCCTTGGGTGGTCTTGCCACCCCACACAACACTACTCTTCTTTTCAGAGAATGAAATTTAATTAAGATTTTAAAAGTATCTATTTAGCCTGTTTGTACAAAAATATTTATAGCAGCTCTTTTTGTGGTGGCAAAGAATCAAGGGCATGCCCATCAATGGGGAAAGGCTAAACAAGTTGTGGTATATGAATGTAATGGAATAGTATTGTGCTATAAGAAATGAGGAGCAGATTGATTTCATAATGACCGGGAAAGACCCGCATGATATAGTGCTGAGTGAGGGGAGCAGAACCAGGAGAACATTATACACAATTACAGACACACGGTATCTGTGATGACTGACTTTGATAGATTTGGTTCTTCTCAACAATGCAAGGTTCTAAGACAGCTCCAAAAGACTCATGGAAAAAGCTATGACTATCCAGAGAAAGAATTAGGGAGTCTGAATGCAGATTGAAGCAAACTATTTGCTCTCTCTCTTTTTTTTCTTTTTTGGTTTTGTTTCTTCTTTCTCATGGCTCATTCCACTGGTTATAATTCTTCTTTACAACTTGACTATTGTGAAAATAAGTTTAATGTGAAGGTATATGTAGAACTTTTATTGGATTACATGCTGTCTTGGGGGGAAAAGGGGTAGGGGAGGGAGGGAACAAAATTTGGAACTCAAAAACTTGTGGAACTGAGTGTTGTAAACTAAAAATAAAAAATAAGTTAAAAAATCAAAATAAAAATGGCATGGGAAAGTAAGAGTAGCAATAAAAGTGAAAGGATAAAAAAGTATCTCTTCAGGCCCATTAGGTTAGGCATTGTACTAAACAATGCTAGACAAAACAGTCTCTCCTTTCAAAGAGCCTACATCTTATTGAAGAGAAAAACATGCACTGAGATAAGTAAATTTTAAAATCTAGGCAAAATTAATAGAATGTAATTTTATCCCTTCCTTCCTTTCTTCCTTTCTTCCTTCCTCCCTTCCATCCTTCCTTTCTTTTTTGGTAAGGGCAGAGTTCTAACAACTGGTGGAATCAGGAAAGGCAGCTTATAGGAGGTGCATTTGAACTGAGCCTTGGCACAGGTGAGGAGGGAAGATCATTTAGGCATGGGGACTAAGGCAAAGAGAGGGCAGAATTGAGCGATGGCCTGGAGTCAGAAACACTCATCTTCGAATCCTTCATCAGACAATTAATAACTCTGTGACTCTGGGTAAGTCACTTAACTTGGTTTCCTCATCTGCAAATGAGCTGGAGAAAGAAACAGCAAGCCACTCCAATATCTTTGCCAAGAAAACCCCAAATGGGATCATGAAAAGTCAGACATGACTGAACAACAGCAAAGGCAAAGAGAGAGAAGACGGAATGTCATATTCAAAGAACAGAAATAGGCCAATTTGAAATAGGGAATGAATGGGAGAAGGGGGTAAGGGCAGGGAGGAGGAAACTAGGAAGTCAGTCTGGGAAGATACATTGGAGCCATACCAAAAAGTGCTTTGAATACCAAAGAGAGGAGATTGCATTTACCCTCGAGGCAAGAGGAAGTCACTCGAGTTTCTTGAGTAAGGGAGAAGCATAACCAAACCTGTGTTTTATTAACATCAGTTTGGCAGATATGTGAAGGATGTGGTTGAGAGAGGAATCGAAAGCCAGACTGGGGCAATTGAGTTGTGTACATAATTGTTGTAAAGGATATATAATCCGGGTCTCTGGACTCCCAATCCAGGGTTCTTTCCACCACATCACACAAAAGAGTCATTCAATACCATGAGATTCACAACAAGCTAGAACTAAAATAATGTTGATACTGACAGTAATGATAGTGATAGCAGCTAGGAACCTCAGGAGGCCTGACTCCCTTGCCAGCTCCTGTCATTGCTCTTCCCAGCTCTGTTGACATAACCTCTCAATAGCGTTGTCTTCAGGTTACCTCTCACAAAGATCTTCCTGATTTTTCTATTAGAAAAAAAATCATCATGTAGTTCTCTCCCGGAGAAGAAAAAAGTGGCATACCTGGAAATCGAAAAAGTCTTCTGAAGCAGCATTCATGATATTGCAAATCTGTAAACCACAAAGGGGAACAACATGAACCTGGATGGCCCGTGAGAGAGGACTGGGGAGGTGAAGGCAACCATGTCCTTGCTCACCCCCCATGTTCAGTCTCAGTTCTTGGATACTACAGAGAGGAGGAAGTAAGCAGATACTGAGATACTTGAGGGAAAGTGGGAAACTCTCCCCATTGCTTTCCCCACTCTGATCCCAAATCATCTTCCTTTTGGAGAGGGGTGTCCCTTCATCTTAACCCCACACTCACCAGGCCATTCTGGGCAACATATGTTGGGAGACCGCTAACCAAAGCCCAGTGGTCAGGAGCAGGATTCCTGTAACAGAAAAAGCAGACACTGACTTCTCTTTTGGTTTGGAGTTCTGATAAAAAAAAAAAAAACCTAGTACAGTACTTTTCCTTCCTCTTTTGCTCTTTTTTTTTCCTTCTGACTGAAAATACTTCTATTCTCTTAACTAGAAATGGCTATTTTCCAAATAACTTTTTTTTTTTTTGTGATTCATTATCTTGAATGCACAGGCTTCCCCTTAAATATCGCAGTGATGTGATATTGAAACAGTTGTATGTGAGAGACAGTATGCACACCAAATAATTTTTCTAAATATTCTGTACAGCATATCCGTGCTTGTCTTGGCAGGGGTTTTAACTGCAACTAGGTATAGTTGCAGCATGTGGCCAGGCTTAACAATTTGGCCCAAATTCTGAGTCTTCCGTGTTTATTTAGTGGAGGAATTAATAGCACTGCTACTGAAAAGACAGCATGGTGTGGTGAATAGAGAACGAGCCTTGCAGTCAGGAAGATCTGGGTTCAAGTCTTGCCTCAGATACACACTGGCCACATGATGCTAGCAGCATTACTTAACCTCTCCATCTCCCAGACAACCTTATAAGATGCAGAGAAGGTGCTAACCTGCTTTGATGGAGGAAATTCCTCACCAAGAGCCCCCCAAGTAGATGAAATCAGAGGACTGGTTTTATATGTGTGTGTATGTATATGCACACATATTGGTGTGTATATGCACATCATATAGATGACATGATATATATATGTGTATATATGTATATATATGTGTGTAGATATATACATACATACACACACACACATACACACACACATAGAGGAGCTAAGGAATGTATTGACATTCTACATAAAGCCACGGTGATACACGGGTTTTGTAGTGTGATGATGAATTCTGTGATGGGTTCTGAGCTAGAACTGAGTAGATTTAACTTTCAAAAAGTAGCAACCCATCCCAAATTCATCCTCTTCCTTTAAGGCTTCAAAGCTTGAGAACTATTGGGACCTAGATGCAGAGGGTTGAGTGGAGGCAGTGACAAATATTTTATCCTTGATACAGCTGTTAGAATATGCCCCACTGGATTAAGATCACTTTTATTTTTTATATTTTCTTTCCCATTAGCCCTGGTTAATTTCAGAAAACCATGAGTCCAAGGAGGCCAGTGAGCCAGTGGCTGTGGTACTCACCTGAATGGTCAATTGTGGTTGGGGTCACTCAGGCAGCAACAGTAGCTGACTGACAGCACGTGAAAATCCAGGAGAGAGACTACTAGAAAGATCATGTTTGGCCAATTGATGCGATAATATCTAATGCCAAAGTGAGCTATAAAATGTCTAACTAGCGGTATTGCACAACTGTTTTGTGTGTTCTGATGAGGCTAAAATATTGGCCTCACAACAGATTGAAATATAGCAAGCAATAGGTTATGGTATCAAATCTTGTTTGGATCATTCTATTAATGCACACTCTGATTCTCATATGTTTAACGTTGCTTTTGGTGTGAGAATAAAAATGAATTGTCCTATGTCCAATTCATATGATACGTTGAGTAGCTTTTGTACTTTCTCCTCTTCTGGGGAAGTCCTAGATTATAGCCAAATCCAAAATTGAGCCTAGAGGAGCCAGAGTAGGGGTGATCAATTAATGAGAGAATGGGAAGTTCAATCTATTATTGAGTGGTCTGGCTCTGCCTAATATTGAACCACGGCAAGGTTACAAAGCAAGGAGCAAAGGGTACCTACCCTAGGCTCAGCACCAGAAGTTACCTCTGAGCTCTAATTTACATGTACAGGATGTTCTGGAAGTCTTAGAGCAGTTTTAAGATTATAAATGTGTCCGTGCACACATAGCTTAGCACAGAAAAGCCCTTTGGAAATAATCTAGTCTAATCCTTTAATTTTATAGGGGAGACAACTGAATGTAGCAAGTCAGTGACAAAGCAATTATTAAACTATGTATGTACGCATGTGTATACTTATACATAAATGTATATTTATAAATGTGGGCATATTTGTACACATGTGCGTATATTTATACGTATATATATATATATATATATATATATAGAT
This sequence comes from Trichosurus vulpecula, assembly GCF_011100635.1. NCBI lineage: Eukaryota > Metazoa > Chordata > Mammalia > Diprotodontia > Phalangeridae > Trichosurus > Trichosurus vulpecula. The sequence goes on from NC_050575.1 coordinate 58,649,698, forward strand.
GGGAAAAGAGAGACAGAGTGAGAAAGAAAGAGAACTTCCCTTCAGACTTTTTTTCAGAAAAAAATGCTGTCTACCCATGCTTCCTTCATCTCATACTTCTGAAGTTGATATTTTTTGTACCCAAATGAGAAGCTTTATATTTATCCCTGTTGAATTTCATCTTATTAGATTTCAGCCAGTGCTCTAGCCTAGTGGTATCAAATTCAAATAGAAACAGGGCCCACTAAACCATACACAAGAATCCCTGAAGGCTGCGTATTGATTTAGAAAACCACATATTGACATTATCTATATTCTATTGTATTTATACATATTTTGTTAAATATTTCCCAACTCCATTTCATTCTGGTTCAGGCTCCACTCCCCAGAGTTGTGGGCCATATGGCCCGCTGCCTCATACGTGATACCTGCACTCTAGCCTGTCAAGATCCTTTTGTATCCTGACTCTGTCATCCAGTCGGTTAGCTATCCTTTCTAGCTTTCTGTCATATGCAAACTTGATGGATATGCCATTCAAGAAACTGATCGATCCAAGTCACTGATAAAAAATGTTGAGCGATATTGGATCAAGCATAGATCCCTGGGGCACTCCACTGGATACCCCTTGCCATGTTGCCTTTGAACCATTAACACTCACCCTTGGAGTGAAGCCATCCAACCAGTTTTGAATCCTTCTCACTGTTTGTTTCATTCATCTCTCTCTATTTTCTCCTCAAGGATCATATGAGATACTTTATCAAAAACTTTAGTAAGATCTAGGTAAACTCTATCCATAGAATTTCTCTCATCTACTAGTTTAGTACTTCTGTCCAAAAAAACAAAAAAGGTGGGGAGAAATGAGGTTAATTTGACGGGATGTATTTATTCTTAGCAAAGCCACTCTGACTCTTTGGAATCATTGCTTCCCTTCAAGATGGTCAACAATCTTTTCCATAATGATTCATTCTAGAATTTTCCCAGGACTGAAAAATCATTTCCTGGTCTATAGTTTGTAGATGGTTCTATTCTCTTTTTTGAAAATCAAGACATTTGTCCTACTCCAGCCTTGTAACATATCTCCCTTTTCCCATAATCTTTAAAATGTCACTTATAGGAGCTCAGAGGGAAGAAATTCTAATTCTTTCAGGAGCAGGGGCTGAGGGACTGTTGGTATGGAATTGCATAAGCCATCAGACTTGGCTGATGTGTTGGTTAGTTTTGTTGAGCTAATTTCTTTCTCTCTTATGTTCTTTGTTATAAGGGATGGCTCTCTGGATAGAGGAGTGGATGAACTTATTTGGAAATGAAGGTGATATAGAAAGAAACACTATCAATAAATATTTTAAAACAAACTAAAAACAATGCTGCCTCCAATGTGCCATTTGCCAGTGACCCAATGGGTTTGACAATGCATAGGGAGAACCCGTTGGGGATCAATTCAGGAGGTAAGACAACATGGTCTAAGGCCTACCCTGTTAGGTTTGTCCCTAAGGAAAGTCACGAGCTCTTGAAAATTATCTCCTGATGTGTCAATTAGCTACTGGCACTTCTAGAGCAATTTTTTTCCCCCAAATGCTTCTAACATCAGTCATTCCAATTAATGCTTACATCACATAGGTGTGGAAGGTAAGGCATTCCTTTCCTGATGTGAAAATTGGTTGGAATGACTGATATGAAAGAATTTTGGATAAAAAAGAGCTCTAGACATGCAAGTAATTATTATTCAATTTGTTTAGATTCAACCTCAGAGTCATAGAACCTTAGCACCAGAAAGCTCTTGTGGAGATAACCTAATCTAACCCTTTAATTTTACAGAGAAGACAGCTGAGGCCCCCAGTCACACAGCAAGTTAACTACAAGACAATTATTAAACTCATTTCTCTGCCTTTGGATCCGGCACTCAGCATAGTATAAAGGTGTGCTCTGGTGTGAGACTGAGAGGGCAAAGAGACAAGGTACCTCCTCTTCTCTCTGGAGGAAGGAAAATCTGAGTAATGGTCACAGGTTGGTGTTAGGATGCTGGAAGCCAAAGTCCGATCCCAGGCAGAGGGAATTATGGGCGGGTCAGGCTTAGAAGCAGAGTTGGGACGATCAGTAAGGGATGGGAGAGAACCCCACAAATGAGATGGACTGGCTGATTTTCCAGTATACCTGACTGTGTACCCTGAGCCCTGAAAAGTGTGGAGAAATTACAGGCAGGCCTTCCCTGGGTTGTGTGAGAACAGATGAGGCACCTTATGGACAAGTGTTAGATAATAGATGAACTTTGAAAGCAATAATATATCACCTGTGCTCATAGAACCACTTCCCTTCCTCATCCTGCACTTTGTTGTTGTCACTCAGTCCTTACAGTTGTGTCTGACTCTTCACGGTCCCATTAGGGGATTCCTTGACAAAGATACTGGAGTGGCTCGCCATTCCCTCATGCAGATCATTTTACAGATAATGAGACTGAGGAGAACAGGATGAAGTGATTTGCCCAGGCTCACACAGCTGGTAAGGATCTAAGGCCATATCTGAGCTCAGGTCTTCCTGACTCCTGGCTGGGCCCTGCACCCCTTGGCTGCTCCCTCATTATGGATACTTGACTTCTGTTCATTCAGAGTAAGGCGGCAATAGTTCTTTTGAGTGCCATGTCAAACTGCCAACTCATTTTGAGTTTGCACAACTAAACCTCTGGGCCTTTTCTTCACACATGAATTATTTTCTAGTCACACCTCCCCTATCCGGTACTTCCGTAACTGATTTTAAAAAATTTATTTTTAAACATTTTTATATTCAATTCCAAATCGGAAATTGATTTAAATGACAACAAAAAGGACAATATTTAAAACCCAAGGATGTGGACGAGAGCAACACAGGATGAACTGTCATGATTGGGCTGCAAGCAACATTATCAGAGAAAATGCCCACATCCATGAGAGCGTGGCACTCTCAAAGTGTAAGCTTTCATACTGCACTCTATGCATTTCCATTTGATTAGTGAGCCTGCTGGGCCCGTCACTTGTGCTCCGATTTGGATCAGGATTCTACTGCGCAATAGGGTAACAGACGTGTCCTGCTTTGTGTCATTTGGAAACTAGTGAGCTTACCACCTATGTCTTTAGGCTATTAAATGATTTAAAATGTTGAACTTTGGGCTAGTCCCTTCCCTGGGCCTCAGTTTTCTTATTTGTAAAATGAGAGAGGTTAACCTAGGTGATGTCCTTCCAGCTGATGGGCTCTGCTGGGCTTAAATAATTAAAGTGCTTTTAAGTAATTATAATAGCTGACATTTGTCAGAATGGAAGAAATTCTACAAGAAAGGCAGTTTGAGGTAGCTAGGTGGTGAATTGAGCAATGGGCCTGTAGTCAGGAAGACCTGAGTTCAAATCTAGCCATAGTCACTTACTAGCTGTGTGACCTCGGGCAGATCACTTTACCTCTGCCTCAGTTCCTTCAACTGCAAAATGGTGGCGGATAATAACAGTACCCACCTTCCAGGGCTGTTGTAAGAATCAAATGAAATAATAATTGTAAAGTCCTTAGCACATAGTAGGTGCTATATAAATGCTAGCTAGCTAGCTAGTAGTAGTGGCAGTGGTAGGGGAGGGGATGGCTTTATTGTAGTCAGAAAGATCTGGGCTGAGGTCATACCTCTGCCACATACTGAGAGTGTGACCCTAGGTGGGTGAACTAACCTCCAGGTGGCCAAACTCTCTAAGACTGTACATTAAGATGAGGATCCCCAGGCCATTGAAATCAAAGCTCTGGACACTGATACCCCCCTGATTATAGCCTTCCCGCACTCCTAACCCAGGGAAAAAAATGAAAGGCTTGCACACATTTTACCCAATCATTAAAACAACCCTGTGAGGTGAATGCTAAAGATACTATTGACCTCATTTTACAAGTCAGGAAACTGAGTCTAGGAGAAAGTAAGTGATTTGCCCATGGCCACACAGTTAATAAGTATGAGGGGTCACATTCGAACCTGTGTCTTCCTGATTCTAAGCCTAGAATTCTATATCCAGAGATTCTTATCCTGGGGTCTGTGAGCTTGTTTTTTTAAAAAAAATTTTGATAACTATATTTCAGCATAATTGGCCTTCTCTGTCATATTATGTTTTCATACACTTTACCAGACTGCCAAAGGGCTCCACGACACCAAAAAAGGCAAAAATATTTGCAGTGTACACACCGGGTCTTGTTTTTCCTCATAGCTGTTATAGGATACTGCCATCAATAACCCCACCCCTCTTTTTTTTTCTTTCATTGGCATAGATTATACGTGGCAGCATTTGTAACCTGCCTCTTTGACACTGGAGAAACCCTTCCTATGGCTCACGTGCTTCCGTGAGAAACTTACGGTATTACTTTGATGTCTTCTTTCCCGTGAAGGATATAGTCGATGACCTTATAAAAGTTGATTTCCTGGGCAAGGGAGAGAAAAATGTACATCAACAGTCATGAGCTTAAGCACTGCTTTTAAAGAGACAGGAACTATTCTCTGCCTGTAGAACGAGGTTGGTTCTTTCTTATTTAATCTATGGCTTCCAAAAAGTGAACTGATGAAAGCCAGGCATGGCAAAACAAGTGGCCAACTGTGGACAATGGATCTACCAGCCAACTAAGTAACAAGTGAGTGGAAGACATGATAGTTGTGTCAACAGGGGTTAGGCCAAAAAAGTGTCCAAGGTATGCTCACTTTGGGGGTGAGACAGGAGATTACTGAGAGTGGAGAAGGTAGAGGAAATAGTAATAAGAGCTAATGTTTATAGAGTACTTACTACATGCCAGGCATTGTACTAAGCACCTTACAATGCTTATCTCATCTGATCTTCACAGTAATTCTGGGAGGTGGGAGCTTTTATTATCTCTATTTTACAGATGAGGAAACCGAGGCCAACAGGTTAAATGACTCACCCAGGATCACACAGTTAGTAGGTGTCTGAAGTCAGATTTGAACTCAGGTATTCCTGACTTCAAGAAAAGACCGAAAATTCTTTTGGGGACTAGAGAAATGGGTTTTAAACTTTCTTGTTTTGGGACTGAAAAAAAATGGTCTCTCATTGCCAATACCCAAGTTGAGACTTTTATGGTCATCTTGAAATGGATGTCCCACTGGCGTCTCAAATTCAACATGTCCAAAATTGAGCTCATTATCTTTTTCCCTCAAACATTGCCTGGTTTTGAATGTCCGAATTAGGGGCAGCTAGGTGGCGCAGTGAGTAGAGCACAAGCCCTGGAGTCAGGAGGACCTATTCAAATCCAGCCTCAGACACTTGACACACTTACTAGCTGTGCGACCTTGGGCAAGTCACTTAACCCAATTGCCTTGCCTTCCCCCTTCCAAAAAAAAAATGTTTTCATTACTAACAAGAGTACCACCAACCTCCAACTCACCAAGGCCTGCAACCTCAGTGTTATTCTTGACTCCTCCCTCTCACTCAGCCTACATGTGCTGCCAAATCCTGTCATTCCCACCTTTTCCATCTCTAGTATAAGCCCCTTCTTTCTGCTTATAGATCCATAATCCTGATTCAGGCCCTCATCATCTCTTGCTGGGATGTCAGCACTAGCCTTCTAACTTGTCACCTGCTTCAAGTCCATTCCAATTCACCCTCCACTCAGCTGCTAAGGTAATTTTTCTAAAGTGCAGGTCTGACCATGTCATCCTCCCCATCCTCCTCAAGGAGCACAGGACTATAACATCTAGAGCTGGAAGGGACCTCAGAGCCTAGTGGTTAGCTAATCCATCTCTCTGCCCCCTCACCTCCCATTTTACAGATGAAGAAACTGAGACCTGGAAAGGTTAAATAACTTGCCCAGGGTCACCCGTGTAATAAGCATCAGAGGTCAGATTTGAACTCAGGTCCTTCTGACTCTAGGGCTCTATTCACTGCACCACCTAGCTGCCCCTAGAACTCAAAATTTAAAAAATAAAAAGAATGTTAAAAGGTTTTTTTTTTTTACATATGGTTGGGAAATGTTTAACAAAATTAATTTTAAATATATATTTAAAAAAATAAATCTAATGAATGTATGAACATTTGGAAGTCTGTGGGATGAAGAGACCTACCTTGGATACCTCTGGTGGCTCAGAGAATAGTGTTGGTAGTTAGAGTCACACCGTTTTTCAGCCATGATAGAATGCTCATTCCCTAGGGTGAGTTTGACTTGTCCTCCCATGGGAAGCCTTTAGGGGGAACCACTGAAGGCATTTAGGTAACAGATAGTCCCTGCTCTCTGAGACTTAAGAATCCTCACCCTTTGCAGAAATGCTGGCAAAAGCTTTCCTAACTGGGCTTGGAAGCCATCAATGTTTGAACAAACAGAAGAAGTTGCTTTCATAGAAGAAGACAAGGAGAGCAGTGTGCCAGATGTAAACATTACTCTTGGTCCGGGGCTTAGCAGCCTCATACACTGTTATTAAGCCAAGGTTCCACCCAAACCAAACATGTAGAAATGGCTTGGGATTTTATGGTCAAGGCTGAGTAGTCAATGAGCACTCCTGTTAACTGTCAAGAGGCTAGTTTAGAAGTGTCTTTAAATCAGACACAAATGCAGCTCATGACAACTCCCTTACATAGAAGTATATACTCTCTTAAAAATAAGGTGTGATTCTGGTGGGAATATGTTAGGGGCTGGGAGAAAAGAGGAAATGACTGTATTTCCTCTTTAAGATGTCTCTAACAATTCAAATCAACAAACATTAAGAGCTCACTACCTGTAAGACACTATACTAGATACAAGATGAAATCTGACAAAACCCTTGTCCTCAGGGAGCTTACAATCTGAGGGAGGGCATACAATATCTCACAAATGCTTGTGAAGTAGATTAGATAATAAGAACAAAGAAAAGTTCATATAAAGTGTTATGAGAGATTCAAGCAGGAAAAGAGTATTTTCAGCTTGGGGGGAGGGCTTCAGAGATGACTAATTGGTGAGGTAATTTACAATAGAGTTGAGAGGGCCATTTTTGGTTTAAGCTTAGAAAATAGAATAGGGCAAAGAGCGCAGGGTCTGGTGACAGAGCCCTGGAAGATGAAGCCCAGCTCTGTCACCCTAGACAGGGAAGACTTAGGTAAATCACTTTTCTGCTCTATGTCAGTTCCTTTATCAGTAAATGAAGGAGTTGGATTTTTCAGTTATGTTCCAACACTAAATTCTGCGATCTTGAATGAGGGAAAGAGATTAGGAAGCAAAAGAAGGGGGGAATATAGGGGAAAGAGGAGGAAGAAGGTACAAAGGGGTCAGTATGAAAGCAAGATCAGGTAAGGATTGTGGTCACAGCTGATGGGTGAAGGCAAACTGACTTCTCAGTATGAATAGAAGACAAAGACTCTCAGTGTGTTAGAGCTGGAAGGGATCTTAGAGAACGTTAAATCCAGTCCTATGAACACGAGTGCATATACACACATATACACACACACACATATACACACACACTCAGTCATACACACTCACATACTATGCACATACACAGTCACATGCACGCAGTCTTTCTCACACACACACATACACGCTCACTAATTAGAGGACATTTTGTCCAATCACACATGCACATACACATTGGAAAACATTTGAGTCTAATCCTATACACAGTCTTTCATATACACATACACTCTCACACAGAGGACATTTTGTCTAATCCTATACACACACATACACATTAGAAAACAGTCTAACCGCACACCATACACATACACACAAACACACACACAGAGTCTCTTTCTCTCTCTTGTACACACAAAAACTCTCACACATTAGAGGACATTTTGTCCAACCCCACCCTCCCGCCACCCCACATACACTTACTTTCCCACATTAGAAGACATTTTGTCCAATATTACACATACACAGCCACACAAACATACTCATATACACACATAAGAAAACATTGAGTCTAATCCTACATGCAGAGTCTCTCTCTAAAACACACACAGTCACACACACACACAGAGTCATACACACACACATATACACATTAGAAAGCATTGAGTCTAATCCTATACACACACATACCTATACACTCTCACACATTAGAGAACATTTTGTCCAATCCTACATACAGACACATAGACACATATACACACATACTCACATACACACATTAGAAAACACTGAGTCTAATCCTACATATATACAGTCACACACACAGTCTCTCTCTCTCTCTCTCTCTCTTACACACAGACGCAGACACAGACACACACACACACACACACACACACAGAGTACCCTCCCTTGTTATTTCCTTCTGTCCCTTGCAGGCAATGTGGTGTTCTGAATAAAGTTCCAGACTTATGAGAACTATCTGAAAACTAGAGTTGACACTTTCTAGCTCCTTGACCCTAAACAAATCACTTAACTTTGTCCCTGGACAGATCCTGTGATTAAACTCCCTTTCCCAATACAGGTTAGCTACTCTTCTGAGATTTATCATTTTAGAGATTTTCCTGGAGCTCTGAGAGGTGAAGCAATTTACCTAGGGGTCACTCAGAGGAAGACTCGAAGCCCTGGTCTTAATTCCTAAGCAGTCCTCTGTCCAGTACGCTAGTCCTCACCATGAAAGGAGAATAATAACACACTGCTTACTTCACGGAGATGTTGGGAGGAAAAGATTTTGTAAGCCTCAAAATACTTCAGTGACTGATCATATTTCATAGATGATGAAACAGATGAGGAAAGAGATTTGTCCAAGGACTCACAGCTTGTTGGCTGTCCAGGGACTCACAGCGCCTGGCTCCTGACGCCCGGGACATTGTTCCTTCCACTGTACTGACCTGCCTCAGACATTTACAAGGTGCTGATTTCTCCCCTGTTAACCTATAAAAGAAGTCTTTTGCTCTAGGAAAGAGAGGGCATGTGGGAAGATGAAAGCTTTAGACATCTCACTTAAGCCACCCTTCTGAATGGTTCAGGGGAAAGAATCCTGGCATTGGCTTTAGAGAGGATGGGTTCACATCCCATCTCTATTACTTACTTAGATCATGGGACCCTGAGTAAGTCACCTGACCCCCTTGGGCCTCAGTCTCCTTATCTGTATAAGCAGAAGGATTGAAATAGGTGGTTTTGGGGTCCCTTTCAGCTCTAGAGCTATGATTCTTTGTAATCTAACCATGGCTTAAGCCTTGTCAGCTCCCAGGTAAGACTGAAACCCAAGCTATAGGTTAACTGCTGACTCCGACTATTACTGTGCGTGGTTCTGTTCCAGAGCATGTGAGCTGACCATGGAATATGTGTATCAGTGTAATGAGGCCAGAAAACAAGGAGGTTTTTAAGATAACACAGTGAACTAGAAAGAGCACTTGAACTGAGGTCAGACTCTGTGACTTGAGCAAATCCCTTAACTACCCTTAGTTTCATTTCTACAATTGTATGATGGGCATAATAACATTTGAATTCCTACTCCATAGAGAAAATGTTGATTCTTCCTCCACCATATCTTACATCTGGTCCCTTCTCTCGCTCACCCACCACCCTGAAGCACAACCTTGCTCTCTCCCACCACAGCTGTAGCTATAGCCCTGAATTGGGCTCTTCGCCGCCACCTCTTCCCCTCTCCAGTCCAATCCCCTCCTCCCCTGCTCCCACCCTATAGAACTTCCAATTGACATTCCTAAAGCAGATGCTACTTCCTTGCTCTAGAAGCTCTAGTGGGTCCCTCTTGCCTCTAGGGTAAAATTCAGGTTCTGCTATTTGACTCTTAAAATCTTTCACAATCTTCCTCTAGACTACCTCTCTAGGCTTGCTACATATTTCCTTCATGAAATTTGCATTCTAGACAAACTGGTCATCTCCCTTATCTGTGCCTTTCACAGGCTGTTTCCATGGCTGGAATGCATTCCTTCTTCACCTCCATCTCTTAGAATCTCTATTTTCCTTCAAAGCTCAGAGCAAATGCCACCTCCCACATGATCTCATCAGTTGCTCACACCCTCCCTCCCTCAAATACTTTGTATTTATTCCATATATACTTATATGTGTACATGCCATCTCCCCAGATAGAATGTAAGTTCTGGGAGGCCAGAGACTGTTTCATTTAATCTTTGTAATTACAGAATCTTGCTGAGTACATGGCACATAGTAGGCACCTTATAAATATTTGCTAAATGAATGAGGATGGAATGAGATAATGTATGAAGTGTTAGGAATGGCTATATGAATATGAATCTCTTTCCCAGGACAAAGGACATTTGAAAATCGTAGCGGCTTACTCTTCCATCTGGTGTCCTGGGTCCTGTGTAAGGTGGGGCTTCTCCCATCAACACTGGCCACACATCAAAAAATTCCTAGAAAGAAAAAAGTCATCATGACAACATTAAGAGGCACTTAACATACCAAAGCAGAAAGGAAGCTAATGAAGAAGAGGAATTTGGAGTCTTATGTTTGTAGTTTATTTCCCATTTTAAACTATGCATTTTTCTAAAGAGCAAGAACTGTGTTTTACTCATAGATTTAGAGTTGGAGGAGACCTTTGAGGTCCTGCCCAATATCCTGCCATGGGGGAAAGAGAAAACCACCATTCCATGAGCTCGAAGGCCTCCAGAGGATTCCACCTGAGGTCAAACCCTTAAAAATGTTGATAACCTATCCTCCCTCACTCCTCAGTTATTAGCAAATTTCCACAGGGTCATACTTGGCTCTAGCCTAGTGATTCTGAACCCCTCACCTTCCTCATTCAAACCCGCCCTTCCTTCCCCACTGCCTAATCTCTTATTCCCATGCACCTAACTCAATCCCTCCCTTTCCCTTTCCCCTACCAATGTCTCACTCCCTTATCCCTTTCACTGTGCTCTCTGCAATGCCTACTCCATAAGTAAGAAAAGTGCTTTCATTTTAAATCTTCCTTTCCCTCTCCTTCAATCTTCTGGTTCGCAATTGAGATCTAGCTCCTTGATGATGATATGGATTCCCAGACATCTTTTCTAGCTCTAGATGCACTTCTGCTCATTCCCTCAACTCACTGGTTGAGGTAGAGATATTGGAATACTTCTTTCTCCCTATTGCCTCTTCCAAGTTCTCATCACTCAGCAACCTCTCCTCCTTGGATGGAGACTCAATTTATATTTACCAGCCAATCAAAATTCTGGTAGCCGTTATCTACCAACCTCCAGGAAACTCCCCGCTTTTCCCCAGTGAATTTAATGCCTAGCTTACAGTCTTTCTCCCTTTCTCAACTGCTATCCTCATACTAGGAGACTTCCGGACTTCTACATACATATTGCTATTCCCTCAAATGCCCTAAGCTCAGAGTTTCTTAACTTTCTCATTTCATATGACTTACTCTTCCACCCTACTCTACGCCTTATACACAACTACAATTATACCCTTGGTCTTGCACCTACCACAAATGCATCACTTCCATGTTCATAAACTCAGAAATTCCCTTATCTGATCCCAATCTGTAGTCATTTCATCTTTCCCTTTGTCTTGAAACCCCAAGCCTGTTCTTTGTCCTTACTGTGACCTCCAATCTCTCCCTACTTCAGTTCTTCCCCAGGCCACCATTTCATAAACTAGCTATACTCTCCTCCTCCCCCATCTTGAGCCATTGGTTATCTAGTTCATCTCTACATATACCACAATTTGTTTAGCCATTTCCCCACTGGTGGACACATACTTTCCTTTATTTATTTATTCATTTATTCATTTATTTATTTATTTTGCTGCCACAAACATTCTGTTACAAATATTTTGATGCATTGCACCTTAGGGTTTTTTTTAAAACCCCTTTGTGTATATAGATCATATGAAAAGACCTAAAAAGTTCCTTAGGGATCATCTGGTCTAACCACATATTTATGGTTGAGGAAATTGAGGCCCAAAGGGGTTAAGTGATTAGTCTCTTACGCAACTTGTCTGTCACATGATTAGGTAGTAGTAGAGCCAGGATTTTAATTCAGGTGCATTGACTCTAAAGCCAATATTTGTATGTCCAATAGTGGTGAATAGGACGGAGTATTATTTATTTATGAACATTTTAGTGACTTTTCTCACACAATTCCAAGTCAACCCTTTCAATTTATAGATGAGTATTCTGAGACCCAGAGAGAGAAAGTGATTTGTCAAAGTCAGGCAGGTAATAAGAAGGATAAACAACATTTCATTGCTCATAGGCTCATAGGGTTATAGAATTAGATCCAAAAGAACCCTAGAGGTTATACTTCTTCCGATAATATTAGTACATTCACTCCTAGTCTACACAGTACCTTACACATAAGAAATACTATGTGCATGCATGAATGAATTGAATTGATAAGTGACCAAATTGAAACGATAAGTTGGAATACAGAAAAGTTAGTGATAGCTTGTGGTGATAAGCAAAGGCTGGAGTCCCACAATAATGTATCATACCCTAAAGGGCTCTTGACTGAACTTAGTTGATGACTGGGAGCTGGGTTGTTAAGACTGGCTTGACCCTAGCACCTTTGCTTCATTTTCTGCTAATTTTATAGCTGTGATTCCCTCATAATTTATTATGTCTCTCAAAGGACAGACAAATTTCCTTTAAGGTATTGATTTCTAGGTCTATATAGCCAGGCTACCATACTGTTCACTCTTCGGATAGCTGTAAGGGAGAGGTGATGAGATATGATTTAAAATGACAACAACATTTATTTAAGTGTATATGCCAGCTCCACTAGAGACCTCCTCTGATGCTTCACTGGGGCTCCTCTAAGTTTTCAAAGGCCCTCTGAGCCATCTGGAAACCAAAGCAAGTAATTGTTCTCACAGAGCTATGAGCGTCCAGTCTCTGTTTACATACAAACTGGAGAAAATTCTCACCATCATTTCTGGTAACCTTACCATGAGTGTCTTCATTGTTGACTTCAGACAGATTCCACTAGCCAGCATCCAGGCTGCTGTGCTGTGCTGTGCTAATGGAAAAGACCAGAAAGTACAGCCAAATACCCAATTTCTTTCAGGGAATGTGTGGTATACGGCAAAGGGCAGTAGACTCGGACTTGGGAGAGACAGATTTGAATGCTGGCTCTGTCACATAGTAGCTTATGGGGCCATATCAGAAGCAAATTCATAATCTTTTAGGGTCTCAATTTTCTCATCTGAAAAACAGGCATATTGATACTTGTAGTACACACTTCCCTGGGTAGTTGTAGGGGTGATGTTTTGCAAACCATAAAGTAATAAAAATGTCAGCTATTCCGCTGGCCTCTCATTGGTTCCAAGTCACTTAGATGAATGCTGATGTGGTTTTTAGCTTCCTTCCATGGAAGGAAAATCTAAAGGAAAAGTCTGACATCTCCTGTTCCTCCAAGAGTTCTGAAGCATGATAGAGTTAAAACTTGAGAACCCCCAAGTCTCCCCAATCCCTTCACTTTACAGATCAAGAAAATGATACCCAAAGAGAGACCATGATTTGCCTAGGATTACAAGAAATAATAATAGTAGAGCCAGAATTTGAATCTACCTCCTCTGACTTCAAACCCAGGGCTCTGGACCATACTATACTGGATATACAAGGAAACTATAGCAGTTTAGAGAGCCTATCAAGCCCTGGGAGAATGGCAGCCCAAAAGCCTTCACTTAGTTTCCTCATAAACATACTGCTAGCTGGAGCAGTCTTTTTAAAGTCATCGTAAACATGCCTCCCCAAAGGGTTCAATTGTTCCCTTTGGGTTGACTCCATTGTAACATCCTCCGAAGATGTTGCTCTCCCAGGAAAGAGTTCAGAAAAAGCAATTCTTTCAGGCTTAAGCCTAGAGTTAAATTCTTCTGCAACCATAACTCTTTGGAATAGTGAGGAATCTTCCACATCAGGCAGTTGAATGTTGGACTCACTAAGTCAACAGTTGCTTTTTCTGAAAGAACAGCAAAAGGTCTGTTGCTGAACATTACAAATTTTGGCTGAGCCTGATTTAAGATATAGTTACCACTGTCAGGTTGGTGCCAGAGAAACATTTTAGTCTAGCCCTGTCTGACTGGTTGCATTTTTGAGTTGGTTTGTTGATCTGTAGGCTTTAATTCCTGAGTTCTCAGAAAGACAGAAACTTTCTGAAGTTTATGAAAGTCAGAAAATGCTACATGATTAAGTTTAGATAGATCCTTGGTAGGGAAGTGAATATTGTGAGCTGTGTAGGATAATGGAAAAAATGCTGGATTTGGAGTCAGAGGCTCTGGGCTCTTTTTCTTTCTACCTGTGTGACCTCAGGAAAATCACTTAATTTCTCTGAGACTCAGTTTCCTCCTCTGAAAAATTAGGAAGATTGTACTAGACAACTTTAAAGATCTCTTCCAGCTCTAAGACCTTCGATTCTAAATTGCCTTGAGCTTTGTTGTTATGTCGATACATAGGAATCATCTGAATTTTGTTGTTGTCATTGTTCAGTCATTTCAGTCATGTCTGACTCCTCATGACCCCATTTTGGGATTTTTCCCGGCAAAGATACTGGAATGGTTTGCCATTTCCTTCTCCAGCTCATTTGGCAGATGAGAAACTGAGGTAAATGGGGTTAAATGATTTGTCCAGGGTCACACAGGAAGGAAATCTCTGAGGCCAGATTTGAACTCAGGAAGATGAGGAGCCTTCCTCATTCCAGGCCCAGCACTTTATCCCCTGTGCCACTTAGCTGCCCCTGCCTTGACATAGGCGGACTAGAAGAGTGGGAGTGAAGAGGCCAACCCTTGTTGCAGAAGGGAAAGTAGATTGGAGATAAAAAAAATGTCAGGAATATGATTCTCTCCATTTGTCATTTTCCAAGAACTCAAGTTTTCTGCTCTCTGCTAGTTTGCTTTCAACTCAAGAAATTCCCTGTCTCCTGTTATCCATTTCCCCTTCTAGCACTAGTTCCTTCCCTAAGCCTCTTCGTGCCCTTTCCTGTCTCTTTGCCTCCTCCTTGGCTTCTTCTCTTCTTATTTCTTGTTTTCTCTCTTTTACCTTCTTTTGTTTACTTTCTCTCCTTTAATTGACTACCACCTAGAAGTAAATTCACCATAATTTATTTATTGATTCAATATATTGTTGGCTTCCCTGGTCTTAGCCAATATTCCCTTTGTTCTACTTCTGTCCTCTCTTGTTACTGCTAATTTAATGAAGTTAACAACCATGTTCCCACCCAGGTGTGTGCTTACTTTTCAGATGACCCTGGCAAGCAAAAGTATGTTTTGCTGCTACTCAGCCTTTGGGTTGGTCATTTGCTAGGTATAGGTTAGTGCCTTTTCACGCAAAATAGGTGCAACATCCCTGCTGTAAAAAGGATGACCGTTATGTGGGGCTCACAGTATGACCCCAATTCTCCCAGGCTTTCCCGGTGGCAAGTGAGGTGCTTATAGGAAGATGGATTCCAACAAAACCATACTCAACCTTGATGTACAATGTTTGCTCCACAGATTGCCTAACCTTTTGCTTGGTCATGTCCAGGAGCCCCACAGAGTATCTGTCGCAGTTGAGAAAGGCACGGACTGTGTAAAGGGCTTTGTGGAATTGTCTTTCGATGTCTGTAAGTTCTTCAAAGACTTTGCTCCCAGACCACAGGAGTATCTAAATGAATACAAAGAAAACATGTAAAGGGTTTAGGATAATCTACAGCAGCAGCAAGTTCCCTAGCTGCAAACAGAATTTGGAGCTTTCTTAGCATGAGTTCAGTGCAGCATTATAAATATCCAATCGGTTAGCTAGCCAGCGTTGATTAAGCACTGACTAAGTGCCTGTACTAAGTGCTGGGATTAGAAAGAAAAGCAAAGGGAAGTCCCTGTTCTTGAGGAGCTCAAAGTCTAATGGGAGAGACAACCTATATGGCCAAGAGGTCCAGAATGAGTGGGTTTCTTTCCGATATCTCCTACATAAATAGATCAAGAACCAAGCAAATTGGGCAGAGTTCTTTTATGTCTGGGTTCTTACCTGGCCCCTGCGGGTTTCACAGTTGTGAAGGTAGCTCAGATGGAACACCTTCATGACCAGATTTGCAAAATTGAGGTACTTCATTAGAATCTAAAATACAAACAGAATGAAAGGGATGAGAAAGACCACAAACTCTTTGGGAGAACAGAGATCAGGGAATTTTTTTTTCTCTTTAGACGCATTTAAAAAATTTGTTAAGCAAGTTTTCTCCCAACAAGTTTATTGTTACATGACAAGGAAATGAAAAAGGGACACTTAGAAGACTGTAATCAAGTGAATGGAGCAGAGTGTCCAAATTCAATTTCAGCAAGATTTCATTGTGAACTATGTACATGACACTGTCCTAGTCCTTGGAATATAAAGACAGAAGAAAAATGACAGGCTTTACTTTCTTTCCTTGATCAGGGGCATGGAAATGTGTGCTGTCTTCCCCCCAAACTGGAGTAAATTCCAAGAAACGGTCTGGGAAGAAAATGAACCCCTAACTGCTTTTCTGACAGGCTGTGTAAGAGTACTAAGCAGTATGTGGGATTAGATTCACTCCACCCATTGAATCAATAATATTCTTTTTTTAGTCAATCACATCGAGAAATATGAAAATATTTTCATAAGGATTGTCCTAGATGTCATGAAAAAGATATTGGTGAGCTTAAAAGCATCACTCAATATGTTTATGAGGGAAAGAATAAAGAAAAAGATAAACCTGTGCCAAAACCTCAGCCAGTCCTGGCCCCTGCCCAAACAACTCTGACTCCCTTCCAAGCTTGGGCCCCTGCCCAAGCGGCTTCAGCTCTCCTTCAAGCTGTATCAGAGAATCAGGGGCTGCAAGAGTGTTTTCATGGTCACACCAGAAACAGACCATATTGCCAGAAGATGTAGAAAGAGGTGGGACTAAAGGGTAGAAATAGAAAGGACTCAGGGAAGGGACTCAGTCTTAGGCATAAGGGTGTGGGGGAGAGGAGGGACCATGGGTTCTGATGAGGATCTTTTTGTTTTTTTCCTCCATCCTGATGTCCTTGCCCCAGCTATCCCAGCATCTATCTCTCCCCACACCAGTGAACCCAAATCTCCCTTAAAGTTGATAACATGATTTATGACTGCTTACTAGGTACCGGAACTTCTAATTTGGTTTTAATGTGCAAACCAGATCCTGACTGTACTTCTATTGTATCTGTAAATGTTGTCAGGATCTCAGGGAAGCCTCAAAGCATCCCCAAATTGTCTCCCCGCATTGGCCTCTCTCAGTGGAGCATTCCTTTCTCTTTATATTCAATTCTCCTCTTAACCTGTTGGGCTGTTATCTCCTCTGCAAACTTAGGGCCACCATTTCCTGCTGACCCAATGGGTCTCTGCCTTGCAGCTCCCTTAGGACTCCCTCTTTTTGTTCTATGTATTGGTTTGGAAGGCCCAAGAAATAGAACAATGAATCCAGAAAGTGTTTTTGTTTTGCTTTATCTCAATACTGTCACTTGTGTTTCTCCTTCTCCAGTTAGCTCCTCACAAGGGAACTTTAGAGCCAAAAACTCTAAACAAAAAACAATAATCATGGGAATGAAAAATTGTCAACTATGGGAAAATGGAAAAATTTTCATGGTGCCATTTGCTTTATGCCTCACAATTACTTATCATATGTTTTAAATCTTGCTCCTTTCCCTGTTGTTGCTTAATTCTAAGATTATTACTCATTGCTCTTTCCAGATTCCACTCCTCCTAGGAGGATTGGAAAAGACTTAATACTATTAGTAAACTTCATGGTGATGTAGGGAATGCTTACTGTCTTAGAGAAATTAGGCCCCATGGATTCTGGGTTTGTCATCATACCCATGACTGGTGGGTAGTGCTCTCTATCACTGAAAACAATGATCTTCGACCTTATTATAGCTTCTGTGCTATGACTGATCAATCTTATTGTTCCTACATTAGTCAATCAGGAGAGGTTATAACGAGCCTTCAGGAAATTCAGCAGATTATAGCAGAAACACAATTGCCTAAACCAAGTGACTGTAAACATAGGATTTCTTAGAGTTTAGTTTTCCAGGATTCATGGCCATAACAATCGCCTGTTCCCAGGTATTTTGCCTTGCCAACCAAGTGCTGAATCACTTGATGGCACTGAGCCAATCAGGTGCTGAGTAAATGCCCTATAAAGCAGGTGGGCACTGGTCAGTGAATGGGGAACCCCCTAGGGTTGAATACACAAGCCAGAATGCTGTGTGTGCCTTGACCAGCCCCCATCAAGGCTTGGGAGGGGGGAATCTGTGTTTGCTTCAACCGGCCGCCATTGAGGCTTGAGGGGACTTAGGGAGTGCACAAGTTGCTGTCTTGAATGACCCCATTGAGACATGGGGGTAGTTGCCTCCCCCACTTTCTCGCCAGCCCCTTTGAGAAGGGTGATTAGGGAATGTTATAGGAGTTGGTGCTCAGCAACCTTTGAGAGAAAACTAGATGGAATAAAGCAAGATCATTAACCCCTTTCCTTTAGAAAAGCACATCAAGAATCCGTGCCAGCAGCTCATCCTGTGTGTAGTGTGGTTGCAATTACAGTCACCACTGGTGGAGTCCTTCCTTCTGGTTCCCTTGAATGCAGGGAAATGGCATATTGGCCACCATAAGTAAATGGAATCTCTTCACTTTATTTTTCATTGTTATTCTTAGACACTCTGTATTAGTTGTACAATGCTATGCAAAAAGATGCTTTCTAGTTGAGTTTTCTTGGTTTATGATGTTTGTGACATTGAATCTCTATCTCTATGTCTATATCTATGTCTATGTACATACATATATATATACATACATGGGCATATAAAAAACTTCATATATTTGACTCATGATGATGGGGGGGCAGGGAGGAGAAGGATCAAAGAGGGGAATTGTGAGAACCAAACTGACTCCAGTTTGGGAGCCACATACATTTTAAAACTTGTTTCATTTTCCTGTAAATCACCTGATTTCAAAGAATTCCACCTGCTTACTTATCCCCTTCCAACTCAGAAAGTCCCAAATCTGTCCTCCAATAAGAAATCATTACTCAATCCTATATCCTATTCTGTATCCTATTTATTGTTTCCTTCTAACATATAAAAATCTTTGCAAAACGTATTTGGGGGGTCTTTGCACCTACTGAAGGGCCTTTGACCCACTTTATTATGCACACTTTGCTAATAAATCACATAGCTCAGATTTTGTTTCCTCAATCATAAATCTACTTGTGACACTTGTCACAAAAAGGGAGAAAAATCTCATCAAAGCCAACAATTATTTGAACCACATTTGATAGTATATGCAATATTTTATACCCACAGTCTCCACCCCCCCACCCCCACCTCTACAAAAAGGGGCAGAAAGAAGGGCCATTTTTCACCTCTTCTCTAGGACTATTTGGTTATTATAATTATACTTTGTTTGATTTCATTTCGGTGTTGTTCATCCATTTACATTATTGTAGTTATTATATGTATTATATTTCTAATTCTTCTTACATATGAGCTACTCCTCAGTCTCCTTTGCTGGATCTTCATTCATCTCTTCCTCCTCTTTTTCGTGAGGGTACTTTCAAATCCTATCTTGGGCCTCCTCCTCTCTCTCAGAGATCTTATTAGTTTCCATGACTCCAGTTATCATCTCTATGTAGATGATCCCCAAATCTACATATCCAAGTCCTCGTGTCTTTCCTGAACTACAATTTCTTGTTGCCATTGACAAGCAGACTTAAAATTTCTTGTTTCTAATTTTTCCTTACCTCTTCATCCCTCTTGGTAAAATATGGTCCATCCACTTTGTTCACAGCCATGATTACAGCTACAACATCTTTTCCATTCATTATAGGGGAAGCCAAGATGTTTTTGGTCTTGTAGTCTGTGAGATCATCAACAAAGTCACAGAAATGCTCATCCTAAGGAAAAAAAGAGTAAATGCATGAGTCTGTCATTGGGTTCATTAAAAGAAAAAAGAGACAATACCATTTGTTTCTCTTGACCTATTGCTTAGGCATCTGTTTCCTTTGTAACAAGAAAGCAAAGGCAAAGAGAGAATCACGTACTGAGGAATTTATAGATTTTGAGACTGTTAGAGTCAGAAGAGACCAGAGAAATCATCCAACACAACCCCTTTCTTTTGTTGATGAGAAAATTCTGTTCCAGAGGAGAGAAATTGCTCCAGGTCACACAACCAGCAAGAGGCAGATCAGGTATGAGAAGACAAACCATCATAGATGTAGAGCTGAAAGGGACCTTAGAGACCACTTAATCCAACCTTTTCATTTTACAGGCCTAGAGAGGTTAAGTGAGTTGACAAAGGTCAAGGGCAAGAAGTAACAGAACCGGAATATGAACCCAAGCACTTTTGATTCCAAGATCAGCTTTCTTTCTCCTGGGCCAGACTACATCTGGAAGCCTGGTAGCAAGTTTCCCAAGCATTTATGGGAGTCAGAACCAGGAACAGCAGATTGCACATGATCCCAGGGCTCTCATTGACCAATTACCTATTATATGTCTACAACATAAATGCAAAAGGTTTTTGTTTGTTTGTTTCTTTTTATTTTTTGGTAGGGAGAGCACTAATGAATGGAAAGATCAGGAAAAGTTTCCTTTAGATCAGTGGTTCTTAGCCTTTTTTGTATCATGGAGTTCTTTAGTGACCTGATTGAAGCATATGAACTCCTTTTCTGAGTCATGGTTCTTTTTTTCTTTTAATTTGTAATCAAAGAAAGTGCTGAATTTCATTTAGAGATTAGTGAAATCAAGAATGTATTTTTTTCCCCATTGAAACTTGTCAACCCCCTGAATTCTGTTCATGGGCCCATTAGGTATCTATGGACTCCAAGTTCTTTAGATGGTGGCAAATGCACTATGCTTAGAAGGAAGTTAGGGATTCTATGAAGGTGACATGAGAAGGAAGTGCTTTGGAAGAATGGAGGACAACTTTGCATGGAGACATATGACAGAGTTCTGTGAACAAGCAAGTAGAACAGTTTGGCTAGAGCATAGGCTATGTGAGGGTAAGTAATTTGAAAAGTAGGCTATAACCAGACTGCAGAGGGCTTTGAATGCCAAATAGAGGAGTTTGTATTTTATCTTAGAGGTCAGGTGGAGCCACTGAAGCTTCTTGAGCAAGAGAGTGGCATGAGCAGACTTGTTCTTTAGAACTATCACTTTGATAGCTGTGTGATGGATGAATTAGTGAGGTAACAGATTTAGGGAGTGTCTATGAACGGAGAGAAGGGGACAGATGTGAGAAAGGCTGTGGAGGTAGGATCAGCTGCACTTAGCAACCAATTGGATATGGGAAGTGAGGACGGTGAATATGTTGCAAATTTAATAAAAATGGTGGTGGCCTTTGACAGAAATAAGGAAGTCAGGGAAAGTGCTGGATTTGGGGAAGAAGAAAACAAATTTTATTTTATGTTGCATTTGAAATGTCTATGCAACATTCAGATGGAGATGTAAATTGGCAATGGGAAATTGCAGTTCAGGAAAGAAATAAGGATTCGATATGTAGATTTGGGGATCATCTACATAGAGATGAAAACTGGACTCATGGAAACTAATAAGCTCTCTGAGAGAGAGGAGGAGGCCCAGGGTAGAATTTCAAGGTACCCTCTTGCAAAAGAGGGGCAAGAGATGAATGACGATCCAGCAAAGGAGACTGAGGAGTAATCAGATAAGTAGGAAGAGAATAGGATAGTGCAGAGTCATGAAAACCTAGGGAGTATAGAGTGTCTGGGAGTGGGGCGTAGTCAACAGTGAAAGTTAAAGAGAAGTCAAGAATGAGGACTGATAAATGGAATTTGATTTAGAAGTTAGGAGATCATTGGTAACTTTGGAAAGAATAGTTTTCATTGGGTGGTGGGGTGAAAAGTAACATTGCAAGGGATTAAAACCTTAGTGGGAGGTGGGTGGCAAGGAGTAGAGATAGGTTTTCCTAGGAGTTTGCTAGTGAAAGAGAGGGGAGATAATGGATCATCAGGTTGAGAGGATGAGAAAGTCAAGTGAAGATTTTTGAAGGATGGGAGTGATCTGGGAATATTTGTAGTCAACAGGGAAAGAGCCAATGGATAAAGAGAGACTGAGATTATAAAGAAAAAAGGGACTATCTATAGGCCAAGCTGCCAGAAAAAGCTAGAGTAGTTGGGAATGAAGGGCACAGATAAAATAGTTGGTTTTTTTTTTTTTTTTTTAGGAAAAAGACACCTGAAAATGGCCACATTCAATTCAATTCACTTCAACTGAACAAATATTTGTTATGCTCCTACTTGAAACGATTTTCCCAAGATCAAAAAGGTTTACTGGCAGAGTCCATCTTCAGGACTGTTTGAAGGGTTCAGCAACTAACAAGAGTTCTTATCATTGTGAAATGGAAGAGCTTGTCATGTTTGTCCTTCATTCTTGAAGAAGACCATGACATCAGGGAAATGATGACGTTACTTGGAGTTGACTTTGATCTGGGTGAGGGAGGGCCGTGCAAGATCACCAGCCTCACTTTCTCCTCCAGAGACATCTGGGTCCATCTGGGCCTGATATTCACCAGGATAATTGGAGATGGCCCAGGATGCATTGGGAGACCCTGGCCCTTTCAGGCTAAGGTCTTTTCAGGTTCTCACCTTGAGTGAGGTAATACCCATTCAGTGAATAGACCTCTTGAAGAAGTTGATCAAGGGATAGTCTCTTTAATCAAAACTCAAAAAAAAATCAAACTGGGAAGGGAAGACTCTCAGGGCTCCTGGCCAAAAGGGAAACAGTTACTATTTGGTATTTACATCTACTCTGTGCTAGGAAGGTAGGGACCTATTGTCTAATCTATGAGCTTCAGAGTGAACTGGGTTTAAGGCTTGGTTTTTTGAGAAAGAAATCTAGCCAGGAAACCCAAAGTAAAGGAGGCAGCCTCTGCCTCACCCTCTGCCTCCTCTCCATGCTTCATCTCGATAGCTGAAGGAAGAGCTTGATACCACTTGGAGTATAGCTGAAAGACCACTAAATTTGGAATTGGAAGACCTGGCTTTGAACTTCTATGACCTTGAAAAGTCATGATGATGATGACAATAATAGTAACAAACATTTATATAGCACTTACTACATGCCAGACACTGTGCTAAGCACTTCAGAAATATTATTTTATTTGATCTTCCCAACAACTTTGGGAAACAGGGGCTATTATCATCCCTATTTTACAGATGAGGAAATTGAGGCAAATAGAGGTTAAGTGACTTGCCCAGGGTCACACTGCTACTAAGTGCCTGAGGTCACATTCGAACTCAGATCTTTCTTACTCTAGATTCAGCCTTTTCTCTACTACCCTACCTTACTGCCCCAATGAACAAGTCATTTTCCTCTCTGAGCCTTAGTTTTCTCTTTTGTTAATCTCTATGGCTTACTTCTAAGGTCTTTTCCAACGTATGATCACCCATGTTTACCATGATTAAGGTAAATTACAATGCTAGGTATTGGGAATACAAAGATGAAACAAGGCCTGGTCCAACTCCTCAAGGAACTTACAATCTAACAGAGATTGTGGGGATAGGGGATAAGACTATGCATGAATAACTATAGTATAAATCAGAATTAAGTGTAAAGGAGCTGTCCAAAGAGATGCAATAAGAAGTTTTATAAGGGAGAGATCATTTCTACCTGTGATCCCAGAGCTATCAAGGAAAGTATTCCATGGATGTCTTCTAATTGGGGTATGATTACATGAACATTCAGTATTAGTCTTAATAATGTGGTTTCAAACTAGTTGAAGGGTAAAGAAATTAGGTTAAGCCTCTCCTGCTATAATTAAACTAGGATTTGAGGATTTAGCTAGCATCTTCACAGGGTATTAATCAATAAACATATGATATGATATTCTCAAAGAGGTGGTGACACATTCATAAAGATAGGTCTGCTTCATGAACTCAAAATACATCTCATGTAACCAATTTTAGCTTCAAATGACTCATGTTTGCATTTAGCATGTTAAATGTTTATTATTATTTCATGAGCTCAACCACAAATGTCAGAGAAACAAGAGATATTAGAGAACAAGTAGTTGAACTTTATTTTACAGAAAAGCAAACTGAGGCATAAGGGGGAAGTACCCAACCTACAGTCACTCAGTGAATTCATGACAAATAGCATTCAAGCCCCCATCTTTTACTGTTTCTCTGGTCTTTTGTTACCACACCTAGAATCACAGGATGGCACCTTGCAGGGTATGTCATCTAGACCCTACCTGGCAGACAGATACACTATGAAATTCTCAAAAAGAAGTCATCCAGCTTCTGCTCAAACACTTCTAGTGATGAAGAATTTGCTTAGCTCTCAATGAAGCCCATTTCATTTTTAGATAATTCTTACTGTTGGAAAGTTCTTTCCCATAGTGAATGAAAATCTCTCTCTGCAGTGTCATAATTTCCTCTGGTCATAATTTCTCTCTGTAGAGTCCCACAGAACACATTTAATTTTTTTCCACCATCTAACAGCCATTCCCACAGGACATCTCTCTTTGGCCCTAGAGGCAGAACCAGGAGCAATGAGCAGAAAATGCAAAGAGGCAAGTTTAAACTTGCCAGAAGAAAATTTCCTGACAATTAGAGCTGCTGAAAAGTAGAATGTCATGCCAGGTGACCTCTTTGGAGGTTTTCAAGCAAAAGCTTTCCAAACCACTTATTAAGCATGAATTGGATGGGATGGTGGCTAGTGTCCTTTCCAACTCTCAAAATCTTGCAGACTCTGTGATCTTGTAACTATATGAAGACAGTAAGCATGGCCTAAATGTCCCAAGTTTTTCCAAACAAGCATCAAGAATCCCATCCCCATCCTAGTTATCTTCTTAGGACTATGCCCCCATGTTGTTAATTGTCCTTTTAAAATATGATGCCAAGAGCTGGATACAAGATTTCAAGAGGGGTTTGACCAGAGCCAAGGACAGTAGCACCATCACCTCCTGCTCTCTGCAGCATAGACTTCTGTTAACAGTCTAAAGTTATATTAATTTTTTCTGCTACAACATTACACTATTGAATTATATTAAGTTTGCAGTCATATGAACCATCTATTTAAGATGAATTCTTTTCTAACCCCATTTGCCTATCTAGTAATTGCTTTTAACCCACTAGATCCAGGCATGGAGATCCCATGGCTTCCCAATTCTGTCATTTTATTGTGTCAGTTACCTTTCCCAATTATATCTCCATTCCTACTACCATAATTAATCACCTGCCTATGCTTACTTACATAATCTTAATAGTAACTAACATTTACATAGCCTTTAAGGTTTGTGAAGTACTTTACAAATATTTTATCCTCACAACAAACCCAAGAGTTAGGTGCTGTTATTAGCCTCATTTACAGTGAAGGAAACTGAGGCTAAGAGAGGTTAAGTGACTTGCCCAGCATCACACAGGTAATAAGTGTCTGAAACTAGACTTGAATTCAGAAATTCTTGACTCTAGGTCCAGCATTCTATCCACTGAGCCACCCAGTCACCTCCTCTTCGATAACATTAACAAGCCGAGTGTGGAGCTGCTCTGGGATAGACAGGAGTGGCAAACTTGGAAGTCTTGGCTCAGAGGGGCTGTATAGAGATTGCTAATTCCTCTTTGCTACGGGTATAGGACTGGGGAAGAGTATTCTGCCTTAGCCACATCCCTCCATCTTGTGCTCTTGATGTTTTTAACCTAAGTCTAGGGCTTCACATTTGACCCCATTCAATTTGATCTTCTTAGAGATGACAAAACATTCCAACTCTCTAAGATCTTTTACATCCTAATTCTATAATTCAACCCATTAGCTATTCCTCCCAGCTTTTCTTCATCTTCAAACTTGACAAGCATACTATTGATGCCCATGCCAGAGTCATTGATTAAAAGCAGAACAAAGCCCTGTATCATTCCACAAGAAACCTGTTTCCAAAAATACAGTGCAGGATCCACAATTTGCGTTCCCACACAGAGTGGCTATGCTATTTCCTATGTCAGTTAACAAACACCATGATGCTTGATCCTCTACAGCCCTCCAAGAATGCTGAAGATTCTACCATTGTACATTTCAGATTAGGGTTTTGTTGATGCCGTAAGCACACAAAATACTTAGATTCAATTACAAAAGACTCTTTAAAGTAATAAAGAAAAGCCTAAATAGCTGGAGGAATCTTCAGTGCTCATGTTTGGGCCATGCTAATATAATAAAAATGACAATACTACTCAAGTTAATTTACAGTTTTAATGCTATCTCAAACTATCAAAGGGATACTTTAGAGTAATGGTATCAAACTTAAATAGAAAAAGATCCCTGCTGGTAGCATATTGACTTGGAAAACTACAAATTAACATTATCTATGTTGTATTGTATTTTTATTTATTTTGTTATAAATTTCCCAATTATATCCCAATCTGCTTGGCCGTACTAAGAAATTTTGCCAGCATGTGGCTCTTCTTTAGAGAGCTCAATAGAGTAATAACAAAATTCATCTGAAGGAACAAAAGCTCTAATCTCTAAAGCTAGATTCTACTGTTTTGTCACCAACTAGCTATATACCATTGGCATTTCTGAACTTCAATTTCCTCACCTATAAAGTGGGGACAATTAGTTCCACCAGTTTTTTATACAATATGGGGAAATCACTTTCCCCTCTCTGGCAGCTTCCTTCTCTATAAAATAAGAGGCTGGACTAAATGATCCTCACAGTCCTTCCTTTCCAATTCTCCCATTCTGTGGTCTTATGATTTTATGTAAATGATTTCATCATTGTAACTCCAACAAAAACAGGTTTCTAAGCCTCTCCTTTATGTAACTTAAAGCAATTTCCTCATTCTTTTGTTCTGGATGTGCCAAGAAGGAAAGGGAGAGAAGGCTCATTAATAGATAATCTATCTTTGGCCAACAATGCCAGTGCCACTGAAAATCAGTGCCAACAATACAATATGGGAAATGTAACAAGTCCAGCCCAACAAGGAAAGCGCCTATTGGCATGAGGAAAGCCATCTTTGGGAAATTAATAACCTCTCACATAGGATTCCTCTTTCACACGTAACTATTAGGGAGTGATCCAGGGCCATCCCCAGTCATCCTGATCTATGTCTTGCCTCTAGACCCAGATGGCTTCAGAGGAGAAAGTGAGGCTGGTAATTTTGCACAGCCCTCCCTCACTTAAATCCAATTCCCTTGAAAATCATGACATCACCTTCCTGATATCATGGTCCTCTTCAAGAATGAAGGACGAACAAAAACAACAACCACCTTTCTTCCTCCCTGTCTCCTTTCTTTCCTCCCCTCTCCTCCCTTTCATTTCCCTTCCCTTCACTTCCCTTCCCTCCTTTCTCTCCCTCTGTCCAAATAGGGTGTCACACCCCTACCTGCAGGTACTCTGCCCAGAGGAATGTAAATTTTGATGACTGAAACCTAGCAAGGTATCTTGGGGTTTACTGGCAAGATTTCTCTCTTAAGAACCGTGCCTTAAACCCAAATCACTCTAGCTCTCATTGACTGGCCAACAATAGTCCGAGGTCAAGCCCCATTGTGGTCATCGTTTGGGCCCAGATCACTAAGAGTGAATATAAATAGTAATTGTTTCTCTTTTGGCCAGAAACCCTGAAGGTCTTCTTCTCCCAGATTGATTTTTTTTTAACTAGGTAAAAGAGGACATTCTCTGGCTCATGTTTTACCTAGCCTTAATCACTGAATGGGCATTGCCTCAGTCAAACTGAGACCTGGGAAAGACCTTAGCTTAAAAAGGCCAAGGTCTTCCACTGCATCTGGGCCATCTCCAGTCGTCCAGATCTATATCTTACTGCTGGACTCAGATGGCTCTGGAAGTGAGGGCTGATGACTTTGCACAGCCCTCCCTCACTTAAATCCAATTCGCTCACAAGTCATGACATCTCTTCCTGATGTCATGGTCCCCTTCAAGAATGCAGGACAACAACATTTATCGAGGAACAATTTCAACTTTACTTACTCCTTTTCCGTCATTGCTGGTACCTAAATCCAGCTCTCAGTCTACCCAGGGAACCCTGTCTGCAATAGAAGCTGCAAATCTGCCCGAAGCCAGGCATCCAGGTCCCTTTAAAAGTCAGCACCTCTGTAACCAGAACCGTCATGCTGAGACTGCCATACACACTAGCTCTCTATTTCCTTGGTCTAGGGAAAATGCCTAAACCCGTAGATATAGAAGCAGAATAATAGTGCTTAGTCCAATACCTCATTTTACAGAGAAAAAGATTGAAATCCAGAGAGGGCCAATAATTTGCTCAAGGACAGATGGTAGTGAGCAGAGAAGTTGGACTTCAAATCCAGGTCTTCTGACTCCAAATCCACCTCTCTTTTATTCTCAGGCCAACAGAGACGGACAAGAGGGAAGGAAAAACTTTACATTTTGAGTTTTGAAAATAAACCATTTTCTGATGATAGCAAAGGGTCAGATACAGTTATAGTGAGGGGGTTTAGACTGTGGGAACCCCCTCGAACTGCACCCTGAATCTTCCTACTTGATCTGGCTTTTCATACCCAAATAGCCTAGCCTAGCCTTCCATTGTCTGGCTACCTCCAGATTGCCTTCTGGCTGTTTCCCACCTTTGATCATATCAAAATATCTATACCCAAGTCTGTTACCCTAGCCCTCAGTTGTCTGTCATCTCCAGGTAGCCTTCAGTTATTTCCCACCCTGGAGTCTGACCTCACCCCAGTCCACCCTAAACCTCTCCTCCCGTCATGCCAGACTCCACAGTCTTTCTGTATATAAGCTTCATCCTGCCTCCATGAAGGTACTCAGATTCAATCTACCTCAGATTGAATCTGGCCAACTTGTGAAAATGAGCAGCACAAATGGTGAGATTTCTTAAGACTACCCATTATGGCTAATCTGTAAATAAACTTTGTTTTTCTCTTTGGCTGAGAAGGCTTGAGTCAAATTCATTCACCTGGCATGTTGGTATTTTGGGGTCTCAAGCACCCCTAAAAACATATGGTTCCCTGACCTCATCAATAGAAGCTAATAAGCATCATAAATCTGAAGAATTTGTATATTTTCTAAATAGGAAATAGTCACATATTCTCATTTTTCTAACCCCCTAGTAATGTTAGATATATCTATTTGTCTCATCTCCATAGATCACACAAAGTCATGGATTCTTTTTTGTACCATGGACCACTTTGGCACTCTGGTAACTGCCCACCCCATCCAGCAGGTCTTCTTCTGTAGAAAGAGTATCCCAGTCTACAGAAACAGCTCCCAAACCATGGAACCACTTCACAGAGGAAGCCAACTGGATAACCTGTTCCTGGTTAAAAACTCTCCTTTTGCTTCCTAAAGGAATAACTGTCCCATTCTCACTCTGCCCCCATCCCCATAGACCCAGGACTCCCAGACACACAGGGCATAAAATACCTCTTCTGCATTGGGGACGTTCACAACTTTTTTTGAATGTGCAACATGGCCCACCACACCTATATCCAGAGGGAAGACGATCTCTGAGTCAGGAACCACCAAGCACTCCTCCAAGACTGCATCTTTATGGACATTGAAGAGCCTGGTGGCAAGCTCCGCAATTCCATTCCGTGCCCGGTACATGAACAGACTCATTCGGTCTGCCTGAAGAAGAAAGCATAGCCTTTTCATGACATTGAGCATAGATTTCTCAAGTTGCAGGTTGTCCTGGAAATCTCGGAGGAGGTCAAAGACAATCTCGCTCTCTTCCACACTGGTCAAGGAGTGGAAGTGGCTGAAGTCAACAGCTGCTTCCTTGGCACCCAGTAGCTCAGAGATAACTTTGGCCCTGAACTGGCGGTTGTAGTAGTTCTTAGCAAAGCCAACATTAGCATCCAGAAACTTCTCCACCTCCACTGCTGTCACTTCCCCCATCTTTGAGGTTAGTAATCTGCAGTGTTTTAGAGAGACTGAGGCTCACTCTCAGAGAGTAGTTTCAGAGACAAAATCAGTCTATAAGTAACCAAATAGTTTCTTTTCTGATGTGCTTAGATCAGCTTTAGATGTGGTCTGGTCTCAGCTCTAAGTCCCCTTGAAGCAGGGATCTAGGGCAGGAAATTAGAGGGGGGTGGGTGGGACACAGATTAGGGCATTAATTCCTCCCAGGTATTTCCTGGGATTATGTCTCAGTAGAAGTACACTAGCAAGCCATTTAATCATATTCCCTTTGGAGAATCAGAGACAGAACTAGATGTTGCCAGAGTCCCAGGTGATTGCTGAGAACACCTTTAATGACACTGATCTGGTAACAACAATCTTATCCTGACACTCCCTGATCAAAGATATGTGAATGTTTTTTCCCCCAGAAAGCCCCTAATAGTCCTGCATAAGATCTAATTTCCTCAGATGGTTAGTTTATAGTAAATTACTCCTGGATATTTCATATACTTTCAGCCTGGGTTGTGTGTTGGTCAGTTTTTCTGAATTACTTTTTTCCCTCTTTCTTAAAAAAAAAAAAATTATTTGTTACAAGGGATGGCTCACTGGATAAGAGATGAGAGGGGTGTATTCAGAAATGACATTGATATAAAAACAAAAAAAAAGATTAAAATTAAAAATTAAATTAAAATTTAAAAGAAAGTTAAATTAACTTAAATTTTTCTTAATTCAATTATTGAGTTATTATTTATTATTAATATATTTACTGTTATTTATTATCATATTATTAAATAGTTGTCTATTAAATAATTTATTAGTTAATCAATTAAATTAACTATTTAAATTTAAATTAAGTAAATTTAATTTAATTTTAAAATTAAATTAAAAATGATTTCTAAGATTCTTCTTACCAGGTTGCAAGTGAGGATACATATTGAATATGCAATTGTGTTCTATTTGGGGCATTACATTTCACGATAATGTTGATAAGGTAGAAGGCATCCAGTGAAGGACAACAAAGATGGTGCAGGGCCTCAAGTTCATGCCATATGACTATCAGTTGAAGAAAATGGAGATCTTTAGACTAGGAAGACATGGGAGAACATGGTAGCTTGTCTTCAAGTCTTCTCATGCCACTCCAACTAAGAAAAAATTAGACCTGTTTTGTTTGCCATCAAAGGTCAGAGCAATAATGGGATAAAGTTCAAAAGCGGCAATCTTGATAAAAGGAAAAAAAACTTCCTAACAATTTGAGCTTTCCCCAAGTGGAATGGGCTGTTTCTGAAGATCCTGGTTTCCCCTTTCACTGGACATCTACAAGCAAATGCTGGATGACAACTCATTGTGTACATTGTAGAGGGAATTCTTTTTCAGATATGAGTTGGACTTGATGGTCAATGAAGTCCTTTATGATCCTGAAATTTTGTGAAACTTCAATTCTGAGACCTTGAAAAGGCAAGTAATTTGCCCAAGGTCCAATATTGGTAGAATCCAGGTCTCTTCACCTTGTTCTGGATGCTTTGTTCCTATTAATGCAACCTAAGGTTGAATTACCATTTTTTTTTCAATAATCTCAGTTCACTATTTATGTTGAATTTTATGTCTGATTGCAATGGCAAGCAAAGTGGGACTTTTTGCTGTTTTTTTCTTTTGGAGTGATTCTTAGCACTAAGGCAATCAAATACCTTTGATTGAGTCTTGCCTTTGTTTGAATCAAGAGTCTTTGATTGAATCAAGAATCATTGATTGGAAACAGTATATATACTCTGAGGTTAGCATTTTGCTTGGGGCTCACTCACTGGAAGAGTATCTTGTGTTTTGACCAGGCAAGACTCTGGGTGGTCATTAAGGAGCCCTGCCAACTTTGAAAACCCAGATGTTGGTGCTTCTCTCTCTGGTAACTATGTGTGTATTGCTATGGTCAGACAGTTAGAAGCCTATCTGTTGATTTGTGTTATTTTCTCTGTTTGTAATCTCTTTGTACTTGCTCTGAAGTTCAGGGTGCTGACTTTTTCCCTTGAACTAAGTGAATAATATACGTATGTTTAATTAAAGTAAGATTGTTAACCCCTTAAAGTTTTCCTTTAGAAAAGCAGATCAAAGAACCTGTGCTAGCAGCCCTCCTGTGTGCTGGCGTTATTGGCCTTACACCTCCATAGTAGCAGCAAGTAAATTGTTGTTATACCGATAGAAACTGCTACTCCTTTTCCTGAAATATTTAGCCTGAAAATCAATCACCACTCCCTCCAATTCAGTATTTGTGCAATTGACTTTTTGAACCCAAGTCTCAGATTTTACATTTATCCATCTTAAATTTCATTTTAGTATCTTTGGCCCACTGTTCTGATATGTCAAGATCTTTATAGATTGCCATTTGGTCATCTAATATATTAGCTATCTGTCTTTGTTAACATCATTTGCAAATATGATAAACAGGATATCTATGCCTTCATTTATCCATAGGGCACACCATGTAGAATTGGAGGGAACTTTGCTAATCATCTAGTCCAATTCCTTCACTTTACAGATTAGGAAAGAGAGGGTCAGAGAGGTTGAGTAACTACTCACACAAGTAGTAGGTAGCAGAGCTGGGATTAGAACCAAGGCCTAGTGATTGCTGAAAGTGTTGAACAAGAATGCATTCATAAGTAGTCCATTAGAGAATATCCTTCAAGTTGATACACTGTCAAGTTCTGAGCCCACTGATCTTCAAACTCATATCACATCTTGTCCACTGACATATCTCGAGGGACTTTCCTAAATATCTTGCAGAAATCTGAGCATAATGTTTTTATGATCTTCCTCTAACTTACCAGTCTAGTAACATTATCAAAAAAGAGAGCTAGGTTAGTCTAGTATGTTGTGTTAATAAGTCTACCTTGGCTCCTAGTCATCACCATATCCCTATGTTCATAAACCATCCATGCTTGAGCATAATCTATACTGGGTGACAGAAAATGAGGCTAAGAATTGTGGTGAATGCCTTGTCACTCAAGAAGGGAAGTAGAAACAAAAGGAGTTAGATTCAGATGCCAAGTTTATAGTTTGCAAGAAGGTATTCCTATAGCTGCGATTATTGAAAACATCATTGACAGCGCTGGCAAGATCTTGGAGTTTTGTTACAGCTCTACTCCCCTCCTCAACAACTTAGCAACCGTTGCTGGCTTTTTAAAAACTTTCATTTTTTAAAAATAATTTTATGAATCTTTTTTTACATTACCAAAATTTCTCCCAGCATTCTTCCTTTCTCCTCTCCCAGAGAGTGGTTCCATATAACAAATAATATTTTAAAGGGAAAAAAGCAGCAAAACTATTAGTACATTGGAAAAACCTAAACATATGCACAATGTTCCACACCACTGGACCTCCCACTTTTGCAAAAGAATGGGTTGGAAATGTCATATTTCTTCTTTGAGGCCATGCTTGTTCTTTGTCATTTTTGCAACATTTACTTGGATTGTTTTGTGGTTGCTCTTTCCATTTTACATGGTTATAGTTGTATTTAATTTTTTTTGGCTCTGCATATTTCACTCTGTTCCAGATTGTGTAAATATTTCCATATTTATAATTTCTTACAGCACAATAATATTCTATTACTTTCATATACCACAACTTATTTATCATTTCCTCAATTTAAAGGAATATGCTTTGTTTCCAAAGTTTGCTTTTGCTATCACAAAAAGTGCTGCTATAAATATTTGGATATAAATAAGGACTTCTTTCTTATCAATGACTTCTTTGGGGTATAAGCCAAATCATTGGTCAACAATTATGAACATTTCAATCATTTTGTTTGTATAATTCCAAATTGATTTCCAAAATGTTTGTTTTGATTAACAGATCCGCCAACAATGAACTATCAAGCCCATGTTCCCATAACTCCTCCAACATTGACTATTCCCATCTTTTGTCATTTTTGTTAATTTGAAGAGCATGAAGTAAAACTTCAATATTGTTTTGATTTGCATTTCTCTTATGATTAGTGATTGGGAGTGTTTTTTCTTAAGTTTGTTAATTTTTAATTCTTTTGAGAACTGTTTATTCATAGTCTATAACTGTTTACCTATTGAGGAATGGCTTTTAAAAATAGGATTTGAGGTCTGGAAGTGCTTCTCCCCCTTTATCCCCACCTCTTTCCATTATTTTTCCTTGATCTGCTAGATCTTTCATTTCTCAAAATTAATTTTGTTGTTTGATAATGAATTCTGTAAAGTACTGCTTTTTTTTGACAGGGGAAGGCAAAGCAATTGGGATTAAGTGACTTGCCCAAGGTCACACAGCTAGTATGTCAAGTGTCTGAGGCCAGATTTGAACTCAGGTCCTCCTGACTCTACTCATTGTACCGCATAGCTGCCCCAAAGTACCCCTTTGACAGTTTAATTGGTATAGCATTATAACTTTAAATTAACCTTAGTAGTATTTTCATTTTACTATATTGGTATGGCCTAGCAATGAACCCTGGATATTTCTCCAGCTATTTGTCAGTCTTTATTTCTTTATTTAGCACTTTATAATTGACTCCATTTAAGTATGTTGTATGTCTTGGTAGATTGGTCTCTAAGCATCTTATGCAATTTATAGTTATTTTGAATGGCATTTCTTTTCTATTATTGCCTCTCAAATTTGGTGTTATTACATATAAGTACTGTTGATTTTTGTAGGTTTATTTTGTAGCCTGTGACATTGCTGAAGTTACTGTCTCAACTAGCACCTTGGCTGATTCCTTAGAACTGCCTAAGTAAACCATCATGTTATCAGTAAAAAAGGATAGTGTTATCTCCTTTACCTATCTTTTTGCCTTTAATTTCTTGCTCCTGTCTTACTAATAATGCTAGCATTTCTACAACTATATCAAATAATGGGGGAAAGAATGATCACTCCTACTTTACTCTTATATTTACTGGGAAAGCTTTTAGTGTATTCACATTGCATGTGATGCTTGTTTTTTATATTAGGTAGATACTTTTATGACATTCAAAAAGATACTCTATGCCTATACTTTGCAGGGCCTTTAGAAAAATATTTTATTATGTTGTTCAGAAAACCTTATTTGCTAATATTGTCAAACCTAGCTTTTAGTCACTAGAAAATTATTTAACGCAAAAATATAGGCATAAAGTACCTTTTTGGATATCATAAAACTATCTACCAAAATAAGCAAAAAAACCAAGCATAATGTATGATGTGAATACGCTAGAAGTTTTCTCAATAAATATAGGAATAAAGTAAGAATGTCTATGTTCTGGAGGGAACAAAGGCACCATGTTGTTCATACTCTCTCCTCCCAGGGATTTCAGGACTCTACTCTCTCTTGGTTTTCTTCCTTCCTAGATGACCGCTCCTTCTCTGCCTACTTTGCTGCATCCTTGTCCATGCCCCACTCTATGTGTGCATGAACCTGAGGGGCCTCCCCACCCCACCCCCATCTCTTTCTGCTGGACTACTGCAATAGAATCCTAATTAACCTCCCTCTTTCTACACTCTCACTTCTCCAAATCATCCCATACTCATTTGCCAAATTGATAATCTGAAAGCACTGGTCTGGCCATATCACCCTCTTGCTCAAGATTCTTCAGTGACTCCTTATTGCAGCTAGGATAAAATACAACTTCTTCTACTTGGCACTTAAAAACCTACCACAACTTAGCACCAACCTATCTTTCTAGCTTCTTTCCCATTACTCCTCATTGTGTTGTCTGTGTTCCAGTCAAACTGGATTACTTGTTATTCCCCATGAATGACATTTTATCTATGTCCAAGACTTTGCAAAGGCTGCCCCCTACCCCTTCATGCCTGGAATGCTCTCCCTCCACTCTCCCTTTTGGGATCTCTGTCTTCATTGAAAACTCAGCCTAAATGCCACCTACTTTAAGAGGTCTTCCCTGATTCTCTGGTTTTAATGATTCCTTCCTCCCAAATGACTTTGTATTTCCTCTTCATAGATTTTGTATTCATCTAGCTGTGTATGATTTCTTTTCCCCCAGTATAAAGTAAGTTCCTTGAAGAGAAGGATAAAAGTATAGATAAGCTTTCATATTTGTCTTTGCATCCTTAGTGCCTAGCACATTACTGGCACACAGTAGGCACTAATAGAATGGGATGGGATAGGCTAAGAGAGCAGAATAGAATAGGACAGATCAGAATATCAATCAATAAAGAAACATTAATTAAGCACCTACTATGTGCTAGGTACTATACTAAGCACTGGGTCTACAAAAAAGGCAAAAGACATTCCCTTCCTTCAAGGAGCTGACAATTTAATGGGAGAGGCAACATGCAAACAAATATATACAAAGCAAGCTATATACAAGATAAATAGGAATTAATAAAGGGAAGGCGGTGGGATTAAGAGGGGTTAGGGAAGGCTTCTTATAGAAGTAGAAGGTGGGATTTTAGTTAAAACTTAAAGGAAGCCAGGGAAGTCAGTAGCTAAGTAGAGGAGGGAGAGCATTCTAAGTTTGAGGGACAGCCAGAGAAGATCCCCAGAGTTGAGAGATAGAGTGTCTTGTTTGTGGAATGTTCAGGAGATCGGTGTCACTGAATCAAAGAGTACATTTTGGAGAGTAAGGTGAAAGAAAACTGGAAAGGTGGGAGGGGGCTAGGTTATGAAGGACGTTGGATGCCAAACAGAGAATTTTGTATTTGCTCCTGGAGTTAAGAGGGAGCCACTGGAGTATATCGAGTAGGGGATATATATGACATGATCACCCCTATGCTTTGGGAAAATCATTTTAGTGGCTGAATGGAGGATGGATTGGATTGCAGCAGGGAGACCCACCAGCAAGCCACTGCAATAATCTAGATGTGAGGTGATGAGGGCCTACATCAGAATGGTGGCTGCATCAGAAGAGAGAAGAGGGAATATTCAAGAGATGTGGCAAAGGTGAAACTGACAGGACTTGGCAGCAGCTTGGATAAGGGGGATGAGAAGGTCAGGAATCCAGGATGATTCTTAGGTTGCAAGCCTGGGGGACTGGGAGGAAGGGATTGCCCTCTAAAGTGATAGGGAAGCTAGGGAGTGGGATAGGACATACTGAATATAAGATATCTACTGGTCCAGCAGTTTGAGATGTCTGAAAGGCAGTTGAAGATGCTAGATTGGAGGTCAGCAGAGATTTGGGGGCAGGATAGGTAGATTTGAAAATCATCAATATAGAGATGGCAACTAACTCCTTGGGAACTGACAAGATCACCAAGTGAAATAGTATAGAGCAAGAAGAGAAAAGAGTCCAAGACAGAACCCTGAGGGACACCTATGGTAAGAGGGCATGATCTGGAAGAGAATCCAGCAAAGGAAATAGAAGAGTGGTTAGATACGTAGGAGAAAAACCAGGAGAGTGGTATCCTGCAAACCTAGAGAGAAGAGAATATCAAGGAGGAGAGAGTTATTAACAGTGTCAAAGGCCTCGAAGAGGTCAAGGAGAATGAAAATTGAGAAAAAGGCAACTAAGAGATAATTAGTAAATGGGGAGAGTGATTTTGATGGAATGATAAGATCAGAAGCCAGATTATAAGGGGTTACAAAGAGATTAAGAGGAGAAATAATGGAAGCTCCTGTTATAGACAAACTTTTCAAGGAGTTTAGCTACAAAGGGCAGTAGTAAATTAGCCAGCAGAAGAAAGGATAGAATAGGATGGGATAGGAGGGGATAGGATAGGATAGGATAGGATAAGATGGGACGGGATGGGATGAGATGAGATGATGAAATTGGATGGATGGGATAGGATGAGACAAAACAGGACAGAACAGAATAGAATAAGATAGGACAGGACAAGACAGGAGATGAAAGGATAGGAAAGGATTGAATAATATAGAAAACTAGGTATCAGTTTCCAGGGATATGAAATGGGACCAGAGATGGGAGACAGGGTCTTTATTAGAAGAGTGAATTTGAGCATTAAGTGAATTTAGCATTTGAGCAATAAGTGAAGAGACAACATTTAGGTTCATGTAAACGTTTCCCAAATTGGGAGCATGAAAAGGGTCCAAAATGAAAAGAGCCCAAGATGATTTGCCATCCATTCTTACAAAGTAGAGCTTCTTGTTATGCCGGATCCATTTCTCCTGAACGAGCTTGAAGTCGGACAGCTCCCTGGCCATCACTAGCAGTAGTGTAACATAATGAATAGAGTATTGACTTTGAAGTCACAAAGTCCCTGATTCAAATTCCACCTGAGACACTTATTAGTTATGTCACCTTGGATAACTTTACTCTATGTTTTGTTTTCTTCATCTATAAAATGAGAGGGTTCAATGGACTCTAACGTTCCTTCCAGCTCTAAAACTATGATCCTATAACATTGGAAGGAAGTGAATATCTTTTAACCCCACTAACATTCTTGTTTTCTCTCTTCTACACATATAATCAACCACTTTTCTTCCCCATACACAAAGAACACAGCATACAACAGAACACTTTTACTGTACAGAGACTGACTGAGGTGCGGGGACCAGAGAAAATATTTGCTGAGTGTTGTAACTGATTCCAGGATAGGAAAATTTCTTTGCAATAGGCAACTTACCTTAATAAAATTCTTTGCAACAAATGCCTTTGGCCTCTATGCACAACCCCCCAGCCATTGATGTTGATCATCACCATCATTATCCAGACATAATGCAGAGATATTGTGGGTTTTGTTCCAGATCAAAAAAGCTAATATCACAATAAAGTGAGTCACATGATTTTTTTGGTTTCTCAGTGCATATAGAGGTTATATTTACACTATACTGTAGCCTATTAAGTGTGCAATAGTATTATGTCTAAAAAATCCTTACATACCTTAATTAAAAAAACTTTATTGCTAAAAATGCTAAAGTCATCTATCTGAGCCTTCAGTAAGTCATAATCTTTTTTGTTAGTGGAAAAGCTTACCTTGGTGTTGATGGGTGCTGACTCATTGGAGTAGCTGGAGGTTGGGGTGCTTGTGGAAATTTTTAAAATAAGACAGTTTTGCCACATCTGTTGACTCTTCCTTTCACCTGAAAACTTGGAGACCATTGTAGGATTATTAATTGTCCTAATTTCAATATTGCTGTGTCTCAAGGAATAGGGAGGCCCAAGGAGAGGGAGACTGAGGAATGGCTGATCAGTGGAGCAGTCAGAACACGCACAATTTGTTGATTAAGTTTATAGTCTTATATGGGTACAATTTGTGGTGGCTAAAACAACTACAGAAGTAAGATCGAAGATTACTGATCGTAGATCACCATAACAGATATAACAATAATGAAAAAGTTTGAAATATTGTAAGAATTACCAAAATGTAACACAGAGACACCATGTGAACACACGTTGTTGGAAAAATGGCACCAATGGAGAATGCAAAGTTGCCACAAACCTTTGATTTATAAACACACACACACACACACGATATTTGTGAACCACGATAAAGTGAAGAGCAATAAAATGAGGTATGCCTGTAAACAGTATTTATCGTCGTCAAAGCTCGCAGTTATATAGTGTGTGAGTGTTTATCAGGTAGTTCGCATACATTATTTCATTTGGTTTTCCCAACAACTCTCTGAGGTAGATAGGTCAAAGATCATTGTCCTCAGTTTATAGAGGAAATGGTGGAGGGAATTCTTCCAGTTGGACTATTCATTGGCCAAAGTCATAGAGCTACCAAGTAGCAGAGTGAAGACACTAAGTGTTTAGACTCTAAATTCAGTGCTCTTCTCATGGCATTGTTGTGCCTAGAATGTTGGGATCACAGCTTTAGAACTGCAAAGGATATTAGAGGGCATCTAGTCTGACACCTCCTCTATGTTAAAGATGAAGAAACTGAGGCCCAGAGAAGTTAAGTGACATAACCAAAGTATTTGGATCATTTCCAAATAACCAAATGGAATCATCTCTAAAGTAAGAGGTAAAGTCAGAATTTGAATCTATACTATTTATCCTTTAACCAGTCTTAGGACAAGGTTAAAGGTTTTATAAAGCTAATAAAAATATGGCATATAGATGGATTTTCCCCTAAATTTCTATTATGCTTTATTGTATTTGTAGTTTAAGGAAAAATAACTAATTGTTGTGCTTATAATTTATTTTTATTGATTATTGACACTAACTAGCCATGTTCAACTTTTACATCCTATTAATGCCTTTTTAATGGATTCCATTTATATCTTAGAATTATAAAATGTTAGCACTCAAAATAACCAATCTTTTATTTTAAAAAAATAATAGTAGTAATTAGTAATAATACATTTACATAATGCTTTAAAGTCTGCAAATCACTTTGTACATATTATATCATGATTCTCAGATCAACCCTCTGATATAAAATATTATTAGTCCCATTTTCTAGATGGGAAAAATGAGGCCCAGATAGGAGAAGATACTTGCCTAAGGTCACACATATATTTAATTGGTGAACCAGGACTCAAAACCAGGTTTTTTAACTCTCAATTCAGTGCCCTTTAGACCATACTGTTGTCCTCCTGATCTTAGAAATTCTAAGACTGGAGATTTTCCAATTTCCAATCAATTTTAAAAAATAAGTTTGTATTGTTCTTTTTTTTTGGTTTTTATATAGCCTACATTTCATATTCATCTCTACCATTTCCCCCTCCCAGAGAGTCATCGTAATGAGGAATAAAAAACAGGGAGGAGGAAAGTCCATCAAAACTAATCGACACATTGAAAACATCTGACATCATACGCAGTGTTCCACATCCATAATCCTCCACCTCTGCATAAGCATGGTGGGAAGTGGGGGGGGGGGGTGTCTTCTCCTATCTTTTCTTTGGTGCCATCATTGGCCATTATAATTTCACAGCATTCAGTTTCAACTGGTTATTTTTCTTTCCATTTACATTATGGTAGTCATTATGTATATTATCCTGTTTATGCTTACTTCACTGTGTATCAATTTATATGTCTTCCCATGCTGTCCCATCGTTCTCATGTTTGTCACTTAATATAGCATCCCATTACATTCATGTGCCACGATTTGCTTAGCCATTCCATAATCAACGGCTATCTACTTTTCCCCCTACTTCTGTGCTATTATAACTAATGCTGCTATAATCATTTTGCTGTCCATTGGACCTTTATTTTTTGTCCTTGACCTTGGTGTGAATATCTGAGCAATTTTAATAGGGGCATTGGTAAGCTGGGATATGCCTAAAAGAAGATGATAGTTATAAGGAGGCATTCAAAAGAACATCATTTGAGGAATGGTTCAAGGTATAGAATATATTTGGCTTGGAAAAGGGAAGAGTTAGTGATGGAAGTGAATGATGATTTTTTTTCCGCTGGCATTTTTTTTTTAATTTTTAGTTTACCACACACGGTTCTACATAATTTTGAGTTCCAGATTTTCTCCACTCCCTCCCCCCTCCCTCCTCAAGACGGCATGGAATCTGAATGATGATTTTTTTCCAAACATTTTAATAGCTAGAATCTTAAAGATCAAGAACCAGCAGGGAAAGATTAGCTAGTCCTATAGAGGAAGGAACTGAGGCTTAGGGAAATTAAGGGACTTGCACCGAATCACAAACTGAATCAACAGAGTGAGGAATAATATTTGGGTCTCCTTATTCCTTATTCCCAGCCCAGAGTTCTTTCCCCTACACCACTCTGCCTATCATAGGGAAATGGAAACAGATTTTTTTCTATGTGGCTTTCACAAGGCAGAATTAGGGTCAATGGGTCCAAATTGTAGGAAAGCAAAATGCTGCTCCAAATTCTGGAGCTGTCCAACAATGGAATTCCTGGTTAGGTACCTGGGAATGAACATTTATCAAGTGCCAGGCACTATGCTAAGTACTTTATAAATATGGTCTTATTAGACCCTCACCACAACCCTGGGAGGTAGGTGCTATTATTATTGCTCATTTTACAGTGAAGGAAACTGAGGCAGACAGGGGTTAAGTGCCTTGCTCAGAGTCACACAGCTAGTGAGTATCTGAGGGTGGATTTGAACTCAGGTTTTCCTGCTTTCAGGCTCAGTGCTCTATCTACATAGAGTGCCTCTCTACACAGATAGTATGCTTCCTTTCCCTGGTGGTGGGCAAGTGGAGGTAAGTGACCACCTATCAGGGATACTACAGAGGGAATTCCTAGCACTAGGTCAAATTTGAACTATGAATTCTGAAGTCCATTCTAACTCTGGGAGTTTAGGATTCTAAGATTCCATTATTTTTTAAGGATCCAAAACTCTTTTAGTCTTTCATCAGATGCCTTCTCATCACCTGGACCATTTCAGTTTCTTATCTCTGGAACTCCTACAATTCTTTTTTCTTAGGTGATCATTTAGAACTGCATGCCCATAGCAATCTAGGGGTTGAAAGTTTCAGTAACTTCTTTGAAAGATCTAGTTACTTATTAAATTGTGCCTCTGACAGACACTATAGATATGCTTTTTCTTTTCACAGGCACAAAATTTATTTTTAGATGAATTTTTTGACCTGTGTAAACTGGAAACCTTCTCTAACCCTTCCTTCCCCACCAAAGGTGTAGAACATGCTGTGCCTAGAACCTTGAGCTCTACATTTTTTTATGGTAGAGGTAAATTATTTCCTTTACTGTGGAGTATGTGCCTTGCTCATATTTATTTCATGAATGAATAAACATGTAGAATAAATCCATAGTGGATTGTACTCATTTGGCATATTCTGCAGAAGTTGTCAGACTTGTCAGAAGGTTTACTTCTTGGAGTCACGTTTGTTAAGATTAGGCATTGAGAGCATGCCAGCATATTGTATGAGCTTGTCAGAACCTTCTTTACTTTGGATTTTAAAAAGGATTAGCTGTATAGTCATATGAAAAAAAATTCTCTGAATCACTATTGATTAAAGAAATACACATTAAAAAACTCTGAGATACCACCTCACACCTCAAATTGGCTAATATGGAAGAAAAGGAAAATGATAAAGTTTGGAGAAGATGTGGGAAAATTGGAACACTAATGCATTGTTGGTAGAGTTGTGAACTGATCCAACCATTCTGGACAGCGATTTGGAACTATGCCCAAAGGTCTACAAAACTGTGCATGCCCTTTGATCTAGCAATGCCACTACTAGGTCTGTATCCCAAAGAGATCACAGAAAAGGGAAAAGGACTCACATGTACAAAAATATTTATAACAACTCTTTTTCTGGTGGTGAGGAATTAGAAATTGTGGGGATGCCCATCAATTGGGGAATGGCTGAACAAGCTGTGGTAAATGAATGTAATGGAATATTATTGTGCTATAAGAAATGACAAGCAGGCAGATTTCAGAAAAACCAAAAGACTTAAATGAACTGATGCTGAGTGAAGTAGATTTAATATTAAATATCAATAAAATTATGTAGACTTGCTTTGCAAAAACTATATTTACATTTAAATGAATGAGTATAATATATCAAGTGTCATACATTTCAGTCACTTGCTGTAATATTCATCAAGATTCTTGGTTTGTCCTCTAATTCTTATTCATTTTTTCTCTTAGATGGTTTTAGTTAGGGCATACCCTATTTTCTGGTTCTATTTTTTTTTTAAATTTTGCATTGTTTTGCAATGTTTTCTTTTTTTCTGGGTATCTGTGTATTCTTCATATTTAATCATAATTACATCATCATTAGGCAGCTAGGAGACTTAGTGGATACAATTGCTGGGGTCTGGAATCAGGAAGACTCATCTTCCCAGTTCAAATCTGGCCTCAGATGCTTACTAACTGTGTGACCCTGGAGAGGTCACTTAACCCTATTTGCGTCAGTCCCTCATCTGTAAAATGAACTGGAGAAGGAAACAGCAATTCATTTTACTGTCTCTGCCAAGAAAATTCCAAATAGGGTCACATAGAGTCAGACATGACTAAATGACTAAATGCACATCATCATATTTTATTACATGAATTACTTAGTTGCCCTCTCTTTGGATACCTAGATTGCTTCCGGTTTTTTGCAGTTAGAAATACGGTTGTTAGAAAAATCTCTGAACAGTGCTGCTTTTGGCTGCCCTTATCCTCAAGGAGGGAGGTGTACAAGTGAGGCTGTATAAGTATGGTTCCTCCCAAGACAGGTTTTCAGGGGGTGGCTTAATTATCTTTGTACTATAGGCCTCTGTAAAGTTCAGTGATACGAAACCAGCGGGCCAAGAGTCAATAAAGTAAGGCAGAGGCCCAGAGGAAAGAGCACTAAGTTTAAGGTCAAAGAGCACAATTCAAGTTCTTGCATTTACTGCCTGTGTGACCATAGGCA
Organism: Trichosurus vulpecula; assembly: GCF_011100635.1. NCBI lineage: Eukaryota > Metazoa > Chordata > Mammalia > Diprotodontia > Phalangeridae > Trichosurus > Trichosurus vulpecula. Next base: position 58,693,545 of record NC_050575.1, read on the forward strand.
GGTCTAAATGTTTAATGGATGTCTCTACCTGGATGGCCATGGTACAGTGCAAAACACACTGCCTCTAGAGTCAAAAGATTAAGGGTTCATAATCCTACCTCTGAGGTTTACTACCTGTGTGACCTTGGGTAAGTCACTTAACATTGTTGGGCCTTGGTTTTCTTATCTGTAAAATGTACAGTCATGCTAGGGAATCTGTTTTGTTCTACTATGTGTATTTGTCACGATAATTTTTCTTTTTTTTCGTTTTCCTTTTCAATGACTTGGGAGTGAGACGGAGAGAAAATGATTGCTATTAATTTTTTTAAAAAGGTGGGTGTTGATACAGATATGAAATGTTGCATTCACTTTTAGAAATCTCTGTATTACTAGTTTTATTTAACTGTTTCACTTTGTTATGTTATGAGACCTCTCAAGAGAAAAGAATAATTTGTAAAAGTAATGAAAAAGAAAACCTCAACAAAACAAAGTGTACAGCAATAAAATAAAATTAAGAGATTGGACTAGACAACCTTTGAAGTTCTTTCCAGTCCTATAGCTAAGATCCTAGAAACATCTTATTCAATGTATCCCAAACAAAACTCATTATTTTCTCTCTAAGCTCACATTCCCTCCTAATTTTTCCATTTCTTTATAACCTCATGGTCATCCTTGACTTTTCCTTCTCACTCAGCACCACCCCACCCCAACCCCACCCCACCATATCAACTCAATTGCCAAATATCTCTACTACCTTTGCAACATCTCTCATCCATCTCTTTCTCTCCACTAACTCAGCTATCTCCATAGCTCAGTCCCTCATTGCCCCTTCCATGGACAATTATCATAGTCTCATTAAACAATAGCCTCCCTGCTTTAAGTTTCTCTTGTCTGTTGTCTCTATTCTTCTCTCTTCATACAGCTACCAAATTGATATTTCTAAAACACAAGTATGAACACATCGCTCCTCTGTTCAAAAAGGTCCAATGGACCTCTGTGAACACTAGGACAAACTACAAATTCCTCTGTTTGGCATTTCAGTCTGGCTCTAGCCTACTTTCCAGGCCTATTATTCATTACTCTCTTTACAAACTCCACCAGCCTGGACTACTTGCTCATCCTGGAACACAACATTCCATTTTCTGTTTCCTTATCTTTGAACAGGTGGTTCCCCAAGCCTAGAATGCTCTTTTCACCTCAGCCTTTTAGAATCACTGGCTACCTTTAAAGCTCAATTCAAACCCACCTCAGACATGAGGCCTCCTTTTACCTCCCCAGCTGCAAGTACCACTCCCCTTCCCCATTACTTTGTATTTACTTATATGCTTATATGCTGTTTTCCCTGATAGAGTATAAGGTCACTGAGGGCTAAGACATACTTTTAGTTTTGTATCCTCGGTGCCTAGTACAATGTTTGTTGATTGAATGCCAAACCAAGGTATTTGCATATTGCACTTCTTCTGCTCTATACTACCTACTTGCTACTCATAGGTTTTCGGGTCTGCTCCCCAGAGAGGTGACCACTTCTAGGTTCTGGGCATACTTTGTGGATCTGAACTGTTAAGTCCATAACTCATGAGCCCCTACCAGTTTATTAACCTTTACTATCAGCCAGTAGAAACAATTAGCTCAAAGCAATGGCATTTACTTAAGTGGCATTAGCAGCAGAGTGGTCCAGTAGATAGAGTGCTGGGCCTGGAGTCAGGAAGACTCATCTTTCAGAGTTTAAATCTGGCCTGAGACATTTCCTAGCTGCGTGATGCTGGACAAGTCAATTAACTCTGTTTGCCTCAGTTTCCACATCAGTAAAATGAACTGGAGAAGGAAATGGGAAACCACTCCAGTATCTTTGCCAAGAAAATCCCAAATGGGGTCTTTAAGAGTCAGGTGTGACTGAAACAAATGAACAACAACAACAGATGGAAAAAAACCCGTAAACTATAGAACTATATATAAACTATAAAATATCCTGTCCAATAAAACTGGGGCACACTGTCTCATAAATAAACACATTTGTGGGAAAAGTGGGCACAAACTTAGAGTAGAATGTTAGTGAGGCAAATGTGTAGGGAACACAGGTGGACTTGGCAACTGTAGCTACCAAGCCCCAGTGTCCTTTCTTTACTTTTAGAGATGCCATGCTGCAGCCCGCCCAGTGAAGCGTCTCTTCTGGGGAGGTCACTCAGCTGGTCTCCCTGGGTCTGCTCTTCTCCACAGTCAGGGCTCCCTCTCTTTTGAGGTCATAGTTGGTTCTCTTCTTTGCTACCAGAAGTGCAACTCCAGGAAGCTGCTTCCTGCCTCATGGGTTTATATTTCCACAGGGAGTGTGTATCTCTGCTCCCTGCTGGATGCATCTCGACTGTGCCTTGAACTTCCTTGAACTGAATCCTGCAGGATGTGGTGGTGCCTTGAATGAATTGAGTAGTTGGATTGAGTAACAAAACTAATATGGGTGGGGTGGGGGACAGGGAGAGGGAGGAAATCTCCTTCCTGCTTCTGTTGCCCTGCCAGCCAATTACTAGGCACAAGGATTACCCTCTACAAACCTATTCCTAGCCTTGACTGACTACAGAGTTTCAAAAGCTAGATTTTTAAAGGCATCCAGGGGCATGATCAGTCTTCCTATCAGTCAATCCATTTTACCCTCTGAACTGCCCCTCACTTCTGCCTTTTATTCTGAGCACAGAGCTGTCTCTCTAGGAGTGTATACCCTAGCCTCCCTGATTCCAGAGATCTTTTCTTTTCTCTGAAATATTACTATCCTTTGCTTTTCTTTTAAAAAATATTGATATCTTCTATTTTTACATTAATTTCCAAATATAGCCCTTCCACTTCCACTACCAAAAGAGCCATTCCTTATAAAAAAATAATTAACTGGGGGATGGGGGTGGGAATGTGCTATCCTCACAAAACCCTGGGAGGTAGGTACCATTATCATGCCCATTTTACAAGGGGAAAGTGGAAGCACTTGAGGAAAAAGGCGGGGAAGCACATCTCAGTCCTCATGAGAGAGCCAGAGAATACTTGAGTGTACCAAGCTGTCCCTCATCTCGTTATAAGAAAAAGTTATTTAATGGGATAGACTAGGGAGAGGAAACCTCTACATCAGCAGCCTGGTTTCCTGAAGTCACTGTCTTTCCCCAGAGCTAAGGGTGCTTTTCTTGCTACTGGGGATTGCAAGGCTTGCCCCAGGAGGAACAGTCCCCAAGACACAGGTCTTACATTCTCTAAAGTCCCTTCAGGCTCTCCGTCCTATGATGCGTCATGCCCCTGGAAAGAAAGAGCCTTGACTTTGCTGTGTTGAATCCCAGTTTTGCCACTTACAACCTGTGCGACTTTAGACAAACGGCCTCTGGGTGCTGTTTGCTAATCTGCAGAATGAGGTAGATGCTGGACTATTCGTTCTCCACGGCTTCTTTCTCTAAATTCGTGATCTATGGTTTTGATTTTTTTTACTTACAAAAGGTAGTTTTGATTTTATATTTTTATCTTATTTGGCTTCAAATTTTATTCCACATTCTTTTTGTCTGTGCATTTGATTTGTTGTAAGTTTTAAGTCTGAAAGGAGAAAATTACTCTGCTGGGCGGAGGGGGCAGGGGCAAGTCCAAGGAGAAGTAAATTACTGGCACGAGGCCCAGAGAGCCCAATTCTGACGAGGAGGGAGGAACTGGAAGGGGTGAGAAGTGGGGGGGGGGGGGCGGCGGAACCCGGAGCAGGTTCATTGGCTGTCTCGGCTATCTGTCCTTCCGCTCGTCTCTCAGCAGCTCCCGCCTCCGGGCATCCACGCTCAGCTGGGCTGCGGTAGCCAGACATGAAGGTGCCACTCTGCTTCCACCACCCCCGTCTCCGCCTCCGCCCCCTGCCACACACACAAGTTCTCCGCCCAGACTTGGCTGGTGGCGCGTGCTTCGAGGGGTGGGCGCAGCCAGTCGTCTGGGGGTGGGGCCGGGCTGGGCCTCTGCCCCTCTGCGAGAGCGGGACTGGCTGCCTGCCTGGCCCGGCTGAGCGCGGGGGCGGGCGCATTTAAAGGAAGTGTCCGGCCGGGCCCGAGCCCCACGCGCTTGGTACCTGTCTCTGTGCCTCGGTTCCTCCACGCTGTGCCGGCCGCGCGGGCTTCCTCACCCCTCCCTCCACCGGGCCGGCTGCTCCTCGCAGCGGGAGCCGCGGCGGCGGCGGCTGCAACAGCAGGGGCAGCAGCCGGGGCAGCGCGGGCGCTCCCGGGCGAGCCGGCCCCGAGCACCGAGACAGAGCGGGAGTGAGAGCCGGAGCAAAGGTGCGCGCCCTACAGGCTCCAGGAAGCCCGGGGAAAGGGAGAGGGGCATCCAGGAAACTTCTGTTTTCGGGAATTGCGCGTGTTTGGGTGAGGGGTGGAGCAGTGTTGAAGGGCGTCTTAAGTCCCTTAAGAGTGACTGACCTTTTAGAGCAGGCAGACAGACATGCATTGATTGGCTCATTCGACACCCATTTATTAAGTTCCCCGTGTAGGTAATGCTGCTCGCCTAGGAGCCTGGGCGCTTCTGTTCATCAGAATAGCTAGCATTTAGATAGAACTTGGCAGTTTGCAAAGGGCTTCATTCATATTATCTCATTTAGTAATAATAGCTAGCATTTAGAGATTTCAGGTTTGCAAAATGCTTTATTCATGTTATTTTACATAATAAATAACATTTATATAGCACTTACTATATGCCAGTTGAGGGAGCAAGATGGCTCAGGGGATAGATCCTTGGGCCTGGAGTCAGGAAGACCTGAGTTCAAATCTGGCTTCAGACTCTTAATAGTTGTGTGACCCTGGTCAAGTTACTTCACTTACGTTTGCTTTAGTCTATTCGAGAAGGCAATGGCAAACCGCTTCATTATCTTTGCCAAGAATACGCTATGGCCAGTATTGATGGCCAACAAGTGGCGTGACCAACAGTTACACCAGTCGTAAGTTGGTCATTTATCCAACGACATACAGGTAGTAAATAGTAGGGTCAGGACTTCAAAGCAGCTCCTCTGACTTCAAGTCCAGGACTTTTCCACTATTTTTTATTTTTAAAATGTGGAAAAACAAGCCTAGAGAAGAGAAGGAACTTCCTTTCTTAGCTTCTTAGAGCCAGAATAGAGGTGGGTTATTAGAGTTTAGATACCATCTGGGTAACAGAGGGAGTGATGTGGATTAGACCTCCAGTTTCCTGACTCCTAAGTCCGGTGTACTTTCCATCACATCTAGCGATCTTTCACTGAGAAACATCAGAATACATAATATCTAAGTGGAGGTGCTCGGTTACAGTTTGCTCTGATAAAAAGTATAAGGTTAAGACAGCTGAGTAGAAAGTGATATTTTCCCTATAAATGGAGGACTCTGGCAAGGAGCAGGGCAAAGAACAACAAAGAAAGGGCATAAGATATGGTGAAGATTCATGCTGGACTATTTATTAGATGATTTGGAATGAATAAACTGAACCTCCCCTTTTTGGGGGTGTGGATTCCATGAATGACTACTGTGACACGTTCACATATGTAATGGCGTTACTAGAGCTTCTTTAGTTGGATATGCGATAAAAAGCTTCCTTCTCTTTTCTCATGTGCCCTTCTGCCACGAGTGTGATGAACCTTCCCTTCTTAACAGCATCTATCATCTGAGGTAGTAATTCATGATGCCATCAGAATGTTCTGGCATTGTCGTTCACTCATATATTATGAGATAGTTATGGCTTCCTTCATGTGGGCCAGGGTGAAGATAGACTGTTTAGAACACTAGCAGGAGTTAACTAGGGCAGTGGTTCTCAAACATTTTCTGTCTCAGGACCCTTTTACACTTTAAAGAATTGCTGAGGGGCTCTCCTTTCACCAAATAACAGTTGTTTATGTGGGTTGTATCTTGATATTTTGTTGGTGTTCAGTTCTATGTGACTCTTTGTGGGGTTTTCTTGTGGATACTGGAGTGGTTTGCCATTTCCATCTTCAGCTCATTTTACAGATGAGGAAACTGAGGCAAAGTTAAGTGACTTGACCAGGATCAGAAAGCTAGTAAGTGTCTGAGGTCAGATATGAGCTCAGGTCTTCCTGACTCTAGGCCTGGTGCTCTAGCTGTCCCTTCTCTATAGTTACTCTATTAGAAATTAAAACATCTTAGTATTACTTTGCAAATAATTTTGGATCCCCCTAAAAAGGTCTTAGGGACCCTAAGAGTCCCCAGACCACACTTTGAAAATGGCTGAAACCAAGACTTCCTCATTTTCTTGCAACTTCATTTAGATGTATGGCAAGTTAAGTCTAGGAGGGGCTGTCTTGTTGCTATTGACCTGTTACATGTTGATGTTGTGGAGGAGGTGCTGACCTCCAAGCAATTGTTAGCGTTTTGTGATATAAGTCTCATGGTTAATCGAGGGATCAGTGTAGTATTGGTGAAAAGAGAAATGGATTTGGTATTGGGGACCTGGGTTCTGCTCCCAACTCTGTGACTTGGTGCAGGTTATTTCACTCGCCTTGGTTTCATCATCTGTAAATATGAGTTAGACTAGGTAATCTCTAAAGTCCCCTCCAGCTTTAGATCTTGGGATCTGTAGTGGGGGACTTCAGTGAGGTAGAGAAACCTTCTCAACCTGTGTGATGCTGAGGACACTCCCAAATATGATGGAGTACTCCCTCTGGATCTTTCACTATCTCAGGGCTAACTGATGGGCCTCAAAGCCATCGGTGAGTAAGGAGGTGTCTACCCCAAGCATGGAAAGACTTTCCATGGCCTAATGGGAAGATTAAAAACAATTTGTTCCACTGGCCATGAAGGCAGCTGAAGCCGGAACTGTGGAGGGTTTAGATCTTAGTCAGGTATGGAAGCAGCCCAGGTTGTCCACTGCATCCCAAGGTATTGCCAGTTGTCTTGACTTTTGTCTTGCCACTGGACTTTGATGACTCTGAAACAGTGAGGCTGACAGCTCTGCAGTTCTGCCTCACTTAAGACATCACCTCGTGATGTCATTGGTCCTCTTAGAAAACAGGACAAACAACAATCTCAGGGCTATAAACTGTTCATCTAAAGAGGCTCTAGGAAAAAGGTGAATTGAAGTCTCATTCTTAAGTAAAGAAATGGAAAAGCCCTCAGTTTACAACATAAAATTTCTGAGTATTGCAGCATGATTTAGTGGATAGAATATTGGACTGGGATCTAAAAGAAAGACCCTATTCAAGTTCCACTTTTGAGAAACTTGTGTCTATGAACAAGTGAGGCTCTCTGAGCTTCAGTGTCCTCATGTGAAAAATAAGGGGTTGAAACCATGTTTTCTCTAAGGCCTCTTTCACCTCTAAATCTGTGATTCTATGGTAATCCATTTGGTTATTTAAAATATTGGACCTGTGATTTAAAGACAAAGGTAATCCCACTCTTACTCTGTTTTTCCAGATTGTCTTTAGGTTGATTATAGTTGATCTCAACCATGGAATGGTTTGTTTGGGTAGAAAAGAGAGCTTTGATGTTAGATAATTTGGATCCCAGAAAGTAGTTTTTAACATAAACCTTTTTTTTTTAACCTCTATTAAGAAACCACCTTGAGAGATTTTTGTTCACTGTTTTTTGTTGGTTCGTAGGATCTTGGTTCAGAACTGGAAAGGACCCTAGAGGTCATCTAGTCCAATTGTTCTATTTTACAGATAAAGAAACTGTGGCTCCGAGGGAGGAAGTGATTTGCCCAGGGGCACACAGATAGTGGGCAGAAGAAGGTCTTCTGATTCCAAAGCCAGCATTCTTTCCACTGTACCAGAATCTTGTGCATGTACGGTACAAAGAGAAGCATAGAAATTGTAAGTACACCTCTAAAGGTCTCTTTTAAAGTAGAAGTTGCTGGAAATACTGAGTTGCAAGCCTGGAAAGAAAAACACATAAAAAATTATTTTCCAAACTTTCCACACCTTTTCCAATCCTGCTTCACTCTGATTCTTCCATATAAGGGAAGAGTCTAGCTTTGAGATACTTTCCTTGCTTCTTCTGTTAATTCAGCCAGAAGGGTGTATGACACAAGAGCAGAGACTGTAGCCTTAATTCAGTGCCCCTTGGGTGAATGGTCCTTTTAGGATAAATAAAGAAGGCAGTTCTAAGCTATACATACAGCGATCTAGTGACTGTCTTTAAAACATCTATAAATCTTGAAAGGAAAAGTCTTTTTTATGGGTTGTCTTTGTTACTTCTAGTACATATATTATTGAATGTGACCTGGATCCTAAATGAAATTGTCAATTTTTCAACTCCAGTTATTCTTTGGGTCCATTATATTGAATGTTGTTAAAAGTGGGAGGGCCGCTGTAAAAAGAATTTTGAAAACAAAGCATTTGGAAGCAAAGACCTTGGGCTCTTACTTAGTATCCTAGACCTTAGAGGTCATCTAGATGAACTCTCTTATTTTAAAGTTTAGGGAACTGAGGTCTTAAGGGGTTAAAGTTATTTGCTCAAAGCCATACCAGTAGTGGGGGGCAGAGCCAGGTTTTGAACAAATGTCCTGTGGCTGAATTTGGTGCTTTTTCCACTGTGCACCATTGCTTCAGCTTATCTAGGTTTGAAGCCCTGCTGGGCTAATTACCAGATCTTACATTTGTAATAAGTCACTTTCCGTCTTTGGGTCTTTGTCCTCATCTATAAAATCAAAGGTGGCCCTAATAAATACTCATGAACCTTATAGTCTTATGAAAATACTGTTGGACAAAGTTCTTGTTTTCTTTTCACAAACCATTGAATCAGGGTGTTAAATCTGAAAATTTGGTTGAAGGAAACAACAGAGCTAGGTGATAGAAAAATCCATGTTGTTTATTATTTTCCCTTAAAGCATAGCGGAGCTAGCTTACTTGTACGTACAAGGAGTCAGAGTATGAACTCTGGCTGCCTGAACAAAGCAATGAGAAAACTTGTATACGTTATTTTAGCAGAGCTGGCAAGCCTGTATTACTTCATTTTTTATGACCCCCATGTATGTTTAACCATGATACAACAAGAGGATTTTCCTTAATGGAATAGAGTTGTAAAGGATGTTGACAAAAGTCAGTTGAAACTACAGCCCAGCGTCTCTGTGTCTCATTACATTCCATAACATAGTATATACTTGTAGAATATTAAGCAAGGTAATCTCTCTTGGGGTTAGGGTAATGTCCTTAATGATCTGGCCTTGTTGAGCAAACTTTTAGAGAGAACAAAGAAGCCCAGGTCCTGGATCTTCATCCAGTTACTCATTAATTCAGGCTCTGGGTCTGGTTGAAATTAGAAATATTATAAAATAGTATAATATTTTCCACAAGGGTAATTGATTTGGAAATTCTTTTACTGTACCTGAACCATATTGTGCTTCTTATATACATTTCCACAGCTTTGGTTCTACCTCCCCTCCCCCGCCTTTCATCTCTTAACAATTGAAAACCCATCCATCCTTCTAGGCTTGTTTTCTCCTTGAGGGCTTCCTGGTCTGTTCTGTCTCACACAGAGTGTCCTTTCTCTAGTCTCTTACTGATTCTGAAGTCCACAGTTTATCATAAGACTTTAGGAAACAGAGCAAAGAGCAAAGAAAAAAGCAAAACAGCTTCATAAACCTTGGCTATTGAAATGTCAACTCCTATTAATTTTTTTTTTTTTTGTAAAACTGATTGTTGGCTATACAAAAAAAGGGGCCTTGGAATACTTACCTCCTAAACTCCTTTCCTGAAAATAGTTTTGAAGAAGCTTCAGTTTTTTGAATAATTACATAACTAACTTAAGTTCATAATCTTGTAAAATTAAGTACATGGTAAATAAACACTGTTGCTTTTGCAATAATGACTTGTGGTAGCTTGCCAGAGTACCTGATGGAATTGCCATAATGACATGGCTCATATGTTCTTGAATTTTAATGTGTTTTTCCCTTTTTTTTAAAGAATAAATTTTTATGGACATCTTTTGTTTTCATACCATCAGAATTTTTTGCAGTATCTGTCCCTCGTATCCGTTCCGGAGAGCTGTCCTATATAACAAAAAAGGAAAAAAGGAAGAGAAAAAAATCAGCAAAACTGATCAGTAACATTTAAAAAAATCTGAAAATATAAGTAGTGTTCTACACTTGTGAACCTCCCACCTCTGCAAATGAGTGAGGTGAGGGTGTCTTCTCACATCTCTATTGTGGGGCCATGCCTGTTCTTTGTAACTTTACAACATTCACTTTCATTGTTCCATGGTTGTCCTTTCCGTTGTTGTAATCATTGTGTCCCTCATTTTCTTGGCTCTGCTTACTTAATTTTCTTTACGTGCTTCTATTCATCCTATTCATCTTTTCTTACAACACAGTAATATTCCATTACATCTGTGTATCTTATGTTGTTTTTGTCATTGTCAGATGTTTTAGAAACACATCTGGCACAAACACTTACTATTTGCTTCCATGAAAAAGTTTTCATTTTTAAAGATAACGTGGCAAGGTATTAGACGCTGGGGATATTGACTTAGCTATTATGTAACATCAGAGAATGTGATTAGTGCAAGCGACAGGCTCAAGCAAAAGTGATAAAGTAAAAGTTTAAAAAAACACAAACCTTTGTAGATCATAGTTTTGACTGAATTTAAAAGAAATTCAGCAATGTGTACTTTAAAAAAACGTAATGGAAATAACATGGGCAGAATGGTAAACATAGACAGGCTATATCAAGTCTAGTGATCATCTGTTGTCTGTAGGGTGAAATTTTTTACAATTGAATTTGTCACCTCCAAAGGCCCTGAATTCCAAGATCTCTACTGTTTATAGTCAACATTACAAGAACTCAACTTAAGAAATATTTTTAGAAATATGATCCCACCTGTCATTAGTATCTACTATTGGAATCAGTCTCCAACTTTACGAAAGAGATGCATACAGAAAAGTTTATATGTTTGGAACTTAAGACTATTTTCCCATAGAAACAATATCATCTATTAGGTTCCAAGCAGTTACCATATTTCCCCATGTATAAGATGCCCCTTAATTTTGGGGCCCGAAATTTGAAAAAAAATGTATTACATAAAGTTATTGAACTCAAGTTTTATTCATCTGCTCATAGCTTTCAGGCATCTTTTGGGCAAGTCTAGTGTGTGTACATATGCTTAGTCCATTCTGTTTCATGAACCTGAAGCACCAATTGTGTCTTCTTTTGAAATCAGTAACTTCTTTTTCGTCAGCAGTTCTTCTTGCCTCTTGCTGAACCATCTTTGTGGACACAGGAATTCCAATTGCCCTTTGCTCTTCAATCCATATCTTCAGTTCCCTCTCTAAATCCGGCCATTTTGCTGACTTGCCTCTCATGGCCTTTTTCTGCCGTGGCATTTTCAGTAGGGTTTCTTCTTCCCGTAGCCAGCCTAGGATTGTTTTCTCAGTTGGAGGAGGACCAAACTTCCATTCAGCGGCACAATTTCCATTCACTTTTGCAAAATGGGTCACTTTTAACTTGAATTCAGCACTGTATGAAAATCTTTTCTGAGCCATTTCTGGGCAGAATGTGGCAAAATGTAACCTAATATACCGGTAACAAATGCAAAACAATGAGCACAAAGACAACAAGCACGAAAAAGTGGGAAATGCAAGTAAAAACATGTACAACCACTGTATAAGATGCACACAGTTTTTAGACCCCAAATTTAAAAAAAAAAAGGGTGCATCTTATACATGGGGAAATACGGTAAGTCTCTTTCCTTGCTTAAGATCACGTTTTGTCTCACAGGTTTAGAGCTGTAAGGAACCTTAGATGTTAGCTAATCCAGCCTCCCTCTTTTCCCTTTGTTCACTGATGTGGAAACTAAAGCCTTGGGAAGGGAAATCATTCTGCCCCTGGTCACCAGAACAGAACCGAAATTTGAACCCAGGTTGCCTGCTTACAAATTCAGTGGTCTTCCCATCTCGTCACACTGTCTCTGCTCATCAAAAACAATTTTAATCCACAATTATATTATAGCTGTACAGCTGCTGCTCTGGCAGGGGCTGCTCCATTCAGCGCTTGTTGGGCAGTAAGAGAGGGGATTCTGATCCTCAAACCACTGCAGATGACTCCTGCTGCCTGGAACATGGGCTCAAGTTGAATAGAGTATGGGAAAGTTTGAATGATACAGGGTAGGAAAATGCAAGTACCAGGGCCTCCTTTGAGTGCAGATTTCCAAGGCTACTTCTTAGTCCTGTTTAGTTCCCTGTCTCCTCCACTCCTCCTTCACTTTTTTTTCCCTCTGAGGCTTCACAGGCTTCGATCAGCCTTTTCTGTTGCTCCCTTTTCTATTGCTATCACCTGTTGTTTCTCACCAGGATTTCTTTTCCAGCACCATTCTGGAAGAGAACAGCCTTCTAGCCTTTTCCCTACCCATCTATTTCAGAAGAAAACAGTTTTTTCAGCATTTTCATTGCTAGTAATGACAGATAACCGGGTTTGAAGTCTCCCTCCTCTGCTCCTCATTTTTCCCTCACTATACATGGATGATAGTGGGTAGGTCTTCGCTTCTTTCATAGAGATACTTTTTTTTCTTCAATTCAACAGGGATTTATTGCGTGCTTATTACATGCCAAGATATTTTGTCAGGCACTGAAGGAGATTCAGGAATGAATAAGGCAGGCCTTCTTTTCAAAGAGATTATAATCTAGCAGGCAGAAGAATAAGATATATCCACTCAAACACATAATACAAAAGAAAGTGTGAAAATAGAAGGGAGAGACATAGGAATTAAAACTTCAGAGGCTTTTGAGCATTTATGGCTTTCAAGAGGGCTGGGATTGAGGTTGAGACGATGGGTGGGCAGTAAGAAACTAGGACTAGGATCACAACAGTGGGGTTTCTTTTATCAGGTTAGGTTGGGGAGAGGGGTGGGGTTGGCTTCTTGGTTACACTGTCACTGCAACAGTCTTGTCACTGCAGATCCTGTCTTGGATGGGCGTGGGAGTGAAGTGAGAAGCTGAGACTCAGACTGGGAACCCCCAGTGGTAGTTATGGCTGTATCAACAAGGGAAAGAAAAAGATGGAGGGGGAAAAGGTCCCAAAGGATGGCAGTTCGAAGACACAGAAATGGGAGTGAGACTAGAGGATGGACAGTTTGGTTGAAACAGAGAATCTGGGAATATGAGATAAGGTTAGAAAAACACACTGAAAGCAAAATGTGGAAAGTCTTGGCTTCTTTATTTTGTGGGCAATGGAGCATTACTGGAGTTTTCTTTGCTAGAGAAGTGATATCAGCATGGTGCACTAGGATATTGGTGTGGGCTATGTAGTGAACCATGGATCAGAGAGGTGATACAGTGGCAGTAGGAAGACTAGTTAGGAGACTGTCACAGTAGTTCTGGTGAGAGGTGATGAAAGCCTGAAACTTGGCCCGTTGCCAAGGGAATGGAAAGATGGGAACATAGGCAGGAGGTGTTACAGAAGTTTAATTTTTTAAAATTCAAAGCAAAAGATATTTAATTTAAACATAATACAAGGCCAATATCAAGGAACTGAAATTAAGTAGCAAACATGTTTAGCACCCATACTGGGATGGCTGCCCTTTCATTGTATCCAAGGGAGATTATGAGTCCAGCTGTGGAAGTGTAATTGACAGGACTTGGAAAGTGATTGAATGTGAGGGTTGAGGGAGAGGGAAAAATCAAATCAGAGGTGACTCCACCGTTTCCAGTTCTCTGACTGTAATGGCAGTGGTGGCATCAACAGAAATTTTTAAAAAGATCGAGGAGGTTTGGACTTGCTGAGTTTGAGGTTTGTATGGGCCACTGAACTAGAGATCCAAGAAATAGCTGGTTCTAGTGCTCAGGAGAGAAATTGAATCTAGATGTGTAAATTTAGGGGTCACCTGAGAGGAGACTGTGAGAGTGAATGAAGTCCTGAGAGAGAATGCAGAGCCAATAGGAGTAGAGGCTGGAGATAACTCTTGGGGATAACACTTAAGTATAGGGGATGGAGACAGAGAAAGAGTGGTTAGAAAGAAGAACCAGGAGAGAGGTCAGCATTATGGAAGCCAAGAGAGTAGAGAGGATCAAGAAGGAGGATTGCTTTGGAGAAAATGTAAGGCTATGATTTGTCAGTGTCTCCATAAGTTATGGTTCTCCAAGCACTGTTAAACCTATTTGTGCAAATGTGATATGTTTAAACAAATGTTTTCAAAAATTAAATTAAATTGTAGCGGCTTTGTATGAAGACAATTTATAGTATTGCTCACAATGAAATATACTCAGGTTTATGGTTTGTCACAGACCAAACTAGAAGCTTGTTGAAAGGAGAGAAGTCTGGAACAGTTTTTAAAAGAATGTTTTAATAGAAATGCTGTCATCAATTGAGATTTAAGAGATAAGTCAACACTGGCAACTGCAAGGCTACTGTGTTAATTTGTTAAAATATTTACAAGACATTATAATGAGCCTCCAAGGACCATGCTAATTCTTTTGTTGAAATGTAGCTTTGTTTTATTGAATAGTACTTGAAATAAGCAAACAATAGCTAGAAGCTTTGTAACAATCTCTCTGCTATATGAAGATCTGGGGCGTTTTGTTCCAAGAAAGGTTATGAAGTCTCCTGAATTTTTTTCTTAAAGAATGTTAGCAGCTATTTTTCTTTTTTTATTTTTATTTTTTTTTGGGCAGGTGGAAAGCAGGGACTTGCATGAGCTCCCCACCACGTCCCTCCAAAAACCTATAAAAAAATGGCTCTGAATAAATTCTAGAACTGCAGAACCCACAAAATAGCAGAGGGAAGCAGGGATCCAGGCCAGGACAGCCTGGATGGTCCCTGGATGAGGTTTATCGCACATGGAGCAGAGGGGAGCGGAGCTTCGCATGGGCGGCGGCAGGACCAACCAGACAGGGAGCTGGGCGGAACAGGCCCTAGCACCCTGAATCAGTGAGCTGTGGCAGTTACCAGACTTCTCAGCCCACAAACACCAAAGACAACAGAGAAGGTTAGTGAGAAAAGTTGCAGGGGTTAGAGTTCGCTGTTCGGCCACCACCCTAGGGGCAGTGGGGGAGCTGCAACTACAGAACTATAGCTGCAGTTACTTCCGGCCCCAGGCCCACGTGGTGGGAGGAATTAAATGGCGGATCTGAGCAGGAGTGCAGAGCCTACTTAAGATTTGCGTCAGGTCCGGGTTGGTGGTTCTTCAGGAAGGGGGAGTGCTGGTGTGGCAGAGCTGGCTGTATAGAAATAGCTCTGAAATCAACAGCGCGTCCCCTCAAGCTTGGAACAAAGTACTCTTTGCTCTACAAGCAGTCATACCCTGACAAAAAAAACTCAAGGGTCAAGTAAGTTGGCTGGGAACATAAACAGGCAGCGAAAACGCACTCAGATTCAGTCTCAGACTTTGGAATCTTTCTTTGGTGACAAAGAAGACCAAAACATACAGCCTGAAGAAGTCAACAAAGTCAAAGAGCCTACACCAAAAGCCTCCAAGAAAAACATGAACTGGTCTCAGGCCATGGAAGAGCTCAAAAAGGATTTGGAAAAGCAAGTTAGAGAAGTAGAGGAAAAATTGGGAAGAGAAATGAGAGTGATGCGAGAAAACCATGAAAAACAAGTCAATGACTTGCTAAAGGAGACCCCAAAAAATGCTGAAGAAAATAACACCTTAAAAAATAGACTTAACTCAAATGGCAAAAGAGCTCCAAAAAGCCAATGAGGAGAAGAATGCCTTGAAAGGCAGAATTAGCCAAATGGAAAAGGAGGTCCAAAAGACCACTGAAGAAAATACTACCTTAAAAATGAGATTGGAGCACGTGGAAGCTAGTGATTTTATGAGAAATCAAGATATTATAAAACAGAACCAAAGGAATGAAAAAATGGAAGACAATGTGAAATATCTCATTGGAAAAACCACTGACCTAGAAAACAGATCCAGGAGAGATAATTTAAAAATTATTGGACTACCTGAAAGCCATGATCAAAAAAAAGAGCCTAGATATTTTTATTTTTTTTACCTTTTAAAATTATTTAATATTTTTAGTTTTCAGCATTGATTTCCACAAGATTTTGAATTACAGATTTTCTCCCCATTTCTACCCTTCTCCCCACTCCACGATGGCATATATTCTGATTGCCCCATTCCCCAGTCAGCCCTCCTTTTTGTCACCCCACTCCCCGCCATCCCCTTTTCCCTTACTTTCTTGTATTGCAAGATAGATTTCTGTGCCCCATTGCCTGTATATCTTATTTCCCAGTGGCATGCAAAAACAACTTTTTTTTTTTGAACATCTGCTTTTAAAACTTTGAGTTCCAAATTCTCTCCCCTTTTCCCTCACCACCCACCCTCCCTAAGAAGGCAAGCAATTCAACATAGGCCACATGCGTATCATTATGCAAAACCCTTCTACAATACTCATGTTGTGAAAGACTAACTATATTTTGCCCCCTCCTATCCTATCCCCCTTTATTCTATTTTCTCCCTTGACCCTGTCCCTTTTCAAAAGTGTTTGCTTTTGATTACCTCCTCCCCACATCTGCCCTCCCTTCTATCATCCCCTTTTTTTTTATCCCCTTCCTACTTCTTTCCTGTGGGGTAAGATACCCAATTGAGTGTGGTATGTTATCCCTCCTCAAGTCAAATCTGATGAGAGCAAGATTCACTCATTCCCCCTCACCTGCCCCCTCTTCCCTTCCAATGAACTGCTTTTTCTTGACACTTTTATGTGAGATAATTTGCCCCATACTATCTCTCCCTTTCTCTCTCTCTCAATATATTCCTCTCTCATCCCTTAATTTGATTTTATTTTTTTAGATATCATCCTTTCATATTCAACTGACCCTGTGCCCCCCCCCCGTGTGTGTGTGTGTGTGTGTGTGTATATATATATATATGTATATATATATATATATATATATATGTGTATATATATATATATATATATATATACATATATGTATATTCCCTTCAGCTACCCTAATACTGAGATGGTCTCATGAGTTGCATACATCATCTTTCCATGTAGGAATGTAAACAAAATAGTTCAACTAAAGTAAGTCCCTTGTGATTTCTCTTTCTCATTTACCTTTTCATGCTTCTCTTGATTCTTGTGTTTAAAAGTCAAATTTTCTATTCATCTCTGGACTTTTCACTGAGAAAGGTTGAAAGTCCTCTATTTTATTGAAAGTCAGTATTTTGCCTTGGAGCATGATACTCAGTTTTGCTGGGTAGGTGATTCTAGGTTTTAATCCTAGCTCCATTGACCTCCGGAATATCATATTCCAAGCCCTTCAATCCCTTAATGTAGAAGCTGCTAGATTTTGTGTTACCCTGATTGTTTCCATAATACTCAAATTGTTTCTTTCTGGCTGCTTGCAGTATTTTCTCCTTGATCTGGGAGCTCTGGAATTTGGCAACAATATTCCTAGGAGTTTTCTTTTTGGGATCTTTTTCAGGAGGCGATCAGTGGATTCTTTCAATTTCTATTTTACCCTCTGGCTCTAGAATATCAGGGCAGTTCTCCTTGATAATGTCTTGAAAGATGATATCTAGGCTCTTTTTTTGGTCAATGGCTTTCAGGTAGTCCAATAATTTTTAAATTATTTCTCCTCGATCTATTTTCTAAGTAAGTGGTTTTTCCAATGAGACATTTCACATTGTCTTCAATTTTTTCATTCCTTTGGTTCTGTTTTATAATATCTTGATTTCTCGTAAAGTCACTAGCTTCCACTTGCTCCAACCTAATTTTTAAGGTAGTATTTTCTTCAGTGGTCTTTTGGACCTCCTTTTCCACTTGGCTAATTCTGCCTTTCAAGGCATTCTTCTCCTCGTTGGCTTTTTGGAGCTCTTTTGCCTTTCGAGTTAGTCTATTTTTTAAGGTGTTATTTTCTTCAGCATTTTTTGGGGTCTCCTTTAGCAAGTCATTGACTTGTTTTTCATGGTTTTCTCGCATCACTCTCATTTCTCTTCCCAATTTTTCCTCTGCTTCTCTAACTTGCTTTTCCAAATCCTTTTTGAGCTCTTCCATGGCCTGAGACCAATTCATGTTTTTCTTGGAGGCTTTTGGTGTAGGCTCTTTGACTTTGTTGACTTCTTCTGGCTGTAGTTTTGGTCTTCTTTGTCACCAAAGAAAGATTCCAAAGTCTGAGACTGCATCTGGGTGCGTTTTCACTGCCTGTTTATGTTCCCAGCCAACTTACTTGACCCTTCAGTTTTTCACTGGGGTATGACTGCTTGTAGAGTAGAAAGTACTTTGTCCCAAGCTTGAGGGGCTGTGCTGCTGTTTTCAAAGCTATTTCTACACAGCAAGCTCTGCCACAGCAGTGTGCTCCTCCCCCAAGAACTGCCAACCAGGATTGCGGCCCAGTTCCAGGCAGGGCAAAGTAGGCTCTGCGTTCCTGCTCTGATCTGCCTCTTAATTCCTCTCACCAGGTGGACCTGGGGCCAGAAGCAACTGCAGCTGTAGTTCTGTCCTCGGAGCTGCACTCCTTTCACTCTGTCCCAGCAGCTTTTCCTACTAACCTGCTCTGTAGCCTTTGGCGTTTGTGGGTTGAGAAGTCTGGTAACTGCTACAGCTCAATGATTCAGGGCCCTAAGGCCTGTTCTACCTGGATTGCGGTCTGGTTGGTCCTGGTGCAGCCCACGCTGGACTGTGGTCTGCTCCACTCCGTTCCCAGCTTCATGTGATTGACCCTTCCCAGCGACCATCCAGGCTGTCCTGGGCTGGAGCCCTGCCTCCCTCTGCTATTTCAAGGAGTTCTGCAGCTCTGGAATTTGTTCAGGGCCCTTTTTCATAAGCATTTGGAGGGACCTGGGGGAGACCTTAGGCAAGTCCGTACTTTCCAGCTGCCATCTTGGCTCCACCCCCAGCAGCTATCTTTCTAGAATCATTTGAGAATAGCCCTACCTGTAAACAAGGTGATAAAATGAAAATTTTGAGGGTCCAATGTGTAAAATCTGTGATCGTCATGTAGAATGTATATTAGTTAATAAAAGATTAGAGTAATAATCCATTACTACTTCCACCATTGCCATGTATAGTTGGGCCAAAAGACTACTCTTTAAATGGAAGGGTGATCAGGGTTGGGAAGGAACTGGTGATCACACCCTACAAGGATCATCTGAAGGAATTAGGGTTGTTTAGCATGGGGAAGATTTGGTGGGGGGCCATCTTGACTATCTTCAGCTATTTGAAGGGCCCTCATGTAGAAGGTGGATTAGATTTGGTTCTACTTGGCCCCCTAAAGCAGAAGTGGGAGCAGTGTATAGAAATTGGGCTATCTCTGGAGGTAGTAGTAGGTACCACATCACCGGATGCAGGTTTTCAAATGAAACTGAGGTGTCCACCTGCCAGTGTTATAGTAGAGAAAATTCTTATTAAGATGTGAGTTGGACTAGATGGTCTCTGCTTCTAACTCTGTGATTCTTCTATGTCAAGATGTATGACTTTATCATTGTGAACTCCTTAATGCCTACATGCTTCAGGAGACCAGAAAAAAAATCATTCATTTGTGGCCCATTTCTAGTGATAAGCCTCTGCTAATATAGCTAGCTTAATCTCCTGGACCTGGTGGTTTGATCATTGCTAAAGAAAAATTATTGATACTATATTTATGCATTTTAGGCACAAATCTGTCATCAACGATTTTTATTCATTTGACTTGATTCTCAATTCAAGCATTGTTCTTTGGAGAGAAATGCCCAAACAAAAGAGTCCCCTTGATGCCTTGGACATCTCTCTGACACAAGACATTCTGTAGTAACATTTATAGGAATCTTGAAGGCAAATGTCATCATGAAAAAAATATATATATAGTTTTTCACTATAACATTCTACTCCATATAACAAAACTAAAGTCACTCAATCTTTACAGAATGAATACCCCTGTAGAATTATCCTTCTAAAACTACTCATCTCTTTGACCTTGTCCTTCAAGGGCTTTCCCCCAGCTAGTTACCAAGACCCACACAATATACATCTGCCTCTGCATTGCAAAATGATAAGAATGCACAGTAATTAGAGTACAATTTCTAAAGATTTCTGTCAATATAATTAAAATAAAAAAAGCTTCTGCTAGCCTTCAGCTATCCAGAATGACCCATTCTGCATTGTTGGTGGAGTTGTGAACTGATCCAACCGTTCTGGAGAGCAATTTGGAACTATGTCCCAAGGGCTATAAAACTGTGCTTACCCTTTGACCCCATCAATATCACCACTAGGCCGGTATCCCAAAGAGATCAAAAGAAAAGGACTTATATGTACAAAAATATTTATGGTAGCTCTTTTTGTGGTGGCAAAGAATTAGAAATTGAGGGGAGGCCTTCAAAGGGACCTCCTCTCTTTGATCAATCCCAAGTCTTTAGGAAATTGGAGGAAAAAAAGCCAGTGACCTGGCTTTAAGTGAGTCATAATTAATCCCTTCATGGGAAAGGGGAATGCAAGGCTCTTAATTAACAGGGACATTTTTCATTATAAATTTTATATCTTTGTTTTCCAAGTCCTTAGCTTTTATTCTTGATCTTTTATACACTTTTCTCAAAGAGATTTGATATAAGGTAAGGGGGAAACATTTACAAAGGACTTAAGATTGGAGAAATATTTATTTCCTAACATTTTCAGTTGACATAAAAAGGTTATTAATATGCTTCCACATAACAATAATTTTTACTTAGCTACAACACGTTTTCCTCTCAAGAGTCCTGTGAGGCATTTAGTACAAGTATGATTATTATTTTTACAGATGAGTAAACTGGCATTCAGAAAGGTTCCCCATAGTAACACACTTAGTAAATGTCAGAGCCCAGATCTCCAGTGCCTTCCCCATCATATGCTCTGGTACCTCTAGACTAGAAGTTTTTCCAGCTTGGTGGAACCTGCCAAGTCTTGTTCTCTAGAAGCTTTAATTCAGGTAAATGGGTTTCGTTCTATTAATGATTACTTTTTTCTCACAGTTGCTTTACCTGATTCCTAATGTAACTTGAGCACTATGCAATTACATGTCTTTACTAGTTCTAAATCCTTTATTTGAAGTGCTATGATGTAGTTATTTCTGCATAGAGATTTTCTTAGTCTAAAGTTTCAGTTTTCAGCTAAGGTAAAACCTGTTATCTGGGGCTCTTGGGAAGTGAATCATTTTGTTTTTAATTTTTTTCCTTTAATTTTTTTCTCCGTTACATGTAAAAAAAAATTAACATTTGTTTTTTTTTAAAAAAATTGAGTTTCAGATTCTCTTCCTCCCTCCTTTTACCCCTCCTTGAGAAGCCAAGCAATTTGATATAGATTATACATGTGTAGTGATGCAAAACACTTCCATATTAGCCATGTTGCAAAAGAAAATGCAGCCAAACCCCTCCCATCCCCCATGAAAAATAAAGAAAATAGAAAAGTATGTTTCAATCTGCATTCAGACTCCGTCAGTTCTTTCACTGGAGGTTTAGTATAAGTCCTTTAGAATTGTCTTTGATCATTATATTGTTGAGAATAGCCAAGTCATTCACAGTTGATCATTGCTGGTACTGTGTAGTCTTCTGGTTGTGCTCACTTCACTTTGCATCAGTTCATATAAGTCTTCCCAGGTTTTTCTGAAACCATCCTGCTCATCATTTCTTATGGCACAACAGTATTCCATCACAATCATATACCAAAACTTGTTCAGCTATTCCCCAATTGAAAGGCATCCCCTCAATTTTCAAACCACAAAAAGAACTACTATAAATATTTTTGTACATATAAGTCCTTTTCTTTTGATTTGTTTCAATCTCTTTGGGATTCAGACCTAGTGGTAGTATTGCTGGGTCAAAGGGTATGCACAGTTTTATAACCCTTTGGCCGGAGCTCCAAATTGTTCTCTAGAATTGTTTAATCAGTTCACAGCTCCATCAGAAATGAGTCATTCTGGATAGCTGAAGAATAGCAAAAGTTTTTTTTTTATCTGATAGAATTTTTTATCTGATAGAAATCTTTAGAAATTGTACTTTAATTACTCTGCATTCTTAAGTTACTGTTTTACAATGCAGAGGCAGATTAGATTGTGTGGGATGGCCTGAATGATTTTGTACTGAATATCTCTCCCCTTTCCTGACACCTGCAGTGTTATGCAAATTTTCCATAAGTACATTCCCACTGTATGGATTTTGCTGGATGCAATAAAGATTTTCTCCACTGAGGTGCTGACTTCTGGAAAGGTATGCTTTCCTCTTTCCCCTTCTCTCCCACAGAGTACTGGCTTTAGGACCTTCCCCCTCTCTTTTCTCTCATTTAGCTGAGGTTGCTACCTTCAGCAGCCTGTGACCATCATACCTCTCTCTCATTCTCTAGGATCCTGCCTACCCAAGGTGTCAAACTGCCCCAATGCACTCACTCCTTGGCCTAGGGATTTTCAACAGGACCTAAGTGTATCCACCTGCCACCTGTATTCTCTCCCCTCCCTGGTCCCTGTCCTCTTCTGCCCTCCCTTTCCACAGTGTCCTCTGAAACCCATTGTTAAACTCCCCTTCACCTCAGATCTCTTTCTTCTGCTATACTTTTCATCTTCTGGTATTCAATGAAACCTCACTTTTTCCTGAAGACACCACATCTCCTGGCCCCTTCTCCAAGCTCGGCTGCTCCTTCTCTCATGCCCCCAACAAACAGGGCCAGAAGAAGGCATGCTCGGCTTCTCCAATCCCACTTTTGGAATCTTTCTCTGTCACAATCACTCAGGAATCCTGTATATGCCTTTAAAATTCTCTCCATCCTGTCTGGAACTTGTTGCTGTCATCGCCTTCCTGCCTAGCTCTGCTGTGCTAATTCTTGCTCTCTTGAAACATCCACCTTTAGGTTCTTCAGTTTTCCCAACTTCTATGACCCCTGGCTCCAGTCTACCCCCATAATTACCCAAAGGGAACACTCATCAACCCTTTAACACCTCCCTACTCGGCACCCCCCCCCCACCTCCGCTCCCCACTAACCAGGCCAGACCCTGCTTAGCTTTCAAGCTCAGATGAGAGCTGGTGTTCAGGGTGATATGGCGATAGGGTGGTAGACAATGCCTTAAACCCAAATCACTCTGGCCCTCATTGATTGGCCAACATTAGGTCCCAGGCCAAGCCCACTCCATCAATGTTTGGGCCCTGATTGGCTCCGAGTGAATGTAAATAGAATTATTTCTCTTTGGGTCAGAAACCCTAAGGATCTCCCCCTCCCAGGTTGATTTTTTTTGACTAGGTAAAAGAGGCCATTCTCTGGCTCATTTTTTTTTTTAACCTAGCCTTAATCACTGAATGGGTATTGCTTTAGTCAAGCTGAGACCTGTTAAAGACCTTAAAAAAAAGGTGCATCCAGGCCCATCTCCAGTCATCCTGATCTGTATCTGGCCACTGGACCCAGATGGCTCTGGAGGAGAAAGTGAGGCTGGTGACTTTGCATAGCCCTCCCTCACTTAAACCCAATTCACTTGCATGTCATTGCATCACCTTCCTGATTCACCGTCAAGAATAAGGACAAACAGTAACCACCCCCTATTCCTCGATTAATTCCTCAGGTGCTCTGCTCTTGGTTCAGAGTACGGAGCAGTTACTCCTTCATATACCTCTTTGTGGTCATTGGTTTTCATCCGTATTGCTACTTAATACTACACTCTAGACTTCTAATTTCCACACTTTCTCCTTTCTCCTGCCTTCCATTCTCCTCTCAGCTTTTCACCACTTTTGCTTCCTTTCATTTCTATCTCTTTTATTTTTTGGAAATGAAAGGATATCTCCATCCTCAAAGGTGCTTCTTTACCTCTCTGCAGAAAACTGACCAGTCATACTATATCAAGTGTCCTTTCTGACTCTTGGGCTCTTTCAGCTTTTCCCAGGTAACTGATCACTACCAAAATCTCCTCCCAATATTTTTAATTATACTTCTGTAATGGCTTTGAGATTGTGTAGCCTAAATCCTTTTTATAAATGAGAAGACTGAGGCCCAGAGGGGAAAAAGATTTGTCCAAGGTCAATAGGGTTAGAGTTATTTGGAAGTCTGTTCTTTAGGTAGCTGAGGATTCTTTGGGTTGTGCTTATTTGTAGAAGAAAAGGCATACGTTTGAAGTTATCATTAGGAATCACAAGTGGAGCCAAGGTTAAGAACTACAAATCCTGATTGAGAATTTGAAGTTTAAGGATCCAGGACTTTGCTCTCTGGGAATATTCAGACCAGATCAGTAGAACCAAGTAGTTTGTAATTCAAGTGCTACCCATCCTTCTGTTTTCTAGATGAGATTCAGGGTGTTCAGATGAAATTAGTCCACTGAAAAATCAATTAAAATAATATTAATGATCAAGTAATTGTGCAAGTTTATAGTAACGATATGACTATACCTAATTATAATTCCCCAGGTAATGGATTCAGGTTATATACTGTTTCAGTATTTTTTTAAAATAATTTGGAATTCTATTGTAGAAAATCCAGACCAGTTTCAACAATCAGCCAGCAAAAGGTAATCGTTTCTGCTATAGAAATTAAATGAAGGTTTAAAATGAAAATCATCTCTAAAAAAAACCCACAAAGTGCTCATCTCAATTCTAGATCTTTTCTCTTTATCCTTGCATTAGGGAAAGGGAAGTCACCTGCATGTCCCTGGGCAAGGTATCATCCATATCTGTAAAGGCTGAGTACTACTGAAAATTCTACACAAGAATCCCAAGAAGAAAATTGAGATTTCTTCCTCACCCAATAAATTTTATTTCTCAGGTAAGTGTAGAAAATGGGAAGAAAGAAGAGGCAGCCACATACAGTCTAACTCCTTCTTATTACCTTTGTATTTAGGAACTGTCTCAGAACTTTTGTTCAGAATATTACTTATTCAAATTATTATGATTATGTAGAATTTATCCATCTCCCTTCATATCATATACCACTCAAAAGATCCTGGGGTTCTTGGAACTTTTTATTCAGTCAGGTACTCCAATGATACTTTATAGATACTTCTGATAAAATATCTGAATTCTTGATATTTGAATCAAACTTTGATTATTTACTGGTTTCATTGCATTGTATTACAGAGAAAGATGGCTACCTTAAAGCTTTTTTAAATTTTAGCTACATATTATATTTCTGTGATGGATATTAGCCAGCAAGAGGAAATCAGACTTTTTTATTCTGTATATTTTATTTATGGTCATTATTTAACAAACCAGCTTTGCAACTTTTATTGCCAAGAAAACCACATTCTCAGCTAGTTACTCTGTTTGGGGCTCTTTTTATTTAATTGTTTTGTATTATAATGATCATAACTACAGGTGACCATCAGAACATTTAACTGCTCAGCATTATTTGCTAATCCAGGGTTTCATACATGGCAGAATATTTTCCTGCTCACTAATCTAAAGAGGGCAAGAAGCTTGCTATTTTTTATTTTTCATGTGCAGTTAGCTTGGTATTTTTCCCTGTTGATGTGGAGAGCAGTGAATGCTCCAAAATAGCCAATAATCTGTTTTCCCTTTTAAGGCCCTTGCTTAAGCCTCATCTCATTCAGGAAATCATTTCTCCTGATTTCCAGTCATGGAGATCTTCCCCTTTTCTAGATTCTCCTGTTTTTATTTTCTCTCTATATTGCACAGTTTTTGAAAATTACATAATGTTTTATTTTCTAATTGCTTCACACTAATGTCTTATCTGCCCCTTATAAGCTCCCTGTGGCAAGCAAATAGGACTTAGAGAGTTGAACCTTTTTAATATTTTGCCCCCAGATAAAAAATATGGCCAATATCTCAACTTACTTTGTGCCCAGTTTAATGTTTAGGCAGTAGAGCAGGTGTGGTAACTGCCCTCTGGCAGATGATTTGCTAGTGGCACACCCATCAGAATCCAAAGCAAACTGCCAAGTAGAACAAGGTATCTTTGGTACCTTCCTACTTACTAGCCCCCAAGTCCCTGCCCTCTGCCCTTATATTTCCTTTTGGGTATCCAGAGCCTTCTCTGCTCCCCTCAACCTAATGTGGAGCCCTATCCAGCCCTGCTGTACCTCAGACTCCCCCCCCCCCCATAGGTTAACTTCCCCTCTCGGCCACCCCCCAATCAAAATTTCAGAAAATTCAGGTTTGAAGCAACAAGATTGTCTGATAACAAATTCATAATAAGATGCACATGGGTATTAGGGCGGTTCCTTACTAATTGGATTTTAAAACTCATGTTTGTGTGTAAGTTGGCAGTGTGTTTTCCTCACACCAATCATGTAAGGTAGGTAATATAAGCATTATGATAATACTTTTATGAATGATGAAACTGAGGTTCTGAGAGGTTTTGTGACTTGCCCGTGGACACAGCTGTGTTTGAAATAGGATTAGAAACTATGTCTCCTGACCGTAAGTCCAGCATCCCATCTCCTACGTCATGCTGCTTGTGTTAAAAGAAGACAAAGGAATGTACTATGGAATTATTTTTCAGGAGAGGGAACTTCTTCCAGCCTTCTGTCAACTCAGGGCCTCTCTTGGGGTCCTTTTCTATTCCGCAGGATATGAGGACTCCATGTTATGAAGTCCTAGCTCTAGAGCTGGAAAAGAACTCAAAGGAGTAGCATCACCTGTCCTTCAGAAAGATGAGAGAGGCCTGGCCTTTGGTGCCCTTACATGGGACTCTCTGTGTGATATAATCACAGAATTTCAGAGCAGGAAATAATTCTTGTCCTCTCCTGTTGCCTCTGTTTTATAGATGAGAAAATCGCGACCCAAGGAAGTAAACTTGCCCAAGGTCACATGGCCAGTTAGGAGTAGGGTTTTTAGTATTCCCACTTCCTAACCCCAGTGCTGTCCTTCCCCTGTCATATCCTGTGCCTCCTATTATTAAATGGCTGTGCCTGTGGCACAGTATAACTGATTAGTTCACTAGAGAGCCTGGGTGCTTGTCAGGAAATAAATTTAAAAGACTTTATTTTAGTGCTTGGATGCTAATGATCTATTTATGTTGGCTTGCTCACCTGCCAGCCTGGCCCTGGATAGGCAGGAGACCCACCTTGCATAAACAGGGAGACCAAATTTTAGAAAATCATTGTAGGACTAAAAGGAAAAGCGAGGTGGAAGGAAAGGAGAATTGCCTGGGGAGAGTAAGTAGCCAGGTAGTTCCAGGGACCTAAGATGAACCTGTTAGAGTCAGGTAGAAGAGGGTTATAAAAAGGGGATAAGGAAGAGAAACACCAAAGGTACACAGAAGAGAACACATAGGACCCTAAGATTATTGCTAATGTGTGCTTTGTACTTAACTCTGCTACATTCGTTTATTTAATTTTATTTCCAGTTTACCTGGGCTTGACCCAAGACTGGGGAAAAGTCCCTTTGACTCTATAGTTATGAGGGTAGTTGCTCTGCAGTAGACAGATTGGGCAGCCTTTGTGCCCAGTGAAGATCAGGTTAGAGCTGCTGGAGGGCTGTGATTTGGGAACTCTTGAACCCTGGAAAGGGAGGTCAGGGTGACTCTCATAAGAAGATTGTTCAAATAAGTTAGTCAACAAGCATTTGTTAAATGCTTACTGGCAGATGATTTGCCAGTGGCACACCCACCAGCGTCCAAAGCAAACTGCCAAGTAGAACAAGGTGTCTTTGGTGTCTTACTTACTGGCTCCCATAGCCCTGTCCCCTGCCTTCTGCCCTTCTATTTCCTTTTGGGTATCCAGAGCTTTCTCGGCTCCCCTCACCCCGATGTGGAGCCCTGTCCAGCCCTGCTGTACCTCAAAGTTCCCACCCATATGTTAGCTTCCCCTCCCAAACATCCCCCAATCCAAACTCAATTCAGCAAATCTTGGGTTTGAAGCAACAAGATAGGACTAGTCATATTGGAGGGCTTGGGGGAAGATAGACACACTAATACATTGTTAGTGGAGTTGTGAATCTGTGCAACCATTTTGGAATTATGAAAATGATGTTTCTAAAATGTTCATACCCTTTGAATCAGGCGTTCATTACTAGGTTTGTAGCCTAAGGAGGCCACTGATAAAAAGAAAGCCTCCATATACACCAAAATATTTAAAGCAATACTTTTTGTGATAGCAAAGCATTAGAAATAAAGTAGATGCTAGAGAATGGCTAACCAAATTGTAATACATGAGTGGAATGGAATAGTACCGGGCTGTGAGAAATAATGAGTATGATGAATAAAAGAAGCATGAAAAGACCTATATAAATTGAAGCAAAGTGAAGTAAGCAGAGCTAAGAAAACAGTATGCACAATGACTACATGTAAATGGAAAAAAAACCACCACAAAATAATCCAAAGTGAGTATTGGAAAATAAAAAAGAATGGTTTCAAAAAAGAGATATGAGAAAACACTACCACTCTATTGTTTTGTAGAAGTGGTAGGTCCATGAGTGTGGTTATACTACGTATGTTTTCAGACATGTCTGGTAGTACTTTTCAGCTTTGCTGATTTTTTGTCTTTTAAAAAATATTTGTTGTATGGGATGGCCCTCTGGGGATGGGGACAGAGAGGGCAGAGATACTGGGAGAAGTTTTAGCCAGAGGAAAACAAGGTATCAATAAAACTTTATTTTTTTTTATTTGGGGGGTGGGGCACAGTAGCAGGTAAGGGCTACCTTTAGGGGATTATGGGATACCATTAAAGGATAAAGTTGACTCCCATCTCATCTAAGGCATGTCAAGGTCTATGGGTTGGGGGCTGGAAAGAGAAGGGAAAGCACCCCTCTTGGGCTCTGTGAGTGGAGGGAGGTGAGGAGGGAACATATAGGGGGAAGGACACCCCTGGGGACAGTGGATCTTCCTGTTGAATGGGTTCTGGGACAGTCCTGAGCCAAGGGAAGGGGCTGGTTCTGGTTTCTTATAATGGCCAGGAAAAAAGTGGTACTTTCCTAAAATTTACCAATTTACAGCCTTCATGAGAATTAAGATGAGAAATTCTCCCTTCCCCCATATCAGCAACTGCCAAGCTTGTTAATTCTACTTCCATAACATCTCTTACATCTTTCCCCATCTCTTCATTCAACCCAGCCACCACCCTCATTCAGGCCATTATACTGCTCACTTTGACTATTGAAATAGTCTCCCAATTGGCCTCCCAGCTTCTAGCTTTTCCCTCTCTCCAATTTATCCTTCACACAGATGCCAAATTGATATCTCTCAAGCATGCATCTGACCATGCCACTGCCCCACTCAAAAAGTGCCACTGGGAGCTATTATTGCCTTTAGAACAAAACATGAGCTCAGCTCTGGCATTTTAGTCCATCAGAGGGCTAGAACACCTGCCACTACTGGGGGAAACCATTTTGTCCCCTCCCTTGGCCCAGGGCTGGCCCAGAACCCCTCTAGCAGGAAGACCCATTCACGCCAGGGAAAATTATTAATAGTCCACACTTTTCCTTACCATCTTCTCTGCTTCTATTCCCTGCAGTCTTTTAGTAGTAATTTGACCCAACTATGTAACCTAAAGGTCCTTAGGCCTTGCCCCTCAGCCCCTCTGATGTACCCTTAGAACTTCTGGATATCTCTACCTGCCCAGCAGCTGAACTCTTTTATGTATTGTTTCTTCCAGTTGGAATGTGAACACCTTGGAGGACTCTTTTTTTAAAATAAATTTATTTTTTATTTTTAGTTTACAACACTCAGTTCCACAAGTTTTTGGGTTCCAAATTTTCTCTCCCTCCCTCTCCTCCCCTCTCCCCACCCAAGACGGCATGTAATCCAATGTAGGTTCTACATATACCTTCACATTGAACTTATTTACATAATAGTCCAGTTGAAAAGAGGAATTATAACCAATGGAATGAATCATGAGAAAGAAGAAACGAAACTAAAAAAGAAGGAAAAAAAAAAGAGAGCACATAGTTTGCCTCAATCTGCATTCAGACTCCATAATTCTTTCTCTGGATGTGCATAGCTTTTTCCATCTTGAGTCTTTTGGAGCTGTCTTTGAACCTTGCATTGATAAGAGGAATCAAGTCTATAAAAGTTAGTCCTTACAGATACCGTGTGACTGTAATCATGTATAACATTCTGCTCCCCTCACTTAGCATCAGTTCATATAAGTCTTTCCAGGCTGTAGTGAAGTCCCTCTGTTCCTCATTCCTTATAGCACAGTAGTATTTGGAGGACTCTCTTGCTTTTTCTTCTGATACCCCTACTGCTCAAAACAGTTCTTGATTAATAAGTACTTAATAAATGTATTTTCATTCATTCATAATATGGCCCAAATCTATCTTTTCAGATTGATTTTATATTATTCCTGCTGAACTGGCCTATATACTGTTCTCTGTATAAACTATTTCATCTCTCCCTCTCCTTGCTTTTGTATAGGTAAATTCCACACTTGGAGATGCTCTCCCTCCTTGCCTCCATCTCTCAGAATCCGTGTTGTTACTGAGTCATTTCAGTCATGTCCAATTCTTTGTGACATCTTCCTTCAAAGCATAGCTCAGATTTCCCCTCTGATAAAAGGCCTCTCTGGTTATTAACATTCCCTTCCACCTCCTAATCTTTCTGTATGTGTATGTTTGTGTATGTGTGTGTAATTATTGTGAACTAGAAAATCATCAACATTCTTGACATTTCTTTTTTAAAATAAATTTTTTTCAATTAACAAAAATATACCTTTTCTCTCTTCTACCTCCTCATCCCACTGAAAAAGAAAGATAAAACCCTTGATACAAGTATGCATAGTCAGGCAAAACACATTTCTACATTGGACATATCCAGAAACTGCATATTTCAATCTGTATGCTAACCCTTGCTTTTCCTAAAGCACAAGTTCAATCATTTCATTCCTCTACTTAACAGACTCTAATGATTCCCTATAACCTCCAAGATCAAATATAAAATCCTTTGGTACTCAAAGCCCTTGATAACCTAGCATGCCTCCTTTCAACTTTCCAGTCTTCTTACACCTCACACCCCCCTATAGCATACTCCTTGATCCAGGGACACTGGCCTCTTTGATGTTTCTTGAACAAGATATTCCATCTCCCAACTCTGGGCATTTTCACTGGCTGTCCCTCATGTATGGAATACTCTCCCTTCCCATCTCCACCTCTGGCTTCCCTGGCTAAGTTCAGCTAATATCTTACCTTCTACAGGAAGCTTTTTCCCAATCTCTTTTAATTCTAGTACCTTTCCTCTATTAATTATTTCCTACTTATCCTGAAATAGCTTGTTTGTACGTAGCTGTTTGCATGCTGTGTCCTCCTTTTGATTGTGAATTTGGACAGGGACTGTCCAGATAGTCTTTTACCTTTCTTTGTATTAGCATAGTTTAACACTTAATAAATGTTTATTGATTGTGACTGTCAAGAGGTGGGTATCATCATTTTTCATCATGTGTCCTCTAGAATTGTGGTTCATTGTATTGATCAGAGTTCGTTTATTATATTATTGTTATTGTATAAATTGTACTGGTTCTGCTTATTTCACTCTGCATCAGTTCAAATGAGTCTTCCCTGGTGTCAGTGAAACTAGCTATTTCATTTCCAGTAGCATAATCATATTCCACTACTTTCATAAATCATGATTGTTTTCTTAGCAGTTTCTCAACTGGGCAACACCCCTTAGTTTCAAGGTTCTTTGCCACTACAAAAACAGCTGCTATAAACATTTTTATACATATCAACCCTTTTCCTCTTCCTTTGATTTCTTCGGGGTGTAGATCTAGTAGTAGTATTGCTGGGTCAAAGGGTATGGACACAAACATGAACATTACACACTTAAGTAAATAATGCCAGAAAATGGAACTTGTACATGAAACCACAGATCCATTACATACAGCTTTAATATGCCAGTATATTAAATTTTATACAGCAATAACTTGTTATCCCATATCCAGTATATCCTATTAATCTATGTCTGTCTTTGAACCCTGTCTTTCCTGTACATTTTAAAAACGTTTATTGGTGGCTTTTTTTCTTTATCTCCTTTTTCCAATCAGTATCACTACTCTACCCCCAAAGAAAAACTCTCTTGTAAGAAAAGCATAATTAAGCAAAACAAATTTTAAGTTGTGGTCATGTCTGGAAATGCACGTTCTGTTCTACACTTACAGATATCATTTGGGAGACATTTGTCATCCATCCTTTGGAATTATTGGTCATGGTATTGTTCAGAGTTCTTTTTTGTGCATACTTTATTTGCGTGTGTGTTCTATCTCCCCAGTAGACCATGAGCTTCCTAACTGCAGAGGCAGTCTTGCTTTTGTCTTTGTAGGCCCGGTACCTGGCTCAGTGCTTTGCACGTACTAAGTATGAGTAAAGGTCTGGTGAATTGAATTGCTAAATTGTGTGTAAGTGCTTTCTTGGTTAATATTATTATTCCTTTTGTATTAGGAACCTAAAGGACTCATCTCCAGAAATGTCAGACAAAGAAGAAGATCACTATGTCCGCTCATCCGGTGAGCTTGCTAAAGGTGATGACCATCAGTATTGTAGAATTCTTCTCGAGCCTCAGGAGAAAAAGAGCATTGACTGTAAAGAATGTGTGGTCAGAAAGGTGAAGAAGAATTGCTGCTGTAGCCCAGCCAGAGCCAAAGACTGGATTCTGGGGTTCATGCCAGTCTTGCAATGGCTCCCTAAGTATGACTTGAAAAAATGCCTCCTTGGAGATGTAATGTCTGGTTTGATTGTAGGCATCTTATTAGTTCCCCAGTCCATTGCATATTCCCTTCTGGCAGGCCAAGAGCCAGTTTATGGTCTGTACACTTCTTTTTTTGCTGGAATAATTTATTTCTTACTTGGGACATCCCGACACATCTCAGTGGGTATTTTTGGAGTATTGTGCCTCATGATTGGTGAAGTGGTGGAACGGGAAGTACACAAAGCTGGCTATGGGATGGAACAGATAGCTAAACCTGGCCTTTTTAATCACAATAACGAAAGTATCATCACTCCAGCTGTGAACCAAACCTCAGGACAAATCTGTGATAGAAGCTGCTATGCAATCGCTGTTGGCACAACAGTAACTTTCATAGCTGGAGTTTATCAGGTAAGAAGTGGTAGAACAAACAGGTTCTTAGCAAAAATAATAATTTACTGTGAGTCATTATGTCTAGAAAACTCTTTATGATTGTAGAGCATTATATAAATGGAAGCTGCTGTCATTTAAAAAAATCCTTTGCTTTATGGGTTTGTGTTTGCCAGAATTTAACTTATTGTTCATTGTCAGAGCCCTCCTGTGATCTCTAGTTGATCATCTTGAGGAGATGCTGATGTATCAAAAGCTCTGGAGATAGGGGAAATCATTGTTCCCTGAAGTGGAAAGTTTTAGTGGGTTTGTAAATAGGCATATTACCACTGATGACTTTGGTGCACAAAAAACACTTTTAAGTGTATAGACTAGAAAAGGTGGTAGGCCAGTCTCATGTTGAGAATGACAGATAGTGAGCTTAAGTGGTGCAGTGATATCCCTGAGATATTAAAAGAACAAGAAGGCCTCCAGCATGTTGGATAAATTCAGTATGGTGGATTTTATGGGAAAACATGGACAAGAATTGCACATGAAAGATGTGAGAGGTTAGCAGTTTTGCACTGCTGAAGGGAGGGCCAACACCAACAAAATCACGTACCCACCAAAGTACCAATTATCACACTTCTTGGATTTCCTCCCACCCCCACCTCCCCACCCCTTTTT
Organism: Trichosurus vulpecula; assembly: GCF_011100635.1. Taxonomy (NCBI): domain Eukaryota; kingdom Metazoa; phylum Chordata; class Mammalia; order Diprotodontia; family Phalangeridae; genus Trichosurus; species Trichosurus vulpecula. The sequence continues at coordinate 58,726,980 of NC_050575.1, forward strand.
TTAAAGTACATGTCATAGGTGCATGGTGAGAAAAATCACTTGATTTAGAATATGATTTAGCACACCAGAGTTTAGATCAAATCTCTGCAATTTATCTGACCTTAGGCATGTTCCTTCCCTCTCTATTCCTTCCTTTTCCTCATTTGGAAAATGAGGCAGTTAGACTATCTTTTTTAGTTCTCTTCCAGCTTAAAATTCTAAGATCTCATAAAACTCAGTTGATTCTACTTCATGGGTTCATAAAATCTTATAGTTTTAAGGGACACCAGGGGTCATTTATTGCAATATTTACCAGAATCTTGAGTCCCCTCCACAAAATCCCTGATTAGTGGTCATCCAAACTTTGGAGAGTCTAGTGATGGAGAATTCCTAAGATAGCCCATGATGCTTTTGAGCTTTTCTTTATATTGTACCAAAATCTGTGTTTCTGTTGGTCCTCACTTTGCCCTCCAAAGCCAAACAGAACACTTCAAATGTCTCTTTCACATGATTCTCTTTTAATTATTTAAAGACTAAAATAGGGAGTTTTTTAGGCCACATGATATTATTTTATTGTATATATGTTAGGCATAATTACAATTTTCCCACAAGATCTTCTTTCAGTACTGGTTGAAAATCATTGTCTTTTGTTAACAATACTTAATTATGAACGTGAACAAAGATGGCTTAAAGTTTTAACTTAAGATGACTTTGTAATTTTAAAAAGTTAATTTCAATTTAAAATTTAATTTTAAAGTGGCATTTATATTAATGTACATTAACCTTAGTAGATGACATCTGGCCAAGAAACCATCTAGGAACAAAGGAATTAGAAGGGGAATTTTTTTTTGGGGGGGGGGAGGCAATAAGGGTGAAGTGACTTGCCCAGGGTCACACAGCTAGTAAATGTCTGAGGTTGATTTGAACCCAGGTCCTCCTGACTCCAGGACTGGTGTGCTTAGCTGCCCCAAAAGGGAATTTTTTCCTTGGTGACTTCTTAGGGTCTCCTGGATTCCCCTAATTATCATAATGTCCTTGCTAGTTTATATCAAGGATTCTTTAAATCTTGATTTTATCTCAAGTATTTGGAGATGTTAGGGGAGCGAGAGACAGCATAATGAAATGCACAGTAGATTTAGAACTGAAAAGACCTAGTCTGAGTTCTAGCTTTACTACTTTTACTAGCTCTGCTAGCTCAGCTAGGTGGTTCAGTGGATAGAGCACTAGACCTGGAATCAGGAAGACCTGAGTTCAGATCTGACCCAGACGCATACTAGCTGTGTAACCCTGGTCAAGTCACTTAATTTCTGTGTTCCTTAGGCTCCTCAACTGTAAAATAACAGCAGCCACCTCCCAGGGCTGTTGTGAGGATCAAAGGAGATTCTATTTCCAAAGCCCTCAGCACAGTGCCTGGCACATAGCTGACACTATATAAATTCTCATTACCTTCCTACCCCACCCCCCTTTTCCCTGTGATTGTGATCAAGCCGTTTCTACTCTCTGAGCTTCAGTTTCCTTATCTGTAAAACGGGAGTAGTAATGATCGCACCATTTCCTCATAAAGTATCATGAGTGGAACCCTTAGGAAGCTAAGAAAAACCGGCCGAATAAGTGAGAGTTATAAAGGACAACAGTTAACGGTGCCAATGTCAGTGACTTGGTTTGGTGCTGGGGAGGAACCCCACGGGGCAGAGGGGGAAGGTGGCAAGTCCCGGGGTCTGTTTCTGCCTTCCCTTGAGGTCCGTCTCAACAGGGTTATCTCTGACGAGAAAGGAGAAGGAAGAGAATGAAACTGAGTAGAGAAGAAAGAGAAAGAATAAAGCTAGGAAAACGCCAGAGGTGACAAAGCCCAATTCATTCTGAAAATTAGTAGGACTTCTACTTCAATTCTGTGCTGATGCCCTGTTGTAGCATACAGTTTGATTCTGTGTTTCATAAACTATTCCAGCAGAAGAGTACACACTCTGCCAGGTCATACCAAAGCTAGAGTGTTTCTAGTACGGGTCCTGCTATGGCCTATTGTCCGTCTTTGGGAGACCAGCTTAAGTTCAGAAAAAGTCATTAGCAGATAGGTGACAGCTGATTTTTTCCTTTCTTTTCTTTCTGCCTTAACTTTTAAGGATAATTTACTGTTGCAATCTCTGTTAGTATAAGTACCCATAGCAACAAAATTATAAATCCTCAAGTACTGAAGAAGGATATCTAGACAAATGATAGAAAAGAAGGCAGAATTCCATGATTTACAAGCATTCCTTTCCATTCAAGAAAGGTTTGCTCATGTTTTAACCTCTTATGTGATTCCTTCCAGATAGCGATGGGCCTATTTCAAGTGGGCTTTGTCTCCGTCTACCTATCTGATGCCTTGCTGAGTGGATTTGTCACTGGTACCTCCTTTACTATCCTTACTTCTCAAGCCAAATATCTTCTAGGACTAAATATCCCTCGAAGTAGTGGTGTGGGCTCTTTCATCACTACCTGGATATATATCTTCAAAAACATTCATAAGACCAATCTCTGTGACCTCATTACTAGCCTTTTGTGCCTTCTTGTTCTTGTGCCAACCAAAGAACTCAATGAACACTTCAAATCCAAGCTTAAGGCACCAATTCCCACCGAACTGGTGGTAGTTGTGGCAGCTACACTGGCATCTCATTTTGGAAAACTGAATGAGAATTATGGCTCCAGTGTAGCTGGACACATTCCTACAGGGTTCCTGCCCCCCAAAGCACCAGACTGGAACTTGCTTCCTAACGTAGCAGTTGATGCAATAGCTATTTCTATCATTGGTTTTGCTATCACTGTGTCACTGTCAGAGATGTTTGCCAAGAAGCACGGCTACATAGTCAAGGCCAATCAGGAAATGTACGCCATTGGTTTTTGTAATATCATCCCTGCCTTCTTTCACTGTTTCACAACCAGTGCAGCTCTTGCCAAGACCTTAGTCAAAGAGTCGACAGGCTGTCAGACTCAAGTTTCTAGTGTGGTAACAGCATTGGTTCTTTTACTGGTCCTCCTTGTAATAGCACCTTTATTCTACTCCCTCCAAAAGTGTGTCCTTGGAGTGATAACCATCGTAAATCTTCGGGGAGCTCTTCGAAAGTTTGGTGATCTGCCCAAGATGTGGAGGGTTAGCAAAATGGATACAGTTATTTGGTTTGTTACTATGCTCTCCTCTGCACTGTTAAGTACTGAAATTGGTCTGCTTATTGGGGTCTGCTTTTCTATGTTTTGTGTCATCCTTCGTACTCAGAAGCCAGAAGCTCCTATACTTGGTAATGTGGAAGAGTCTGAAATCTATGAGTCCATGTGTACCTACAAGAACCTTCAGACAGAACCAGGAATTAAGATTTTCCGTTTTGTAGCTCCCCTCTATTACATCAACAAAGAATATTTTAAATCTGCCTTATACAAGAAGACCCTCAGCCCAATCTTGGTGAAGGCAGCACGGAAGAAGGCAGCAAAGAGAAAGCTCAAAGAGAAAACAGTGTCTTTCAGTGGCTGTCAGGATGAAGTTTCCATGAACCTCTCTTATGAGCCCCCAGAGCTCCATACCATAGTGATTGACTGCAGTGCCTTGCAATTTTTAGATACAGCAGGAATCCAAACACTCAAAGAAGTTCGTAAAGATTACGCGGACATCGGTATCCAAGTTCTACTGGCTCAGTGCAATCCCTCTGTGAGGAGTTCTCTGTATCGCGGAGAGTACTGCACAAAGGAAGAGGACACCCTTCTCTTCTACAGCATACACCAAGCATTATGTTTTGCGCTGGACTCGCAAAAACAGAAAGCATTGGGTGCTTCCAATGGTTTAAGCACTTCTACTGACTGATTACTGGGGAAAAGCAGGGTAGATGGGAGGGCGGGAGAAAATCAAGGCGACAGGTTTGTCTCTTCTGCGTACATTATTTCCCATTACCATATAAAGTTAGTGAGATTCTCATATATGACGGGGAGAGGCATGCGGCTATATCAGGGCTTGTAATTGGCTAGAATTAGGGGAAAATAATAATCACACCCATTTGGTGCAGATGAGAGTGTAAAAACATTTGGGATATACTTATGAAGTAGTTTTTTGGTTTAGATGCTTAACTGTATTTGGACTTTTCCCCTTTTGGAAACAAGGGTGCTACACCAGGGAAAATTAAAAAAAAAAACACCAAAAGGGACAGTGTTGTATAGTATAAAGAACTGACAGGCATCAAGAGACCTGTGCTCCAGTCCCATCACTGCCAACCTATGTAAACTCGGACAAGTCACAACCTCTGTGAGCCTCACTTTACTCATTTGCAGAGTGGGGGGGAAGGTGGACCAGATGACCTGTGAGGTCTCCTCAGCTCTAAAATTCATTGACCTCGTGGGTAATGAACTTGGAATTTATAGCAGAACCACCATCTTTGTGCTAATGTGGAAGAGCATGGGGCGGGGGGGTTTGTACAATAGTTGCTTTTACATATATCTATGTTTTTTTGCTTCCTACCAAAGAGCTGAGAGGCTTTGGAATTACCAGGGTCACCCAGAACCAGTTCTTTTTCTTGTGCCTTGCTTTTCTGTCTGCCTCCCTAGGACCTGTAGTAGTAAGACCTCTAGCATTCTGAAAAAGAAGCAGCAGCACCCCTTTTTAGGTGGGGAGTCTCCGGGTATATCTGCATCAGGACTCCTGGGAGCACATGCTGGCAGGAAAATGCCTCCCATTGAACGAAATCCTTTTCTGATAGGGCTAACACATCACAGGAACTTAGGTTAATGCAAGGCATTTTTGGAAAACCAGTGCAGCCAAAGTGTCTGGCTAAATATAGACTCACCTAGTGTGTGGTGTGATTTGATGTCTCCTTATTTGTTTTAGTATGTGAGTCTTCAGAATCAGCAAGAATGATTTGGAGGTTCTGTTTTTTACCTCTTTTTTTGTGGAGCATGTCATCCATGCTTATTCCCAAGGACTTCTTCATGACTGAACATTTTTTCACAATTTTTTGTCTACTTTACATTCCCAGGAATCTCTTCAGACGAGGATGACGTTGTGGGAGAAGCATAACATTTAGAGTTCGAGCTGTGTTTGTGTCTCAGTTGTCCTACCAACTACTACTACTACCTATGCAGGCCAAATCACTAGACCCTTCAGGGCCTGAATGTTCACCTCTGTAAAATGATGGGTTGGCCTACAAGACCTCTAAGATCCCTTCTACTCCTAAATCCTATGATCTTCCTCTAGTTATCTGGGTACAATCCTGAGTCCATTCCAACAAATATTTAAGTGCCTATCACACGTAAGGTGGTGCTTGTTTCCCTCCCCATCCCTCCCCACCCCTTCTAGGGTATGATGCTGATTCAGGCTTTGAAAGAAAAACATGTCCTGAAGTTTTAGTTTTAAACATTTCTATAATGTTAATATTCTTCTGAAAAATTATCCTTCAATGTGTTAAATGAAGACAGCCTTAATGTTTTGGTTCATTAGCTTAAAGTGGCTTTAAGTGAGTAAGCAAGGTTAGTCTGCAGAAGGGAATGTTTGATAGGTTTTCTTTGGAATTAATCTTCATAGTATTTCAGCAAAGGAGCCATGCAGATTATCTTTCTTTGATAAAAGTCATACTCTCCCATATAGCAAACTATGTTGTAAGTTTTGGGGATAAAATATGCAGCCCCCTAATGATGCCAATAATGAACTTATAGGTATTTGGGCATGAACTAATACAGTGCCTTGTGGGAACTTTCATCTGCCCTGTGGGTACATCATAAATTAATGATGACCACAATAGTTCTTCATTGGTAAGATCTCTTAAATATGGTTATGGCGCTGTATTGAAAAACATTATGTTAGTTTTGTTACCAAGATGAGTGAAGGATATAAAATGAGGGCTCATTCCCTCTTGAAAGGCAAGAACATTTATCTAGTGATAATTTTTAAAAATGTGTAGCTCTGTGTTTGACTTGCTTACTGGGTAAGTGGAAGATTCCACATTTCATTTTTTTTATTTTTTTTTATTTTTATTTTTTTTTTGCTTTTTGGCAGGGCAATTGGGGTTAAGTGACTTGCCCAAGGTCACACAGCTAGTAAATGTGTCAAGTGTCTGAGGCCGGATTTGAACTCAGGTCCTCCTGACTCCAGGGCCGGTGCTCTACTCACTGCGCCACCTAGCTGCCCCCCGAAGATTCCACATTTCAAGAATAGCCAGTTCCTTCTTTATGAGAGTGAAACCTTCCAATAGTTACTTCTTAAACAGATGAAACTAGAGGGAGCAGGTTTTGATAGGTTCCATTTTCCTGTTTATGCAAAAGCCAAGTACTTCCTTACAAAGAGTGTGATGATGTATTTTAAAAGCACACTTGAAAAAGAAAAGATTCTGTAGTATTTTTCAATGGAGTTTTGGGGAAGTATTTAGAAGATGTCCCAAATTACCTTGATGTAAAAGATATTTGGTATGACTTCACTAAGGGGGGAAATATACCTGTTCCATGGTGACTATCTCTAGTGCTTTCCCCAATGTTACAGGGTAAATTTTAATTTTTTAAAAAAATTGGATGTCAGTGTTTCAGGCCCACTGATTGGTCCACATCATGACTTAGTTAACAGGACACTGAATTTTAATAGTTGTTATCTTTTTAAATGTCTTTATTTAACATATCAAAAGATAACAGTTTTCAGAACAATATTAACATTGAAAGGTTTAAAACTTCAGGTTGTGTTTTTCTTCTCATAGCTTTTCTCTGTGACTTCTTAAACTATACCCAGTCATTTTTTTCATAAGCAGTATGCACTATGAGGAGCAAAACACTTGCATGCTTGTTTTATTACTAGTGGGGAAATAAAAAATGTAAATAGCAAAGGAAGAAAAAGCATGTCTTAATTAAGTTATTCCTCTGCTGGGCGTGAATGCAGTAGGATCCTGAAGTGGCTGGTCTAGAAAGAACGCACTGTAACAAGTCCTTTTTAATCAGGAAAGAATGGCAACAAAAATGTATTTTTAACTCAGCTCTTAATATAAGTTTATGGGGTCCTAGATTTAAAATTTTAAACACTTGTCTTAGCGGCTGTTAAGACTGTAATATTGTACTTAGTTGCTTATACTCATAGCACCATAAATATAATCGGATACCGTGTATCCTGGGATTATCAAATGGATTTATGTCTAATGAATGAATTTAAATGCATTTATTGAGTGCTTATTCTGTGTCAGTAATGATGAAAAGTGAGTTTGGATCTTACATTTCTTAAAGAGCTGTATGAATTAAGTGGAGTCAATAGGACAAAAGTGTTATGCCAGTCATTACCACATATTAACTCATGGTTCCTTTGCCCTGCTCAGTTCTCATGCATTTGAATTTATGCACCCTTCAAAGTGAAAAAAGAATCAAGTTAGTTAATTTCTCCTTTACAAATTTAGGAAAATTTATCAAAATCAGCCCAGACCTGTGATTTCATCAATACTAGGAATTCCCATTGTGGCAGCTCCCTCACTTATATAGACTGGCAATTTGTAGGTAATTTAATTTGAGTTACCTGGGGTATGGCCCCATTTATCAGTAAAGATTTTATAGAAGTTCATGTTTCAATGAATTCTCGAATTCATTGAAATGTATTTAAATGTCATTGTTTAGAATATATAAACCCACTAGGTGTTGTGATACAATCTTAGTTTGCATTGTTATTGCTAATATTTGCATCGTTTCTCTAACCTTCTAAATACAAAGAAAATAAACCCTCGGCCCTTGGGTCCCTCAAACCCAGGTAAATAGTGACTTCCACCCCTCAACATGTTGTCTAATTGGAGGTGGAACTGAGAGCAGATAATGGTTACAAAGAACTAGGGCTGATTTCTTATCACAGCAAAGCCAGTACAATAGAATTTGACTTGTGTTTATGCACGTATAGCAGCATGTCTGGTCCATCTGTCAACAGTTATTCAGCACTTAACTATGAGCCAGGCACTGTGCTAAGTCTTGGAAATACAAATGCTAGCAGAAAGAAGAGCAGTCCCTGCCCTCAAGGAACTGACATTCAAAACATAAAAGTAATGTATGGGGATGGGGCAAGAGATTAAGGTATCCAGCATGGTAAAGAAAATCCAGAGAGTCTAGAGGATAACCTGGGCTGTCCTGGCCATTTTCCTTAAAATGGAGGTTCTGGGAGAAACCATAATCAGAGGGAAAGACCCTGAGGGGGAGGGTACTTCCAGTGTGTGAAGTCCAGGGGCAGAGTGAGTTTCTACACTGAAGGGTTTTCTGTGGCATAAGAGCAAGGAAAAATAATTAGTAAATTATGGAGACCTAGTTTCAAATCCTACTTCAAACAGTTCTGTGACCATGTCACCCTCCTATTCAATAAACTAGTGGCTTCGTATTACTTTTCAAGATCAGATATAAAAATCATCTTCTTAGCTTTTAAAGCCCTTCACAACCTAGGTCCTTCCTATTATTCCAGTCTTGCACCTTACTCTCTGTACTCTACAATTCAGCAACACTGGACTGCTTGCTGTTCTTTGCACAAGACACTCCAGCCTCCAATTCAGAATTCTTGCCAGCTGTCCTCCATGTCTGGAATGCCCTTCCTCCTCATCTTCATCTTCCGGTTTTCCTAGCTTCCCTCAAGTCTCAGCTAAAATCCTACCTTCTGAGAGAAGTCCTCCCATGTCCCTACTGAATGCTACTGCTTTTTGAGGTTACCTTCCATTTACTCTAAGTATCTCTTATGTATGTAGTTGTTTGCATGTTGTCTCCCCTACTAGAATGTGAGCTCCCTGAGGGGTCAGTTTTTACCTTCCTTTGTATCCCTTGGGCTTACTTAGCAATTCTGGGCAAACAGTGAGCATTTAGTCAATATTTAACTTAACTGGTTATGATATTTCAAAGGAAGGAGAGTCATATCAGTTTGGATAACACTAAAGGAAGTTTAATATCACCATTTTTTTAGAAAGCAATGATGCACTGTTGACTAGTAAAGTCTCAAAGTCTACTAAAATTCCTACTCTTTCCACTTGAACTGCTTTTAGGTCTTCTCATCCTATTCTTGCACATCACAAACACAAACACACACACATACACATGCTCCCCCCTTCTCTCACTAGGACTTTTTACATATCCCTGTTAAATTTCATCTTGTAAGCCCATCATTCTAGTCTTTAATCTACTTGGATCCCAATTATGTTATCCAAAGACTTAATCTCTTCTAGCTTTGTGTCATCTAAGTGATCTGATAAACATGTTCTTCTGTTATCATCTACATCTAGAAACTTCTTTTCAGTGCTCAACACTGATTATTATACTACCATAAACTTTTAATTGCATGTAAGATGTGAGGTGTGGATCTAAAACTTGTTTTCCACCATTCGTCCAGTTTTCCCTACAGTCTTTATTGAATATTTCCATTCCTCACTGTTGCTTTTTAATAGGTTTCTCACACACTAACTGTTGTACATTAGATTGCATTTCTGGGTTTCTTCCATTCCATTTGTGTGTGTGTGTACATTTTTTTTTCCAGTGCTAGTTTTTGTAAATACTGAGGGTTTTTTTTTTAATTAAACCTATAATTTCATTGGGACAACCAGGTGGCACAGTAGATTGAGTTCCAGACCTGGAGTCAGGAAGACTCATTTTTGTAAGTTCAAATCTGGCCTCAGACACTAGCTGTGTGACCCTAGGCAAGTCACTTAACCCTATTTGTCTCAGTTTCCTCATCTGTAAAATGAGCTGGAAAAGGAAGTGGAAAACCACCTCAGTATCTTTGCCAAGAAAACCTCAAGTGGGGTCATGAAGTCTGACATGACTGAAAAAACAAGTCTTAGAGTTGTGTGGGGTACTAAAGGTTAAGTGACCTACCTTAGGGTCACACAGCCAGTATAAGTCAGAGGGGGAACTTGAACCCAGATCTTCCTAAGATTGGCTCTTTATTCATTATGCCAGGCTGCCTCATATAATACATATATTTTAAAATATGCTAGCCCTTCACCCATTTTATTTTGTATAGTTCTTGATAGTATTTCATGTCACATCAGTTTTATGAAGTAAATTTATTGATCAATCAACTATCAAAATAGCACTACTGGTATTTTTATTAATTGTACTGAATGTATAATCTGATTTGGGAATTAATGATTTTTAAACTATATTTGCTCTACTCAGTTCTCTGCTTTCTGTCAAAATCATTTTGAAGTTGTCCTTCTATGTCTCTTTTTTATATGTTAGGTTAGTGCCCAAATATTTGGTATATTTTTGTCATTATAATAAATGGCATTTCTCTAGTTTCTTTGTTTTTTGTCGGTAGCATATAGAAATGCAAATGATTTTTGCTAAAGTAATTATTTTAGTTTTTTGTTGAAGGTTTTTAGTTTTCTAGGTATGTAATCATGTTACTTGCAAATAGAGATATTTTCTTTACTGATAATGCATATTTCTTTTTTTTCATGCCTTATTACTATGGCTAATATTTCTAAGGCTTTGTCATATAGGAGGGATGAAAGTAAATATTCTTTGATTTATTCTTTTTGGTGGGAATGCTGGGAATTCTTTATTTTTGGTGGGAATTTCCATCGTATATAATATTAGCTCATGATCGTATACAATATAAGCTTATGATCTTAAATGTATACTTATATTAAGAATAGCTTGGTACTCTATTTTTTGTGGGGTTTTTTTAGCATATGTTTATTACTTGTGAAATTGTCTTTGGCCTGTTTTTATTATGTTTTTATTTTAAAAATAAAATTGTATTATATTTTTAAGGCTAAAACTCACACCTAGAAACATTAGGGTGAGGTTAGGGTAAAAAAAATCATTGCTTAGGTAAATCTTAGGTTGATATGGTAATACCACATTTTTAATGGACAAGAACAATTTTGTGTGTGCGTGTGTGAATTTACATGTTGCAACATTTAATGGATCAGCATCACAATAAAAGAAATCCCAGCCAGTGTGTTTCCATGACATGTATCAAATGAGGCTGGTGACTTTGTACAGCCCTCCCTCACTTAAATCCAATTCACTTGTATGCCATGGCATCACCTCCCTGATGTCATGGTCATCTTGGAGAATGAAGGACAAACCACAACAACAATCAAATGAAACACAGGAACTAGCACTCAGTGGAATTTAGCAGGGGGTAGGGGGAGGAGAGTATTTTAAAGAGATGATAAAACTTGGTAAGACCTATTTACAGATTTTATTTCTTTTGTTGACAACTTCTGCTATAGATCTTTAGGAAAAAAAGTGAGCATTTAATAGTTGCATAAAATGCAAAGTAAAACAAATTCTGAAACTCTGGAACAAGGCAAAAAAATTTAACACTCGTACACAGAGACCTTACATATAAACATAAATTAGAGCTTGATAGTAACACCATGCCCAGGATTGGGGTGGGTGGGAGGAAGGGACTACAACAGCCCCACACAGATACCAGCCTTCAGAAAGGTGACTGTGAAGGTTAAAGTACTATATAAGATGCTTCCTGAATATCATGAATTAAACTCCTTTGTTAGAGGTTCAAGGCAAAGCAAATTGTTCTATAGCTAATAAGTATGTTTTAATGATTTTTCTCCTTTCTCACTTCTACATAGGCAGTGAAATTTGTTTTGCTAGCTATAAAGTTTCAGATAGGAAGCCTTCCTTAGTAGAAAGGTGATTTAATGTAGTCCACTGGCTTTTGCTTGTAAAGATATAGAGATAACACATTTTATTTCTAACTTAGAGCAGTTTTTACATAAACATATGACCAAAAAATTTTGATACTACATTCAGTAAAACATTCCCTTTTGGAGATATTTTTTTAAAATTGTGAAATACACTTGGAAAGAGAGGAGGAAGTTCAGAAAACGACACAGACAAGCAGTTTCGTTACTACTGTATTGAGTTTAAAATACATTTTTAAAAACTATGCAACAGAAGTACAAAGTTTCACATACAATCCTTTTTCTTTGCATATTAAAATGTTCACGTTGTTACTGCGAAAGTTCATAAAAAATACACTTGGAACCAAGTAAATTCTTTTTCAGTATGAATTGAAGTTGAGTCCTTTTATTAACATCTATTATTTCACTTCTCAGAAGTCAATCTACCATCAAGAGATGGTAGATAGGAGACCTTTAAAGAGGTTGTCTGCTGTTTTTTTCTCTAGAAGCTTCTAATATATCAAGAATGTGTATCAAAGAGACAAGTGTTCTGGTCTCAATCTTTCAACTTTTTGATATAGCGTATGCTGCTCCCAGAAACTATAAATTCTTAGTGACAATGTAGAGTGCATTTTACCACTACTCATGCAACTCTGTGTGGCATTCTAAATGTCTACTAAAGCAAAATGCGTTTAAACAGGAAAAACCTCATCTGTCTTCTGGGATGGAGAGACAGAGAAATGGATGCCATTGGAAGAGAGGATGATGTTAAATTTTGCTTTCTGTAACATCTGGTATCCATGTAGACAAGATTGAGATCTCTACTTATAAACTCTTTTGACTGCCAATAGCATTTTAAACTTTTCTTTCCTAGTGGTGATGGTTTTTAAGCAGAGGGCAAAGATTATAGGAACTTACTAAGTACCATGTGCTTCCTCATCTTTTACATTCATAGATAAAGCCTTTCCATAAGGACCCTGGGGCATATGGAATATCCAGGGTCTAGGAGGAGTGGGGAACCTGTGGCCTCAAGGCCACATGTGGCCCTCTAGGTCCTCAAGTGTCGCCCCTTTGACTGAATCCAAACTTCACAGAACAAATCCTCTTACTAAAAGGATTTGTTTTGTAAAACTTGGACTCAGTCAAAAGGCCCACACTTGAGGACCTAGACGGCCATATGTGGCTTCGAGGCCACGGGTTCCTCACCTCTGGACGGAACTTCCCTTCTCTCAGTTACAAAGTGGTGACAGATGTTCAGCAGGTGTAAAATGGAGAAATATGTGATGCTGCTCCTACATTTCTGGAGAAATATGTGATGTTGCTCCTGCGTTTCTAGGGAGTTGGTCTATCCTTTGCAAATGCCAGAGGTGACATAAAAAATTTGGGTAAATTTTGTCACTTCTTTTCACTTAATTCCCCTCTAGAAACATGGGGAAAAATCTCTTTAACTGGACAGCCTACTATCAACACCCCATTTGTAAGTACAATGACCATATTCAGTTTAATTTAAACAACATTTATTAAGTGCCCACTATATGCAAGGTACTATGCAAGGGACCTGTTTGCTAGATGCTGAGGTTACAAAGATGGGGAAAAAAAGTCTATTTTTAAGGACCTTACAATGAAGTGGGCTAAGTCAGGGGGACAAAAGTAGGGTACAAGATAGCTTGTGATAAGGATAATAAATTAGTCTAGACAAAGTACTATGAAAAATAGAAATAGTTGATGGGATCAGGGAATTCTTCATGGAAGAGGTGACATCACAGCTGGGCCTAGAAAAATTTCAATGGCAGAAAGGGGTGGCACAGAATGGCCTGCATGAAAGCACATGGATGTGGCAATACTCACCACCATCTCCCTTCTGGCCTTTTACTTTGGGGTCGTGGAGGAACTGAAGCTATTAACCTGGTAAGGAAAAGACTGGGGGGCAGGTAAGGATGGGACAGGGCAGGACTGATAGCTGTCTTCAAGTATATAAAAGGCTGTCATATGGAAGAGGGATTAGATTAATTTTGTTTGGCTCTAATGCATAAACTAGGCTGAAAAGGTAGAAGCTGTTGAAGACAGAATTAGGCTCAGTTTATGGAAGAACGATGAGCAACGTGCCAAAGAGTAATGGACTGCTTTAGGGGATAGTGAGATTTCTATGGCTCTATCAGATAGGTAGGTAGTCATTGTAATGATCACCCATCAGGAATGCTATTAGAAAGGATAATAAACATTCAGCTACGGGTTAGACTATATCACCTCTGTCCTCCCTTTTGAGATTTTGATTATAAGATTATTAAGGGGTTATGGTGTCAAATGCTACAGACAAGTTAAAAAGGATGTGGACTGAAAAAAGACTACGTGCCATTTAAGAATTCATAGACCGGAGACAGCAGATTCACTAAAGCTGAAAGGAAAACCAGATTGTAGGAGGTTGGAGGCAAGAGTAGGTGGTCAATCAGTATAGGCAAATTTCTACAAGTTAAACAGTGAAAGGGAGAAGAAATTTAGGGCTAAGACTTGGAGTGGCACTGACAATTTAGGGAAAGAGTAAGAATTAATTAATGATAGATAGAATGGTTGAAAAGGTTAGCCTTCACAAAAATAGAGCCAATATTTTTTTCCAAAAAAGAGGCAAAGGAGAAAACAGGAGAGATGTTGAGAAAGTTCAGGATGTTCAAGTTCAACACAATTGAAGATTCTGACAGTTGTACTCTAATCTTTTTGGTAAAGTAGGGGTAAGAGAACAGGACAATTGTTAGGAGTTGGAGGCTTAAGAGGCAAAGGTTTGAAACAGTTGCTAGGAATAATGAGAACATGCCATTTTGAGGTCTTTTCTGATTTTATCACATGCTGGGTCCATCTCTTCTCCCACCTCTCCAACCCCTAAGTCTGTCACAAATGCTTTTGATGCTAATGATTCTGGCCATCTGCTTTCCACTCGTGCCACCTGGTGGCTGTTAAATGTGCTTATTGTTTTCCAAGGGTTTAGTCTAAGGGCTCAGGGCCTATTGAAGTTGAGACTAGAAAATAAAAATACTTTGCTTCCTAGTTCAAGGGGGTAAAAGCAAATTGCTTGCACTACCATTATTTTTATGCATGAGTTTCTAGCCCTCTTTCTGGGATTATATTCATGAAATGCCAATATCCCAGGACATCTGAACCATCCTGTAGAACCTAAACTAGTCAGCAGTCTAGATGGTTAGGGAGTGCGAAGGGGTTGCCACTGTGAAATAAGGGGGGAGGGGGCAGATTATGAACAGTCTTCAGGAATTCTGCCTTTTATGATTCTCCACGTGGAGAAATGTGCATTTAGCTCTGCCAAGTTTCCTTGTCTACAAATCAGTTCACAAAAACTGGACAAAAATTGCTGTCCCACTAGTCTCCATCAAATAAATTTTAATTTTTTGTTACTGGAACTATATTGGAGACATTTTGGAAATCTAAATGTATTACATCCATTTACTATTAAAAAAAAACAACCAATGAACTTTGTTTTGCTAGTTCCCCATCATCTACATACTTATTTATTCCCCTCAAATACCCTGGATTAATTAGACAACCATGATTTCTATACTGTTTCCTTCCAGTTCCTAATGACTTCCTGTCCCCAGTCCAGTTTTAAGATACCATAGGCAGGATTGTGATGACAACTGAAGACTAAGGTTTGAGGAATAGGGGAAGGGTCTCAGCCAGGAAATCCCTATTCACGAAGGGTCCAGAACTGTAATAGGGAAAAGTCAAAATCAGTACTTGGGATACAGATTGTAGAGCTGAAAGGATTGAGGCAGGTTAAAAACAGGATCAACAAAATCTAAGAGACATAGCTGGCAAATGTTCAATACAGAAGTAACCTGGCAAAAGTATTCTTTCAATCCATTGTACTCGGTATTCTGCAGGTGCATTAGAAAATATGAATAGGTCAAGATTTCGAACTGCCTTCACACCCCTGCCATACCTTTCCCTCAATTTACCTACATTTTATTTCATGGCAATGGCCAATTACATGGTGACTATAAATTCCCATCTGCAAAAATGCCCTTAAAAGACTGTTTTAATTTTCAGTCATCTTAGCATTTGTTGGATTTCATAAGTTTGCCTGATGGGGGAATAACTCATTAGCCGATAGGTACCAGGACCCCTCACTGATGCAATTCATAAATTCTCTGGCACAAAGAATGCTTGTAAAGACAGGTCACACACTTTAGTCAACAGCTTCCCAATTTTATCCTTCAGTTGCTTCAAAATTCTTGAGTATCTGTGATTCAGTCCTGATGATTTCTCTAATGTCATATATTTGCCTTATGGATTTGTCCTGACACTGAAGCTTATGAGACAGGACCTAGGTGTACACATTTAAAAGTGGACCAGGTTGGTAATCTTCAAGTGAACAACCTCAGGCATAGTTTGAATTGTAAGCTTTATTTAAACCCACCCTCAACTTACTGTTCTTAGGCCAGTCTGTGAATTGTGATTCCTCCTCCTCCTCCTCATTCTAGGAGCTGCCCACTGATTTTGAAGTTCTTCAATCTTTCCACAGAATAGTCTTTGACTTTTGATTCCTTATTACCTGCTTCCCTTTTTTTCAATGACTTGGACCCATTTTGGAATTCTATTCATCCCAGAACTACTCTCAAACTATAAGAGAAAAAGTAATGTTTTGGAGACCAAACCTACCTGGTTATTTTCCCTTGATACGTTAGATCCTGTGACAACCACTGTGAGATTACAACCCTCTCAGTGTGTAGTAGCTTATATAATATGTAACACTTTAGGAAAGTTTTCTGAATCTATCACTATTTTCCAGCTATTATCTCAAAGTAATTTCTTGCCATTATTATTATTTGGTATCAGGATCAAATCTTAACTATTAAAAAGGATTTAGTTTGGACACATTTCATATATCTATCAATTTATTAAGTGCCTATTATATGCCCAGCACAGTGCTAGGCACTACTGACTACACAAAAAAATTGCAATGCATGGCCTCCATCCTTGAGGGACTACAAGATTTAGATGAAGACAAAACTAGAAAACAGAACAATCAAGTGCTAAATTGTATGGTAATGACAAGTGTATAGTAAATCAGGAAGAGACAAATGAAGGTAAACTTGAAGTGGTTGGAAAGGGTAAAGGGAGGGAGCTAATTTTTTCAGGGTGGATAAATATGAATAGGACAGAGATGGGGACAGAGCCTTCAAGTATAATTAAAGGCACAGAGGCAGGATTAAGAGTTTTATAGGTTAGGGGAAAGTCTGGCTTATCTGGAATTGGGGCATTCTGGGCTAAGAGTGGGTTAAATTACAGAGGGCCTTGGAAGTCAGGCTGAGGCATTTGCATTTTATTCTGTAGGCAAAGATAAGTCATTGTAGCTTTTTGAGCCGGGAAAGTAACATGCTGCATGCAGTGTTTTGGAAAATTAATATAGTAACAGTGTACAGGATGGAATTGGAAGGGGAAAGAGAATAGAGCCAGGAAGACCATCTATGCCAGGTGTGGGGAACCTGCGGCCTTGAGGCCACATATGGCCCTCTAGGTCCCCAAGTGTGGCCCTTTGATTGAATCCAAACTTCACAGACCAAATCCCATAAAGGGCAGCACTTGAGGACCTAGAAGGCCACATATGGCCTTGAGGCTGCAGGTGCCCCACCCTTGATCTAGGCTATTCCAGGTATGAGGTGCTGAGGGTCTTGATTCAACTTGTGTATATATGAAAATAGAAAGTAAGTGGTGAAACCTAGAGACATTTCAGAAAAAGAAATGACAAAATCTGGTGACATCTTGACTACAAGAAGGAAGAAGCACATCACTTTGTTTTCTTGGCCTAAACTGGTTGAAAATTCAAAAATATGCATTCATTTTATTAATATAGTTATATTTGTGTTGAATAAAAATATCCTGAATACATAAATTTTGTATTTCTTAATTAAAACAATTTAAATATCTGTTGTTTTTGGTGATGGAGGTTCTCCTGATATATCACGGCAAAAATATTCTCTTATATCTATGGCTAACCTGACCAACTGGAGACAGTTGACTCTCCCCCTCCCCCACCGCCCCGCCATTATGTCACAAGTTTCAGCTTTGGAAAGTAACCAAACCAACCCTCAGCATTCTTAAAGTATCCAAAAATTTCATCTGAAAATATATGAAAATTTACCACCACCTTAAAGTTAAGTACCTTCTGACTGATTTGCTCCTAAAAATAAAACCTACATTTTTCTGAGTTGTGACTACTATTAGGTTAGGAATACAAAAAGATAAAGGGATTTTTTGTGGGAAAAAAATCTTATTGAGTTGAATTTTTCTAGTAACTGTTTTTTTTAAATCCTGGATTAAATCAAATCTAGCCTAATGGATTTCCACAAAGAACAGTAACAGAGAAAATAGGGGCAATTCATTATTTTAGTCTCTCCTCTGGTAAGTGGGCGATGCAGTGTGTTATTATTTTTATATGGAACAGATTCTGAATTATCTACAGGTATGGAGTGAATGGAATGAGATCCCAAATCAGGGTAGATCCCAAAATTTGTTCCATTCACATGCACATTTTCACATCTGAATCTCTTTTAACCCTCCAATCCTGGTCAGAAGTATAGGAAATGAACATCAGAAAACCTCACTCTAATATTTCTATGGGGCTGCTCCTCTATTCTCTCTGATCTCTGTGGTCCCTTACTATAGGATCACTCCATAAACTTCAACTACCTCCTATGCCTACTCTTCGAAGAAAACATGTTCTAAATCCCTCCTATCTCATCTCCCTATTAGTGACAAACCCAAGTTGTTCATCTCTAAAAGGCTAGGAAACATGTTACCTGCTTAAGCAATTTCCACAGGAAGTACTTCCATCAAATTACTCTCTTATGGGGATAGGATGGGAAGGGTTTGGTTATAGAGGATAAGAAAAGTAGGAAGTAGAGGAGAGCCGCACCTGCACCAGGACAATTCATCGGAATAGAGGAAGAATTGTAATGCTATGTAAAGCTAATTGGTCCTAATTGGTCCTATGAAGGGGAATGTAACAAAGCTGGGCAATACTAGATACTGTCTTTAGAGCAAAATGGATTGTAAACTGGAGGAAAAATTCTGCGATCCAGCTAGACATTAGGAAGAAGCTAGCTGCAGGTCTCAAGGATAATCTGTAATATGGTTAATCTTTCCACAGTGAATTAAGAGATAATACAGGTAGCAGTCAAATATATCACAGACCAAATCCCATTACAGAAAGCTTCAAGTGTCTAAATCATTTCACAGTATTGGAATGTCAATGTAATAATATTGCTTGACATAAGTTCAAAATCTGAAAGGAACATTCTTTAGTCATGTTAACTACACCCTCCAACACAAAGATGAAGTAATTTTCCCATTTTATTTTGTTTGGAGAAAATCTGTAATTTTGGATTCCACCAGAGTATGTGTTACACTTGTCATTAAATATTCATCTATGCCATTTAGCTGTCCAAAGACTGCATCAGGAACATCTGTACAAGTCGAAAGGAACTGCCTGAGTTTTTCTACGCTTGAGATAGCTTCTGCAATGGTTAGTTTTGGCTGCTCCAGCAAAGAGACACCTTCATCATCCTCACTCTCACTTTCACCTTCTTCAGGGTTTGTACCAGTCATCATGCTTTCGACAATGTCCACATCTGTTAACTCACGAGATACAAGTAAATCATTGTCAGCAGTTACAAAGTCCTCAAAAGTGACCTCGTTTGGAACACATGTGGCAATAGCAACCGAATTCCATAATTTTTCCATTGCTATATCTGGTTCATCATCTTCTTCTGGATCAGTGTCAGTAAATTCCATTGGAATGATGCCTGCTTTTTGCCAGCACTTCACTACTGTGGATTGTTTAACAGACCACCATGCCCCAGCTATCATGTCAATGGCCTGTTTAATGTTGAGCTTTTCTTTTTCCTCATTGTTGTTGAGGTTGAGAAGAATCTGCTTCAAGAGTCGACTCCTGTATAAAACTTTCATGGTGTGAATTACACCAAGATTCAGTGGCTGTAAAACAGCTGTGCAGTTTGATGGGAGATAGCCAACTTGAATTCTTTCTAGACGTGGAAGCATGTTGTGTGCAGAACAGTTGTCGATCAACATGAGGATTCTGCGTTCTGCTTGTTTCATCTTTGCATCAACTTTTATGAGCCACTCATTAAACAGATCTCGAGTCATCCATGCCCGCTGGTTGGCACGGTAATCACAAGGAAGTGAATGCACATTCTTGAAGCATCGTGGTGTAGCTGATTTACCAACAATCAGTGGTCTCATTTTTTCAGTTCCTGATGCATTGCAACAAAAAAGTGCGGTCAATCGTTGTCTGGCCTTCTTACCTCCTCTGCAGCAATCACCTTTAGCAGCAAGCGTATGTTGTGGCAACAACTGGAAAAACATGCCTGTTTCATCAGCATTAAAAATATCATCTGGGCTGTAGTCAGCAATCAGCTTTATAATTTCACCAGCATGCCATTCATTAACCTTATCTATTCCTATACCATTCATTAACTTATCATTATCCTCCCTGCAGATTGCTTTTAAAGCAATTCCATGTCGATCACGAAATCTATTAAGCCAGCCAACGCTTGCTTGAAAATTGTCATAGCCTAGCATATTTGCCAAATTTAATGCTTTTTTTCGAATCACTGATCCACTTACAAGAATGTTTTTTGCATGAACTTCCTGAAACCAAGCAAACACAGCCTTGTCAATGTCATCATAGAGGGCATTACGCATTCTTTTTCGTTGTGGTCCCACTGATGCTTCCCTTACCTTTTCTTCAAATTTAGCACGATCTTTTAAGAATGTGGATAATGTAGAAGGAGTGATGCCAAATTCCTTTGCCACATCTCCTTTTCGCTTGCCAGAATCCACTGCTTCTACTACTTTCATTTTTTCCTCCAAAGAAAACTGCCGGCGTTTTTTGTTTCCTTTGTTAGCCATGTCCGCGGGATGAGGTTTAGGCCACAACTAACCAATGCTGTGTCCGTTCCTCCTCGCGTTTGCACTATGTCACAAGTATAGGAAACTGAGAAGAAAAAAGGAGGGGGCTGTCATGAACCAAAAATATATGGTTTCTATCTAAATAACCCTGAGTCAGATTTTTTTTTTACGAAAGTAACCAATCCCAAAGAAGGTAAGAGGTGTGTGTGTGTGTGTGTGTGTGTGTGTGTGTGTGTGTGTGTGTGTATGCATGCATGAGCATATGGGTGCTGGAGACAAGAACTTACAATAAATTAATTTCTAAAAGTACAGTGATGAGACATGTTACCTAGGCTTTGAATGTTTTCATTTCAGTTTTTCCAAGAAAGCTGTTGGCCTAATCTATGAGAAGCAAGACCAAACAGTAAATGTTAAGAAAAAAAAAAAAAAGGACTGGCCTGGGAGTCAAGAGACCAGGGTCTTTGTCTTGGCTTTGCTGCTTATCAGGCCTGTCATTTTGAGCAAGTCACTTCAGCTCTGTGAGCCTCAGTTTCCTCATCTGTAAAATGGATCTAAATCTTTAAAGCCCTCTTCTTATGCTTTTAGTGGTGCAACAAGGCAGTGTCCATTTCCTCAAAAGTCTGGCCAGCAGAATAGAAGACCAAGCAGGTCTGACTAAGCTGGACAAGCTTTTGAACATGAATCTGAAGATGGGCAATCCAAATTATGTCTATAGTACAAGAACCAGTCTAGGAGTTGGCCTCCAGCCAATGTGTGTGTGTGTGTGTGTGTGTGTGTGTGTTGGGGGGGTGGTGTTTGAAGACAATCTATTAAAATGTGAAAAGGACCGTGATTTATGTTGCTGGGAGGTGTATCCACACCAAGGAAATAATGGATCCTGGAGGCATAAAATAAGAGAGGGAATCCTGGTAAAACCTGCCTCACTGGACTGTTATTATTGAATAAAGTGAAATATGGGATTATAAAAAGACTGGCTTACCAGGCAGGAGAGGCATCTGAAACACTTCTAAAGGAATTCTATTCTGTATTCTTTTTTCTACTTTTACGTGTTTTCAAACTTTAAATAATTTTAGTTATGGAAAAAGAGATAATATGGGAACAAGAAATATAAGGTAGAAGCTATAAACCCAGTTGTATGTTCGGGTATGCACAGGCAGCCTCGCATAGTGGAAAGAGCAGAAAACTAGGAGCCAGGAGATGTGAGTTCAAGTCCCAGCTCTGGAGCTGGCTTGTTTCTTTGCAAGTCACTCCTAGTCTCCGGACCTCCGTTTCCAGCTCCGTCCTTCTGATAAGTTATCGCTTCAGAACCAGGGAGCGGAGAGGGAGGGTCAGTCTCCCGAGGCGCAGGAGCCTGGGATACCCTTCCTCCCCGGCCGAGATCTAGGTGTCCCGGATCTCCCGGATCCCCGACCCCGTGTTAGGCTAGGGCGCTTCTGGCAGAGAAAGGCGCTAACGGAGGCCGGTCTTGAGCCTCCCCTGACGTTCACCTCCCCAGCTCCGCCCCGGCCCGGTTACCTCAGTGCCGCGGGAGTGCCGGGGAAACCGCCAGAGCCGCTGGGGAGAAGTGGCTACCGGCACAACCTCCCTCCCCACCACAGGTACCCGCAGCTTCCTCCGGCCCGCTTAGTACTGTGGCCCGGAAGTGGTCCATCTCAGTGTTCTCCCTCCTTTCTGGGGAGCAGATGCTTTTCCATAGCCTCGGAGGTCAGGGGGGGGTGGGAGGGATGCATTCGTCCTGCGCATGCGCCGATCCCTCCCACCGCCCACAACTCGGAGAACTTTCCCGGTGATTGGTTGAAGAAAGACCTTTCTGCGCCTGCGCCAGCCCCTTAGTGTCACGTGCAGAGCTGCCTTCTTTGCGCGCCGGCGGCTGTTTCCGGCGCGTCGCGGGGGCCGCCGGGATCGATTTCCTTGGTGATTTGGGTAGCTGGTGTGTTTGTCCCGGCTCTTGTGTCCGACCGGCTTTCCCACCTCCCTTTCCCCAGCCCCCAACCCTCCTCACGGCAGTCTGATCTGAGGGGCGGCCCGGGGTTAGCTGGAGACCCCCCTCCGCTCTCCTGCTTTTCCCCTTCTCTGTGTCGCTACACTCCCTCGGGGAGGGAGGAAAGGGGTGTCGTGACTCCGGCGGCGGCGCGGGGCCGGGGGAGAAGTCCCGGAGCCCCCGGGATGCGGGGGCGACCCGGCGTCTCCCCCTCGCCGCCGCCGCTGCTCCTGCTGCGACCGGACGTTGCCCCGCGCGCCGATCGCGGGAAGCGCTTATGCCCCTCTCTGGACAGCTCGCCGGGAACTCTGCCCGCCCCGGGGCCCGGCGCCTCCGGGGATGTGACCCACGCCTGCCGCCTGCCTAGCGCCACCCCCGGGCGCTGCCAAGTAAGTAAGCCCCACGGGCCCGGAGCTTGGGCCCCTAGTCCCGGGTGACAGACACCCCGGAAGCCAGATCGGGAGTGCCAGAGCCATAGGAACCCACCTAGTGTCGGGGAAAGAGCTCTGCGTTCTGCGTCCGGCAGCTTAGACCTTGTAAGTGGTCGAGGTAAGAGGGCCTTGGTTCCCATGTCTGTCCTGCCACTCCTGTGACCTTGGGTGAAGAATCATTTACCTGTGCCAGGCTTTGAAAATGAGGAGATTGAGCCTGTTATCTCAGTGCCCTGCGTTGATTAACCGAGGAAACGAAAGACAAAAATGAAACTATTCCTGACCTAAACGAGCTTAGGTTCTGGAGGGACGCGACATCTTTACACATAAGTAAATAGAAAGTAGTTTGAAGGGGAACAAGGTGCTAGACGGGTGGACCAGAAGAGGGTTTAGATAGGAGGGGGCAATGAACTTCTACTTTGAAGGAACCTGGAGGTTTTAGAGGTAGAGATGAGGAGGGAGTGCATTGCAGATCTGGGGACCATTTATTCCAAGGCTTGGAGGAGGGAAATGGACCTTCCTGTACAGAGAATGGTTTACCTAACAGACCACATAGACCGAAATTCATTAAGAAGTATATTATGCAGATAAGAATAGGAAAATACGTGGAGGCCCCTAAATGCTACACTGAGGATTTTGCGTTTATTATAGACGAAATAGGGATCCCCCAAAGATTTTTGAGTAGAGGAGTAAATGTGAATTTGGCAGCTGTGTGGATGCTGGTTTGTCTAGGGGAGAGACTGGAAGCAGGAATAACAGTTAGGAGGTGATTGCAGTAGTTGAGGCAGGAGGTGAAGAGAGCCTCAACTAGGGTAGAAGCTGTGTGAATGAGTGGAGAGGAGAAGCATGTGAGATGTTTGGGGAAGAGGTACAGTTGACAAGACTTGGGCCACTGATTTTGTATACAAAGATTAAAGCCGAAGGAAAGATTAAGCATGATGCCAGAAAGTGGGTGACTAGAGGTATGATAATGCAGTCAACAGAAATAGAGATACATATTTGTAGGAGGGATTTAAAATTTTTCTTCCAGGGGGTGTATTATAATGAGTTCCATTTTGGAAATGTTGCATTTGCAGTACACATGAGACATCCATGTGGAACTGTCCAGGAATTAAGGAGATATGTGTGTTGATATCTTTAGGATTCTGCTGCATGGAGATGACTGACCCCATGAGAGCTAATGGAGATTACTAAAAGAATGAACATAGAGAATAACAGAGAGCAAAGGAAAATGCTCTAGGGAACAACCACACTTCTTGAGGGGAGGATCTGGTATAGAGACTGAGAGAGAATGATTGGGCATGTAAGAGGAAAACCAAGTGAGAGTAGTATTTTGGAAGCCAAGAGAGAAGAGTGTTTAGGATGAGGCTGGGAAGGTGTTCAGTTGTGTAAAAGGCCGCAGAAAAATCAAGAAAAATGAAAACTAAAAAAAGGTTTTTGGTTTTGAAGTCAGGGAGTCTACAGTTCAATCCTACCTCAGACACTTACAAGCTTTGTGACACATGGCAAGTCGCTTAAACTATCTGTACTTCAGTTTTCTCATCTGTGAAAAGAAACAAATGGGTAAGATGGACTCTAAGGTTCTTTCCCTCTCTAAATCTGTGATCCTATTAGGTAGTAATACAAATGTCACTGATACCTTGGAGATGACAGTTGCAGTTGAGAGGTAAGTCAGAAACCAGATTGCGAGTAATTGACAAGTGAGTGGGAGGTGATGGATTGGAGGCAACTGATTGTAAACTAATGTCACCTGAGCTTAGAATTTTGTCTCTTGACTCTGCAGTCATTTCTCTTTATGCTACCAATATACCACACTATTCTTGGACAGCTTTTCTATTAAGGTTTTTTTGGGTTTTTTTTGTATTAAGCCAAACTCTCCCTTTCTGCAATTTCCATCTATTACTTCTAGTGCTGTCTTGTTGGACAAAGCCAGACAAGTCTAATCCCTTTTGTGTTTAACAAGTACAAGGTAAACAAAGAGCCTCTGTCTTCAAGGGACTTATATTCTGTTGAGAAGAAACAAAATTTATATATGCAGATGAGTAAAAGATAATTTGAGGAGGGAAAGAATGGTAGTAACAATGCAAATCAGGAAAGACTGACCATAGAAGGTGGTACCTGAGCTAAGGAAGCTAAGGATTCTAAGAAGCTGAAGGAGTACATTTCAGTAATCAGGGTCAGGTTAAGCAAAGGCCTAGTGCCTGAGATAGAATGCAGAACTCTAGGAATAGTATGTATTCCAGCTTGGCCAAAATGTAGCATGTGGGAAGGGATGGAGGATGAAAGCCTTCAGGAAGGCTAAGTTAGAGCTAGATTGTGCAAAGCTTTAAATGCCAAGCTGACAAGTTTGTACTTTATCCTAGAGGCAGTTAATTGGGAGCCATTGAACATTTTTGAGCAAGGTAGTGACACCTGACCTGTAGGAGATGACACCATAAGCATGAGGGACATTAATTAATATTCAGAAAGCATTTATTAAGCATTGTGTATATGCTAGGTATAGTGCTAAAGATAAAAGGTCAAAAGGGAGACCATCCCTGCCTTTGATGGGTGTATAATAAATTTGTGGAAGTTAATATGAGGGGGCATTGTTTTGTTCTTTACTTATGTATACTCAGTGCTTAGCAGAGCCTGCATAGCCTAGGCACTTAATAATTGCTTGTTGATTGATATATACATAGTGATGGGTTTTAACACCTGAGGTAATGGGGTAAGTCTTTTGAAGGAGGTAGCCTTTGAAGTCTTGGAAGGAGCTAGTGGTTCCAAGACGAGGAGATGGGTTATGAGAGCATCCCAGAAATGGGGAACAGCCTGTACAAAGGCTTAGAGGAGGGAATGAAATGTCAAGTACAAGGAATGACAAGTGTGCAGGTTTTTCTGGGATGTAGAGTTCTTCAGGGGAGGTAAGGTATAAGTATAAGTATCTTAGAAAGACCGACTGGAGCCAAATTGTAAAGGGCTTTAACTGCCAAAAAAGGAGTTTGCATATTATCTTGGAGCCATTAGGAAGTAACATGATCAGAAGCCCTGGAGCTTCTGCACCCGAGGAGTGATTTGGTTAGACCTTTTCTTTAGGAATATGAATTTGACAGCTGAGTGGGGAATGGAGTAGTGTGGGGTGATCATTTAAGCAGCTATTGAAATAGTCTGGGTAAGAGTTGGTGGCCATTCGAGTCAGTCAAATAGAGATAACAACAAACAGTGAGCAAGTGTTAGGCACTATGGATACAAATACAGGAAAGACAACCTTTGCCCTCAAGAAGAGAAGAGAACAGATGTAGTCATCTATAGAGATTGAACATCAGGACTTGACCAATGATGGGATGTGGAGAGCAGGGGAGTCACATGATGACTATGATGCTGTGTTCATAAGAATGGATATCAACAGAAATGGACAAGTTTGAGGAAGGGTCAGTCTTGAGGGGAAGATAATGAGTTTTATTTGAATGTGTTGAGTCCTTTTGCTGGAGATGGTTCTTTAGATACTTGAGATCATGATTACATTCTTTCCCTCCCACCCCATCCCCCCCCCCCCCATCCCTACTTTCTTTAATCTGTTGCCTCCTTATCACTTCCATTCATCAAGCATTTAAGCACCTGACATGCCGAGCCTGATGGGAGGGATACAAAGATAAAAGAGGAAACAGTTCCTCCACTAAGGACTTGGGAAACAACATGTACACAGGTAAATAAATGCAAAATATACACAAAGCAAATACAAAGTAATTTCAGGAGAGGCCGGGAGAGTACTCATAATAGGTGGGATCAGGAAGGACCTTGTAGGAAGCAGCCCTTGATCTGAGCTTTGAAGGGAAGCAAGGAATTCCAAGAGGAAGAGGCGAGGAAAGAGAATTTCAGCATTAGGGGTATTGCCTGTGCAAAGCCTTGGAGACAGAATAGTCTGTGGGGCGAGCAACAAATGAGTAAACCAATTTGGCAAGATTATAGAGTGTTTAAGGAGTAGTAATGTGAAATATTTGGAGAGGCTGCTCAATGACAGGTTGTGTATAGGTTTTGATTACAGGAGAGTGGTGTTTGTATTGTATCTAAGAGGCAAAAAGGAAACAACTAAAGTTTCTTAAGCAAGAAGTAACATGGTCACACCTGTGCTTTAGGACTTCCACTTTGGCAGCTGTATGGATAATTTAGGGGACAGGCTTAAGGCAGAGGGACCGACGAGGAGGCTATTACAATAGTCCTGGTGAGAGCTTCGAGTGGAGAGAAAGGGACAGATGTAAAAGATCTTATAAAGGTAGACTCAAAAGGCTTGGCTACTAATTAGATACAGGAGGTAAGAGAGGATGACAGGGTCCAGATGAGTACAAGGTTGAAAACCTAGGACACTAGAAATGACCCTCATTAGAAAGAAGGTTGGCTTTAGAGAGAAGAATGACTTCAGTTTTGTACATCTTGAGTTTGAGATGCCAATGCCTATGGAGATGCCTAACAGGTAGGTGGTGATGCAGGACTGAAACTCAGTAGAGAGGTCCTAATTATGAAGATGTGGAAGACTGCATAGAGATAATTGACCCCATAGAAGCTAATGATATCACCAAAATACTTGAGTCAGATTAGTCAAAATAGTGTAGAATGAGAAGAGGGTCAAGGATAGAGTCCTAGGGTATGTCCATATTTAGGGGAAAAGATATGAATGATGATCCAGTGAAGGCGACTGAGATAGACTAATCACAGATTAGACAAGAAGTAGGTAAAGGGAGTGTCACAGAAACTCTGGAAAGAGATAAGTGGTCTACAATGTCACATATTGTGGAGAGGTCAAGGATGAGGATTAAGAAAAGGCCACTGGATTTAGTAACTCAGATCTGCCCTTTGGCAAGGGCAGATTCAGGAACCATCCTGGTGAGTGGCCTTTCACCAAAATGCACTCCTGTTTGTCAGTCATTCTAAAATGCTATGTCCAGAATGGAACACAGTATTCCAGATACAGTAGTTGTAAATTTCTTTAAGAAGGATTACAGTTTTTTCATCTCTGTTGTCTAGCATAGTGCTTTAATTGCTGGTGCTTAATTGGTATTGTTGCATTTGATGTGATTGAGTCATCTCTTTAATCTATAACAGTCTTTTAGGGTGAAGATAGAGGAAAGCTGTGACTGGGACAGTGTTCCTGAGAGGGTGATATTTAACTTTCAGGCAGAAATTGTGCAAATTGTTCATTCAGTAACAATTATCTATTTTATGCAGAGCACTACAGGTGCTTTTCTCCTTGTCTTGCACTAAAAAAGGAAAATTTTATTATCTGAATTTGAATCTTGATTGATGAACTCTCCTTAAATCCCATTCAGGATTTTCAGATTTTTAAAATTCTCCCTCTGACAGACTTTTAGATGAAATAATAATACTTTAGTCAGTCAGTTAGTCAGCATTCATTAAGTGCTTTCTGTGTGCCAAATACTGTATTAAGCACTGAGAATACAAGTACGAGCAAAAAAAAGCTCTGTCCCTCCCTTGTCTCATAGGAGCTTACATTCTATTGGGGAAAGACATATAAAACAAAGCTGAAGGAGAAAGAGGGCTGGTGTAGTTCAGCCTTTTGGAATACTAAAAGTTATCTGGCCTGGGATCCCTCCTTAAATGTAGATTCCAGTAGGGGTGCGGGGTAGATAGTACTTTCAAGGTGTGAATTCCAGGACCGACGTTGTTTTCCAGGATGAAAAGGTTTCTGGGGCATTATATGGGGATGACTAGAGTGCGACCTAGTACAAAACTATTTACTGCAAAATTGAAGATTTTACTAATTCCTTCAAGGGTTTTTTCATTATGTCTTGGGGAATTTTCCCAAATGATTATTTATTTAGTTTCTTGGCCAATTCAGTAAACATTTCTGCTAGGTACTACAAGAGACAAGGGGCAGCTAGGTGGCACAGTGTGCCAGCTTGGAGTCAGGAAAACTCATCTTCTTGAGTTCAAATCTAGCCTCAGACACTTATTAACTGTATGACCTTGGGCAAGTCATTTAACCCTGTTTGCTGCAGTTTCCTCACCTATAAAATGAGCAGGAGAAGGAAATGGCAAACCATTTCAATATCTTGCCAAGAAAACTTCTAATGGAGTCATGAGGAGTGGACATAACTGAAATGACCGAACCACAAAAAATAAGGGACAAGTTTTCTGCTTTGCTATGTTGCCGTTTTGTAAGATGCATCAGATGATAGTTCCATTAAACTGGAGTTTGTCTTCCTTCTCCTTTATATTGTTTAGCATGTTTGTATTTTACTTTCTGACTTTTTAGGGATGGATGCTCCATATGATGGTACTGAGGTAACTGTCGTTATGGAGGAAATTGACGATACTTACTCTTACTCCTCTTCTGGACCACCCAAGAAAAAGAAGAAATATAAAATACATGGAGAAAAGGCCAAGAAACCTAGGTAAGGTAATTCTCTAAGCTTTTAAGTTTCCCGACAGTAGTTCTATTCCTGGGTTCCTATATGTTCCTTGTCCTAAACTACTCACTTGGTTAGGGGTTTCTACAGTTCAAGCCTATCACAAATCTAAGTGGTTATCAGATGACAGAATTCTATGACTTCAAATGTCACCTAGGCTAACCAGAACAATCTCCATTTCTATGACTCTATAGAGGTTATAGGGCACTTTCCCCTTGAGAATCTGGAGTCAGAAAACCTGCATTTGACTTAGCTCTGATGCCTTCTAGCTGTGTTAAAACTTACACAAATCACTCAATCATTCTGAACCTGTTACCTTGTTTCCAAAGTAGGAAGAGTAATAGTAAAGCTACCTGATTGACAAAGTTGACTTGAGTGTCAGAGGAGATAGTATGTAAAGCTCTTCTAACAATAAAGAGCTTTATAAGTGTTAGCTGCTGTTACTACTAATACTACTATTAGCCATCTTTTACTCCTGCCTGACAAATCTAACAGTCATTTTCTGTAATGCTAATGGTTTCCTCACCACTCTTGTCCTGCTTATTTTGAATTATCCATAGTGTCAGGGTACTATAATGGTATATATTTATATAACAATTTTCAGTTACAAAGTATTTTACAGATATCATCTCACTTTCTCCTCACAGTAATCTTGTAGGGTAGGTTGTGCCTCTTATCTTTATTTACAGATGAGGAAACTGCCATTCAGAAAAGCTAGATGACTTCTCTGAGACCACACAGCTTAGCGGATCTATGGCTCAAATTCTGACTCCATGTCTGGGGAGTCCAGGGCCTTTCCACTTTATCAGTGTTGTCCAACAGACCAATCAAATTTAATTAGGCAATATTAAAACATGAAGTGCAACTCTAAGCTAGTTGCTGTCATCACACAAACCTCCCCTGTGGTTCAAGGGAATTTCCAGTAGAATGTGACTGGCAGGTACCTAGTCAGTAACATACTCTCAACAATATTTTCTTCCAGAAAAAAAATAGCTCATTAGGAAAAATAAGGCTTCTCTTTGTATCTAATTTATATGAAATTACTTTGGAAAATATAACGTGCAATATTAACACTAGTTTGGTTTTTAAAAAATGAGTAATGTAAGTTACTGATTTTAATGATATCCACAGAGAATGCATATTTTTTTCTCTTCCCCTGAAAACCTTTTGCCAAAGCTATTGAGAAAGATTTTTCATATCCTTTCCTTTAGTTTGGAGGGTAATGTCCTATAGGCAGAATACAGAATGATAGAGGAACAAAAGGTATGGATGATCTATAAATTGGATAATTGATGCCTGAGTAATCTGCAAACACCTCCACCTATTCATATGAAAATTTGATCCTGGGCTCTGAAAGTTAGCTAACCTACATTACTATATTTAAACTGTGGTCTATAGAAAACTAAATCATTTTTCAAAGGGAAGTGGCAAGGGGCATTTCTGTTTTATTGACTCTACCTCTCACTTGGGCACTTAATCATATACCGCCATGTACTATGTATGTTTGAGGTCTGTATGTCTCTCTCCCCATGTGTAAGATTGAATTTGGGAGTTGAGAGACCAGGTGTCTAGTCCTGCCTACATCACTGGTGGGTTTCAGTTCTGACTCTGGTGTGAAGATAGTTTGTGATTTTAGGCAAGTCCCTTCTTTCTAGGCTTCTTTTTCCTTCTGTAAAATGAGGGAAATTAGATCTCCCTGGATATCTGTGAATCAAGAAGAGTCATAAAACTAGTAAGTGTTTTGAAAATAGACTACATCTTAAGTTTGTATTTATCTCTTACAATATCACAAATACAGTTAGAGGAAAAGGTGTGGCATAGTGCATAGTTGGAAAGTCTTTGGTTCAAATTTCATATCCAGCACTAGTTTTGTGACCCTGGGCAACTAACCTAACCTCTCTGTCTCAATTGCCTCATTTGTAAAATGGGAGTGTTAGCTGTAGCACTTACCTTAAAAGGTTTTTGTGAGAGTCAAATGGGATGATGAATGTAAGCCTTAAAGTACTATATATTTATGTCACTTACTGCTGTTAGGTGCTTTCTACATAATGGTTGGCTGAGTAAATGAAAACTCGAAGGACTTGTCTGTGTTTCAGATCTGCTTACCTCTTGTACTATTATGACATTTACCTGAAAGTGCAGCAGGAGCTTCCCCACCTTCCCCAGTCTGAGATCAATAAGAAGATCAGTGAAAGCTGGAGGCTTCTGAGTGTGGCTGAGAAGAGCTACTATTTGGAGAAGGCCAAGTTAGAGAAGGAAGGTTTGGATCCTGTAAGTTACTTTACCTACCAGTGCTTTGAAACCTTTAAAATACAGTATTAATGTAAGCTGCTACTATTTGGAGAAGGCCAAGTTAGAGAAAGAAGGTTTGGATCCTGTAAGTTACTTTACCTACTAGTGCTTTGAAACCCTTAAAACATGGTATTAAGCTCATGCTCTTGTCCAGGAACTTGTAGTCTTTGCTTTCTTCAAAGGTAATCTGAATGGCTATGATATGAGTCATCAAATATTTTTAAAGATCATATTATTTCTCCAGAATCCTTTCTGATTCTGTTCTAGTATTTTTTCAGTCTTTTTGGTGGCAAAAGGATATTGGGTCAATGATTTTAGAGGATATCTAGGATGACTTCCAGTTTCTTTTCCTTGATTGTGGCTGACAGATTGGAGTTCATAAACTTTTCACAGATTCACAGAATTTTAGAGCTAGAAGGAATCTCACAATTTATTTAGTCCCCCTGATAAATGAAAGGACTCCCCAATGTAACATATCAGAAAGGTGGTAATCCGGTCTCTCTCTTTGAAGTCCTCTGCCTCTTGAGAGAGCCCATTCCATTTTTGGATGATACATTGTTAGGAACTTCTTCCTGACATCAAACCTAAATTTGCCTCTAACTTTCAGCCATTGCTCCTGGTTCTACCCTCGTGGGCAAAACAAGTCTAATCCCTCCTCCACATGATAGTCTTTAACTCAAAGACAGCTATCTTTTCCCCTTTAGATCTCCTCTTCTGGCTAAATATTTCTAGTTCAATCTATCCTCTTGGAACATGGGCTCAGGACCCATCTTTGTTGCCCTCTTGTAAACACTTTCTAGCTTATTAATATCCTTCTTAATCTGTGGCGTCTAGAACTGAACACAAATACTCCAGATGAATCTTCCAAGGGAAGAGCAAAGAATGACCATCCTCTCCTTGTTCTTGGAAGTTATACATTAAGAAAATACATCCCAAGATCACATACATTATTTTGGCTCTTACATCACACTGCTGGCTCATTGAGCTTGCGGTCCATTAATACCTCTAGATCTTTTTTAAAACATTTGCATTCCAACCATGCCTCTCTTATCTTGTACTGGTGAAGGTTTTTTTGGTATATAACTGTGATTTTTTACGTATAATTCAGCCCAATTGTCTAGTTTATCTTTTTAGACTTTTTTTTAGAGACTGTCAGTCAGAGTGTTAACTATCATTCCTAGCTTTGTGTCATCTGTAAATTTGATGAACATGCCCCTTCTGTGCCTTTATTCAAGCAATTGATAACAATGTTAAACAACATAGATCAAAGATCCCTACAGTACACCACTGTAGATTTGCCACTTTGGCATCAAACCATTAACAACTACTTCCCCACTCATCTAGTGAATTCTGGATCTGTCTAATTATATTTACATCTAGTCCACACCTCTCCATCTTCTCCAAAAGAAGAGTATGAAATGCTTGATTCATTGTTTTGGTAACATCTTATTAAATCATATCTCATTGTATTCTCCTTGTCTACGAGTTTAGAAATCCTGTCAGAAAAGGAAGTTAAGTTAGTTTGGTACAGTCTCTTGAAGAAGAATGCTGTCTCTTTGTAATCAGTTCCCTTTCTTGATATTTGCCAACAGTTTCTAAAATTTTCTAGGAATCAAAGTTAAGCTCACTAGCTGTAGGTTGCAAACTCTGTTCACTTCCCTTTTTTGAAAATCAGGACAATATTTACCCTTCTCTAATGTTGTGATACTTGTCCTATTTTCCATAATCTTTTAGGTATTACTAGTGGTTCAGTAACCAAATCTGCCAGTTTTTCAGTATCTATTTTTAGGTATTCTTAATCTGGGCCAAGTGACTTTAGGTCATCAAGGGCAAAGAGGTGTCTTCTTGCTGTAAGTTCTTACTTTTCTTGAGTATTGACTCCTTGTTGGTCTTTTTTGTTCTATCATTTCCAGTGCAGAGGTCATTCTCCTTAACAGAGAAAACAGAAGCAAAATAAAAATTGAGTAGTTCTTCTCTCTTTTGCATTATCATCCAGAAGTCCTTTTTTCTTTCCTGTATAGCTTAAAAAAAACCAAAAAACCCTTTTTGTTTTCCTCAGTTTTTCTTGCAAGCTTGTGGTCATTTTGAGCTTTGTCGTTCCTGACACTATTTTTAACTGTTTGTTAATTTTTATTGATCTGTTTTTGTTTTTTTTTTTTACATAATCAGAATTTCTCCTAAGATCTTTTCCCTTTCCTTCAAAAAGAGCCATCCCCTGTAATAAATATTTTTAAAGAGTTAAAAGAAAGAAAAAAAAATAGGAAAAATAAGCAGAATTGACCAACATGTCTAAATATTGTGAAAATTACATATAATATAGTATACCTGTGGACCTCCCAAATCTGCAGAGAAGCAGGGTGGAAATTTCTTCTATCTCTTCTTTGGGGCCATTCTTGTTTGTGATTTTGCAGTATTCACTCAGTTGTTTTGTGGTAGTTCTTAACATTTTCATTGTTGTATTTTATTGTATATACTGTTTTCTTGGCTGTTTACTTCATTTTACATCATATGTAAATCTTTCGATGCTTCCTGTTTTTCACATTCATGGTTTCTTATAGGATATTATAGTACTTCATCACAATTATATGCCACAACTTGTCGATCCATTCCCCAATTGATGTGCATCCCCTCAATTTCCAATTCTTTTGCCACCACGAAAAGGACTACTATAAATATTTTTGTACATACAGGTCCTTCTCCTCCATTCTCCCCTCCCCCCTTTCCCCTTTCATAATCTCTTTGGGATATAGACTTAGTAATTGTATTGCTAGGTCAAAGGATATGCACAGTTTTATAGATTTTGGGGCATTATTCCTAATTGTTTTCCAGAATGGTTAGATCATTTCACAACTCCACCAATAATGCATTAGTGTCCCAGTTTTTCCACGTCCTCTCCAACATTTGTCATTTTCCTCTTGTGTCATATTGGCTAATCTGATAGGTGTACATTGGTACCTCAGAATTGTTTTAATTTGCATTTCTCTAATCAGTAGTGATTGAGAACATTTTTTCACATGACTATAGATAGCTTTGATTTCTTCTCCTGAAAACTGCTTGTTCATATCCTTCAACCATTTATCAACTGGGGAATAATGTGTATTCTTACAGATTTGACTCAGTCCTCTATATAAGAAATGGGACCTTAATTAGAGAAACTTTCCAACCCTTTATTTTAACTCCGTATGTGTCTTGCTGTTTCAAGTGTTTCTGATAAACACCATATCGTTGGATTCTGGTTTCTAATCCATTTTGCTGACCATTTCTGTTTTATGGGTGAGCTTATCCTATTCACATTCACAGTTAGGATTATTGTGTACGTCCCCCCATCCTACTTTCTTCTGGTTATCCTTCTTTTTCTCTTAACTCTTAGCTTCCTCAAAAGTTTGTTTGCTTCTGACCATTGCTTCCTTTAATCTGCTGTCCCTTTTTATCATTTCCCTTCTTCCCCATACCTCTTATCCCTTTCCTTCCTATTTCTCTACTGGGTAAGATGGATTTTTATACTCAGATGAGAGTGTGTGTGTGTGTGTGTGTGTGTATTATACATATATATTTATATTCTTC
The DNA here is from genome assembly GCF_011100635.1 of Trichosurus vulpecula. Lineage (NCBI taxonomy): Eukaryota > Metazoa > Chordata > Mammalia > Diprotodontia > Phalangeridae > Trichosurus > Trichosurus vulpecula. The sequence goes on from NC_050575.1 coordinate 58,762,162, forward strand.
CCTGTTTGAACCAAGTCTGATGAGAGTGAAGTTTAAGCATTGCCTGCCTCCCCCATTTCCTCCCTGAATCACTGGCTTGTCATGGTAAAGGGGCTTATGTAGCTCAGTGTCATTCAGGGTCACCCAAGATGGACAGGTCATAGTGGAGAGTTTTGACAAAACATAATTCACTGGAGAAGGAAGTGGCAAACCACTTCAGTATCTTTGCCAGGAAAACCCAACGGACAGTATTAAAATGATAAAAGAAATGACATCAGAAGATGTGCCGCTCAGATTGGAAGGTATCAAAAGCAGAATAGATTAAGAAGAGGTAGCAAGAATATACAAAAGAACTCTACAAGAAAAATCTTAACATCATTGATAACCACAATGGTGTGGTTACTGATTTAGGGCCAGGCATCCTGATGAATGAAGTTGAGTGGGCCCTAGGAAGCATTGCTAACAGTAAGGCTGGTGGAGGTGGTGGAATTCCAGCCGAGCCATCTAAAATCCTGAAAGATGATGCTGCTGAAGTGCTGCACTCACTATGCCAGCCAATTTGGAAGACTCAACAGTGGCCGCTGGCTTGGAAAAAATGGGCAGTGCCAAGGAATGTTGAAGTTACTGAATAATTGCACTCATTTCATGCACCATCAAGGTTATGCTTAAGATTCTGCAAGCTAGGCTTCTGTAGTATGTGAACTGAGAATTATCAGAAGAGTAGCCTGGCTTTCGAAGAGGCAGAGGAACTAGAAACCAAATTGTCAATATTCTCTGAATTATGAAGAAAGCAAGGGAGTTCCAGAAAACATCTACTTCTGCTTCACTGACTGCACTGAAGCCTTTGACTGTGTGGATCATGACAAAATCTGGCAAGTGTTCAAAGAGATGGGAGTACCAGATCATCTCACTTGTCTCCTGAGGAACCTGTATGTGGGCCCAGAAGCAACAGTTAGCAATCTGGAACATTTGATTGGTTTAAGATTGGAAAAGTAGTACAAGACTGTATATTGTTGCTTTGTTTAGTTAACTTATATGCAGAGTACATCATGAGAAATGCTAGGCTAGATGAATCAAAAGCTAGAATTAAGGTTGCTGGGAGAAATAGCAACAATTTTAGTATACAGATGATACTACTCTGATGGCAGAAAATAAAGAGGAATCAAGAAGCCTCTTAATGGGGCTTTCATTAAAGAGGAGTGTAAAAGATGGCTTGAAGTAGAAAAAATAACCTAAGATCTGGGCAACTGGTCCTGTTACTTCCTGGCAAATAAAGGGAGAAGAAATGGAAGCAGTGTCAGATTTTATATTCTTGGGCTCAAAGATCCCTGCAGATGGTGACTGAAGCTGTGAAATTAAAAGACACTTGCTCCTTGGAAGGAAAGGTATGGCAAATCTGGACAGCATACTAAAAAGTAGAGACATCACCTTGCTGACAAAGGTCCATATGGTCAAAGCTGTGGTTTTTCTAGTAGCAATGTATGGCTGTGAGAGTTGGACTATAAGGAAGACTGAGTGCCACAGAATTGATGCTTTTGAATTGTGGTGCTAGAGAAGACTTTTGCTAGTCCCTTGGGCAGCAAAGAGATCATATCAATCAGTACTTAAAGAAATTAATTCAGGCTACTCACTGGAAGGTTAAATACTGAAGCTTAACTACTTTGGCCATGAAATGAGAAGACAACATTCGTTGGAAAAGACCCCGATGTTGGGAAAGATTGAAGGGATAAGGAAACAGCAGAGGGTGAGATAGAGAGACAGCGTCATGAAAACAATGAACATGAAATTGGACACTACAGGAGATAGTGGAGAACAGAAGGGCCTGGCATGCTATGGTTCATGGGGTCACAGAGAGTCAGACATGACTGAACAACTCAACAACACCCCCCTTATTTTCCCCTTCACTATAAAAGCTCTTCCTTGTCCACGTCATTTATGTGGAAAAATTTTCATCCTACCTCTCCCTTCTGCTCCCAACGTGTCCCTCTTTCATACCCCTTCATTTTTTATTTTTGAGAGCATTCCAACATAGTGGATTCACACCCTTGCCCTCTATGTAGACTCCTTCTCACTGCCCTATTAATGATAAAATTCTTAGGAATAGGAATATGGGAATGGGAGCAGTTTAACTTCACTGAATCCCTTGTAATTACTCTTTCATGTTTACTTTTTATGCTTCTCTTGAATCTGGTTGGAATGTCTACGTTTCTTTTTAAAATCTGAGTTGGTTAATGAGTATTCTGTGCATCCAAATTGACGAGTGCAAATAAATTCCATTTTCCTCCTTATTGAAATCAGTTTCCCTTGTGTCTTCATAATTTCTTGAGCATCTTCCAACATTCCCAGGTTTACTTCCTCTGTTAAATTTTAATCCTTGGGTTCCTATCTATCTTTCCTTGGAATCCTTTGAAATATGCTTTCCCCAAATTCAAAATACATGTCATACTGGATTTCCTTTCCTTTTCTGTTAAATACTTTACTAACGATTGGTCATTGCTCCCAAGGGTTCCCATCATTTCCACTGCAGCAGCCATTTCTTCTCTGTTAGTGAGGCTAAGATTCAGAATAGAATTTCCTTTTGTTGCTTTCTCCACCTTTGATGCACGAAATTATTGCTAAGACAAATCAAGAAATGATTAGTTGCTCTGTTTTTGGCAGCGCGAGCATGAGCATGACAGCGAGCTTATTAACAGGTATCTGGATCATGAAGTTGTTCCATCACTGTTATACCTGGCCGTGATATCAGTCTTGTGACATATTTCTCAGACTCCTCATACATTAACTTTTTCTGTACATATGGTTGACTCCAGTGACAAAATCATTTGTTTTTCCTTCCATTAACCTCCATCCAAATATCTTTGTCATATTTTCCTTGCTAGCTTCTAAATTTCCTCACATATATACCTTAATGTAGAATGATATCCTCCCCCACTTTATCTGTTCTATTTCCTTTGAATGAAGTATACAACCCAGAGCCATATTCCCATCTTGGGTCTCATCCCACCAGATCTCAGTGATATCTATGAATTGAAATTGGTCTTCTTGTATTAAAATCTCTAGGTTGTAGCTTGTCTTGTGGCCTAAATTTTGAGTATTTGCATATAGATTTATTGCTGCTGTCTGTGGTCTCTAGATTGAGGAATATACATAGGTAGTCTTTTCTCTTCCCTATCTTTTTACATTTAAAGCCCTTTTCCTTAGATTTGCAAGACACCTGGCAAATATTCCAATAAATCTCTGCCTTTTCATATTGTATAGTTCTCAGATTCTTTCATAGGTCTTCCACAGAGAATATGCGCATCACTCCAAAGGCCTTTTGCTACTTCTTTTATATCTTGAAATATTAATTTATCCTGGCAGCTTTGGCATTTTACTACTTGGAAGAGGTTCATGTCAGCCTTGGAGATTTAATTGTTTATCCTTCCCAGCTAAAAGGTTTACAAACCTGCTGAATAAAGCAAATCCTAACATCCATCCTTGGAGAAACCATTATTTATATTTCTTTAATTAGAGAAGTGCCCTTTTATTCTTATTATTTGGCTCTTAGCCAGGCAACAAGGTATAAATTGCTAGACTGCTGACCTGAGGGAAGAATACCTGGGTTTAAATATGTGCTTCAACACTTAACAAGCTGTTTGACCATGGGCAAGTTATTTAACCTCAATGAGTTTCATTTTCCTTATCTGTTAAAAGGGATAATATTTGTACTACCTACCTCCTAGGGTTGTTGTTGGTAAAGTATTTCATAAATCTTAAGATGCTATAATCTCTGAATTATTGTTGCTCCTAACATAATAGTTCTCCCCCACCTTTGCTAAGCTCATGTTGACTTTTTCTTTTAATAGTTTTGGTGTAGAGCTTTGCTAATGGGTTTTTGAAAACCTGCATATTTTGTGTCCACTGGTTTCCCATGTTTATTTACCACTTCTAAGAACTCTAATAGATTATCCAGGCATGTTTTTCTTTTTATAAATAATTTTGCTTCCATTCTCCCTCCTGCTAGAAGGTTTGTTTTTTTTTTTTTTAAATGTCCCATGATCCTAATTTTTATCGTAGATTCCACCAGTTTCCTGGCACAGGAGTTAAATTTGTAGTTCTTAGAGTCTTCCTGAGTGCTCATTATATATTGGAGGCTCTTTAAATAGTCCTCTAGTCATCCATCATACAGTGACTGGAGCAAGTTTTGAATATTTTTCTTAAGCTTCACAATTTCACTTTCAAGTCCCTTCTAAGTTCTTTGATAAATATCATCTAACCCTAGTGGTTAATATTCCTAATGGTTAGAGCTCCTGGGAAGGATTGCCTTAGCAGGTAGCACATTCCTCCTCATTATAGGACTTCAGGAAAAAGTCACAGGACTACTTAGGGAATATGTTGTAAGAGGTTCTTTTTCAAGTATAGGTTGAATGATATGGCCACCTTGGTCTCTTCTAACTCTGGAATTCTATGATTCTGTGGTCTGTATTTGGACTTTAGTATAGGTCTTGAACTACAGTATATTAAGTATCTTTTAGTTTGCTTCAAAGGACAGTTTTGGAATAGTAACTAACCTCCTAATATCTTAGGAGTTCAACAAATATTTGAATGAATGAAGATAGTCTCCTTTCTCTTTTTGCTTCGTGACCCTACCTTTTGTATCATGTGCTTTCATTGATTCTTTTGCTCTCTGGCTTCCCACCTTTGGATTTAAAGAACCTTTTACAATTAACAGTAGTATCCTTTATAAGGTGATCCTGTAATTCTTTTTTTGTCCACCTGATATCTGGTTTGCACTTGATTTGTTGTATTTTGTACGCTTCCCCTTTTCCCTCATTTAGACAATCCTTCCTTTTTTTTTAAGACTGTCTTTTTTCTCTGAAAAAAAAAGCTTCCATTGCAAATTAGCCAAGCTTTATTATTTTCCTAGTTCTATCTTCTTTGATCTTTTGTACCTGGTAATCTTCTATATCCAGTAAGGATTTTAAGTAGTTTCCATATTTCCTATGTAGAGCTACTCCTTTTTGATTATTTCTTTCACTGGTTTTGTAAGTGATGTCTGCATTTTGTAGTTCCCTTTTCTAAAATTGAATAAGCATGTGATCAAGATCTTTGGTTTCCCCTTCTTGACAGAAAGTTGGTTTTCCTTGCATTGTGATTGCTATTATATGATGGTCTACTCACGTGTACATTTTCTACTGATTTTTGTTCACTATTCAGGATTATGTGCATTTCCTTTTTGTACTTGTTCTGGAAGTGCCAGTTCTAGGAAGTAGTCATTCATCCACTTTAGAAACCTCTCATTCACCTCTCACTAATAAGGCATTTTGCATGGCGATCCATATTCTATATTGTTACTGCTTGGCCTTGTTAAGCAGCTTTGCCAGTCTCATTTAATATTATTAACTCAAGTCTGGCAGGATTTAGGCTTAGCCTAACACCTTACACAAAATTTCCTGATTCATTGTAAATATATAGGTGACCTTAATGTTAAAAATCATACTTTTTAAAAAGTTAGAAAAGTAGGCCATACGCTTCTCATAGCTATTTTTTTAACCAAACAAGAGATAGAAGAGATTAATAAAATAAAATAATTTTGATTATATGTAACTGAGAAGCTTCTGCACAGAAAAAATTAATACACCTATGATAAATAAGGAAGCAGTCAAATGGGAACAATAATCTTTGTATCCTTTCTTTGATAAGGTTTTGGTATCAAAGACATATGAACTACACGTAACATTGTAGATTATGTTATATATTATGAAGTATATACCATGCATCATGTCCTATAATACATGTTATCCATGTGTTAGTCATTCCTCATTAGATAAGTGGTCAAAGGATATGAACAAACAGCTCTCAAAAGAAGAATTGCAAAGTATTAATAATCATATGAAAGAACGTTCGAAATCCCTAATGATAAGAAAAATGCAAACCAAAACAGTCCTGAAATTTCACCTCACACCCTGCACATTGGCAATGATGACAAAAAATGACAGTAGTCAGTGCTGGAGGATTTGTGAGATGAAAGGAACACTATTACATGGTTGGTGGAGCTGTGAAATGGTACAGCCATTTTGGAAAGCAGTTTGGAATTATTCAAGTAAAGAGACTAAATGTCCATACCCTTTGAACCAACTCCATTACTAGGCTTATGCCTCAAGGAAAGTCATTGATAAGAAAATCCCCATATACACCACAATATTTATAGCAATACTTTTGTGATAGCAAACAAAGAACTGGAAACCTGGTAGATGCCCTTTGATTGGGGAATAGCTAAACAAATTGTGGTATGTGAATGTAATGAAAGATTACTGTGCTGTGAGAAATGATATATGTCTACTAGATCTGTATCGCAAAGAGATCATACAAAAAGGAAAAGGATCCACATGTACAAAAATATTTATAGCCTCTGTTTTTGTGGTGGCAAAGAATTGGAAATTGAGGAGATACCCATCAATTGAGGAATGGCTGAACAAGTTTTGGTATATGAACGTAATGGAATATTATTGTATATATAAGAAATGATGAGCAAGCAGATTTCAGTAAAACCTGGAAAGACTTCAGTGAACTGATGCTGAGTGAAGTGAGCAGAACCAGGAGGACGTTGTACACAATAACAGCAATACTGTCTGATAATCAGCTTTGATAGACTTAGCTCTTCTTAGCAATACAATGATCTAAGACAGTTCCAAAATACTCATGAAGGAAAATGTTATCCACATCCAGAGAAAGAACTATGGAGTCTGAATGCAGATAAAAGCATACTATTTTCTCTTTTATTTTTCTTTCTTGTGGTTTTTCCCTTTTGTTCTGATTCTTCTTTCACAACATGACTAGTGTGGGAATATTTTAATATAATTTTATATGTATAGCCTATATCAGATTGCAAGCCATCTTGGGGAGGGGGAGAGGAGAGGGAAGGAGAAAAAAATTTGGAACTCAAAATCTTATAAAAGTGAATGTTGAAAACTTAAAAAAAAAGTCCTCTGTAGCTCTAGATTCTATGAACTGCCAGGCATTTAGCTTGTTTCTAGTTTTTCCTTAATGCAAATAAACATTTGTACAGGCAAAAAAAAAATAATGAATGATGTGTGTGATGAATACAGAGAAGCATGGCAGAAACTCTATGAACCAATAAACAGTGAAGTAAGCAGAACCAAGGAAAAAAATGTATGCAATAACTATAACAATGTAAGTGGAAAGAACAGCCACACACACAAAATTCAAAAGTGAATGTAAAAAAAATTAAAAACGTCAAGGATCACTGAGAGATATGGGAAGACACCCTTAACCCACACCTTTGTGGAGGTGGGAGGTACACAGGTATGGTACATTGCACATGTTTTCAGACTTTTTCAATGTATTGATCTATTGTACTGAATTTTTTTTTCTCTTCTTTCTCTCTGTCTTTTAAATACTATTTCTTTTATAGGATGGCTGTCTGCAAGGGGGGACAGGGGATGCTGGGGAAAATTATAATATTAAAAAATATATATATCATTAAAAGCTTGCTTAAAAATATTATTGGCTCATTCTCACTTTTTATAAGATGCCTTTTCTCCTGCAAAAAAACCCACAAATCCTGCCTTAATAAATCTCATTAACTTGTTTATTCATTCATTTATTTATTTATTATAATTAATTTATTACTTTATGATAATGCTGTCGCTTTATTCCCATATCTTTATTATTTAAATATGGAATCCCTGTACTATTATCTTTATACAGTAACATTTTTATCCTATTGCTGTTTATAGTCTTCCTCTCATATAGTGTCATGGTGTCTAGATTGTCTAGATTGGTACTTCCTAGAGAGTTTGTAGCCTAGCAGGATTGCATCCCATTGATCCCTTCAGAACGGATCACATTTGTAAGAATTCCCTTATTGGTTGCTGAACATTACACTTCTCCCATTTTGTTTATTTTCCATAAAGATAGTCGCACATTCTGCCTTGGCATCAATGTTACTTTGGTGGTTCTGGGCTGATTGATTCAGTTAGGCTAAAGCATAATTGACCTGAGACCAAGGGTGCTGGTGAAATATAGAGTAGTGAGCTAGGGATGGTATATGATATTTACTGTGGTCTTATGACAGCGTTTTGGAATTTTCTCCATTTCTTTTTTAAAGTTGTCAAGCGAGAAGATCATATCCTCGTTCTGTCAGTCTATTCTGGTTTTTTTCATTCTTACATTTTAAAACAATTTTTTTTATTGATATATATTTTTTTATATCCTGAATTTGTCCCAGTATTCTTCTCTGTCACATCCCAGAGAGCCATCCCATATAACAATGATGTTTTTAAAAAGGAGGAGGAGGAAGAAAAGTAAGTAAAATATTGTCCAGCACATAAGAGAAAGGATGAGAACAATTGCAGTGTGTGACACCCATGGACCTACCGCCTCTTCAGGAGAGTGGTGGAGTGTCTTCTTGTATCTCTTCTTTGGGGCTGTGTTTGTTCTTTATAACTTTGCAGTGTCTGTGGTTGATTATTTTGCAGTGCTTCTTTCCATGGATGTTGTCATTGTTTCTTATAGCACAGTAATATTCCATTATATTCATGTACCAGTTTGCTTAACCATTCTCTAATCAATGGGCATCTACTTTGTTTCTAATTCTTTGCTACCGTAAGTATTTTAGTGTATTTAGGGACTTATTATCAGTGACCTCCTTAAGGTATAAGCCTAATAGTGGGATCTCTGGGTCAAAGGGTCTGGACATTTTAGTTACTTTATTTGCGTCTTTCTCCACTTTTTAATCCCCAGAACTCTAAGCTATCTGCACTGACTGCCGTGGTCCCAGACATCCCAGGCTTCCGCAAGATCCTCCCCCGATCTGATTATATCATCATTCCCAAGAGCACCCTTCAGGAGGATCAGAGCTGCCAGCCCTTAGAGCTGTGTGTGGCTCAGGGCCCCACCAAAGGGATATCAGTTCCCTCAAGGGCTACTCAGGAGACACTCCCAAGCATTCTCTCTGTGGAACCCAGCCAGGCGGGTGCAGCAGAGCAGTGCATCACCATTGAGGGGCTGGCGGAGGAGGTGGGCGCTCAGACTAACAATGTCCAGGATATGGTTACTTCAGAAATCTTATCTCATGATGTGGTCCTGGAGGAGGCTGCCCTAGAGGTAGGAGAGAACCACCCTTATCAGACAAGTCTGGTCATTGAAGAAACCCTTGTGAGCAGCTCCCAAGACATCCCCAGTGGAAGTCTGTCTGTGTCACACCCCCAGGTGGGGGATAATGTATCTGTGGTGGCAGTTGTGAGGGTAAGTGAATTAGGACTTGATTATTTATATTTCTGTCTTAAGTTTGACCACAGTGCCAGCCACAGTTTAGAGTGATTCATGTGGGGAAAAAGAGACCTACAGTTAGTTTTTCCAGCTTCCTATGTTGTGAATACTATGGAATTCATCAATTTGCTTGTTTGAGGACCTTAAAGCCCTTATATTTTGTTGCCTTTTGGTTTTCAACAGCTTCCCATTGCCTAATATAACTGGAATTAACTCGATTCCTTTTAGAAAAGATGTAAAATTGGTAAATTTATCAGTCTTATCTTGGGGTATTTGTTTAAAAGCAGTTTTATATGACTCCAAGTCAGGGCATGTCCCAAGGCCCTGAAACCTCCAGTATTGTTTGCATTTGTGTATGTACTCTTGCTTTTAATTTGGATATAGTAATATCTATGGGAACAAAACTTTTTTTTAAAACAAACTTAGCCTGGAATTGAAGGAGTTGACAGAAGTTAAGCAGTGGAGAAGGAGGTGTTTTTGTCTTGGGTACAGGTCTGTGTTGAGGAGATAGGGCCTGGGGCTTGCCTGAAAGGAGATCCCAGCTCCTAGTCTTACATAGTCCGGTTATCTGGGTGTTGGGAAGTTGTGATGTAACCCCTTTAGCACCATCCTTCCTTTGCAACAGAAGTGGAAATACCCCTACACGGGCTGGAGGACCTGAGAACTTAAGCTTGCTTTCACCTTGAGTGAATGGGATGTCTTGCTGATAATATAGTAGGAAAGACAGAAATCCCTGTGTTTGAACATGTCTTTGTACCTCCTGTGTTTTCTTGTTAAAAGTTTTTTGGCGATGGGAATATATTGTATATGACTATTGTGGGAGCTTCCCTTTCTGTTATCTTTTTTCATTCTGTTTAGGGGATAAACTGGGTTTAACTCTACATTTCTTTTCTAATTTGCTTTGTGGGAGGCAATGGATGCCACTTGCACCATTTTAATATTAGAAATCCTGTGATTTTCTTCCTTAACTCTCACAAGGATGGTGTAGTATTAAGAGAATTCCTTTAAAGTACCCAGAGCTAAAGAGTGACTGACATTGGATAGAAGAAAGAGCTGTAGACTGGGAATCTGAGGAACTGAATTCCAGTCCCTTTTCTGCCGTATGACCTTTTGTGATGTGTGTGTTTGCAGGACTCCAGTGAAAGCAGTGCCTCAGCACCAACCACACAGTTCATCATGTTGCCTCTGCCCACCCACTCAGTTGTGGAAAACTCTGCCTCTATCAAGCTGGTTAGTATAGAGGGAATAGTTATGGGGTTATTTAGGGCAGGGAATTTAACTTGGTTGGGACTACTGGCATTGATAATAATGTTAATTTACTGCCACCTTTCTGGGAAATAAGAAAACTTAATATCGTAGAATGTTACCTAGAAGATAGCTCAGAGTCTCTAGTCCAGACCTCTTCATCTTACAGAGAAAAAGAATTAGAGCCCAGCAAGTGAAACTGACTGACTTGCTCACAGTCACATAGTTAGTGCAGAAGTCAGGGATAGAACTTTTTCTGCTCTATTACTCTCCTTCTGGGCTCAATTTTTCCTGTCTTTTGGCTTATATCGCCTCTGTGTGCATTGTCTTGTTTTCCTTTTCTGGGTTGTCATCTCATAAACTAAAATGCACGCTATTTGGGTATGTGTGAAACAAATTAAACACACCTGTTTAACTAGAAACATTCCATCTCAAAACCTAGTATTGACAAATACAAGTAATGACTAGGCCTGAGAAGAAGCCAAAGAACAGCCCCACAGACTAGATATACATCTTTAGCTTCTGCTGCTGCCACCATTCTTCATTGCCTATGACCAGTATTACACAAGCTCAGGAATCTCTCAAATTTTCCCAAAGGAAATTCTTGATTTTTGGTCAAATTAGATGAAGAGCCAAGAGCTAAACAAAGAAATAGCATCCAAACTAGGAATCTGGAGATTGTGTTCCATTCTCAGCACTGCCATTAACTAGCAGTATGATCTTGGACAAGTCACTTCTCTTCCATGGGCCTCTGCTGCTTTTGTAAAATGGGAAAATCGACTGGATTTTTCAGGTGCCTTCCAACTCCAGTATCCTATGATTAATTGTTCAGGTGCCATCCTTATGTGAAATGATGCTATTATTATGTCTATAAATGTAACCAAGGCTGATAGGATTCAGAATGTATTAATTCTTTTTCCTTCTCTCCTTCCAAGACTACCACTTACACACGCAGGGGCCATGGAAACTGCACTAGCCCTGGTTGCTCTTTCACCTACGTTACTAGGCACAAACCACCAAAGTGTCCAACATGTGGCAACTTTCTGGGAGGGAAGTGGATCCCAAAGGTAAGGTGTCCTAAATACTTTTTAAACTCTAAATTGCATACGTCTTTCTTTATTCATAGGGTAATATTTGTTTGCGATAATTTGTTAGGGACTTTAAACACCAACACCAATTTCATTTAAAGTGATTCTCCAATACTTTCTAGTATAAGTGCTCTGTCAGTTAATGTAGATTGCAGTGCTCCTCACTTCATGGATGTCAGTGGCTAAAAAGTCAACATTTTGCTACCTATCTGGTGATGAGCTTCAACATACAAATATCTCCAATAATTTAATGGTTATTTCTTCAGATCCATTTCGTTCTTTTTTGTTCATTTACAGCACTCAATTGAATCATTTTGGAAATTCCCTGCATTGGTGTAGATTGCAACTCATCCGTTTCTACCTCCTATTTCCACAAGCTTGCCACAGAAGAGTCACCCAATGTATTTGATTTGCCCTCACATCTAAAGGGTTTCAGGATACTCTGGCTGTTCCCATCATCCCTTGTTCTTGCTACACGGCTACCCCATGTTCTCTTTCTATCATTACAGTTTCTTGATGGCATCTTCTACTCCTATGATTCCTTGAAGTTCCTCATTGGTTATATTTTTTTTTCTATTATCCTTCTTCCATTTTAGTCCGTAAATGCCCTTAATGTTAGACGTCTTGCCAAACATTCTTTCACCTTAGAAGGACCAAGTACATCATTTGACACACACAAGAATATAATTGTACTTTGAAATAAAAAAAAAAGTTATCTTATTGTCTCTCTTTTCTTTGTGTTATGGTTAAAAAAACCCATAACGCTGCACCAGTTGACTCAGTGTGGTCTTTTGAGATACTCTTAAATTCTGGTCCTAGTGTTGAATTTTTGCCTTCCATTACTACTTTACTTTATCATACAGTATTGCTCATAATTGTCCATCATCCTCCTTTGTAAGCTTTGACAAAAAATTTTCTATTCTATCCTAGCATTTGCTTTGGAAGCCACATCTTCCCATTTGTCAGGTAAATCAGGTGTTTGTTGACTAAGTGCTTTTGGGGCTTTTTTGGCCTGTTTGTTGTGTTGATAATTTGCTTTGTTCCAGTTGTTTGCATTGTCCCAGTCAGTGTCAGTGTTATTTATCATGAGTATTTCTCATTTTCGATTGTCAGTCTCTTGTTTCAATTATCTGCCCTATCTTTTTTTCATTGTTATTCTTTCTTTTAGCTTCTTACTAATTTTGATCTTAGGTCTGACAAGGGTGGCCTGACTGCAACAAAGATTCTCACATCAATAACAATAATTTCCTATCTTAAAATACCTCATTTTTATGTTATTTCATCTTTGTCATGTTTAGCATCTGTGAATTTTTTTTTAAGAAAGTATTTATGATATAAAGAAGTGAGGCCTCTGTGTAGTCTTATAAATCATTAGTCTCTCTCAGTCCTCTCTGAACCATGCTTTCTTAAAATTTCTCCTTATCCTCACCTTTTATCATCTTTGCTTTGAAGCCATCAGGTAACAGATTTTATGTTGATTTCACTTGGAGGGTTTTTATTAAATTATTCATTGAATTTTTTCTCTCACAATTTCTTCTCTTCGTTGAATTTCATCCTCAGCAACCAGTAATGGTATATAAGATACAATTATGTTAATAGTGGTATTTTTGTAGGTACTTAATGCTAGTACTACAATATCTGATTACCTGGTATCCCATAAAATGTTTCTTGCTGCCCTTTGGTGTATGATAAAATGCATTGCATCAGCTCCTTTCTTTGCCTCTCTTAAAAAAATTAATTTGTTTTTAGTTTTCAACATTCACTTTCGTAAGTTTTAAATTTTCTCTGCCTTCTTCTCCTCCCCCCCCCAAGATGGCATGCAATCTGATATAGGCTTTATGTATACATTCTTACTAAATATATTTTTATGTTAGTCATGTTGTATAGAAGAATTAGAATGAATAGGAGGAAGCATGAGAAAGAAAAAACAAAACAGAAAAAGACCAATTAGTCTGCTTCCGTCTGCATTCAGACTCCATGTTACTTTCTCTGGATGTAGATGGCATTTTCTATCATGAATCTTTTGGAGTTGCCTTTTGCCTCTTCAAGGGGTACATGTGAGCCATCTTTTCACTTAGCTGCACCTTCTTTCTTGCAGCTATCTCCATTGAAGCCGGCAAGCCAGTCTAGGTGAAGGAGCATGGCACCTAATCGGGAGCCCAGAGGTGGTCAGTGCCTGCAGACTAAACCACTATTGTCTTCCCCAGGTCCTTGTGGAGATGGCCCAAGCTCTAACCTAAGAGCTGTGAGGTCACAGGGTCCTTATGCTCCCAGCTTGGGTTCCGTGATGGGACCTGCTTCTCTTTTCATCACTAGGCAGAGATCATAGGTGCTTCTTCAGCCCTGCCTATACAGATGTTAGCTTGGGATAGTTCCTTTTTGGAGATGCAGCTGCTTTTGCAGGTGTGGAGCTATCTCAGCTACCAAAGATCCAAAAGATAAAGCTTTTGCTACCGTTTGTTCTTCTTATTGTTTATCACAAAAATATCCAGGTTGTTGTGATTTTGCTTCTCCGGCAGCAAGTCCGCCAGTAGTAAAAAGATTATAGATGATATGAGAATCGTACAATTCCTGGCACTGCACCCCCTTTCCTGCCATTCTGCCACCAATATTGGAGAAACAAAAGGGGAAACGAGACTGGAAAAAAAATTTATAATTTCTTTTTTTTTTTTTTTCATGGATTGCCATGGCTGAAAAAAGAAAATCACCAAGTTGCTAGTTTGCTGGTGATGTGCCTCTCCACGTTTTAGCTAGGTTGATTTTTGGAAGTAGACTGTGTTACCAGGGCCATACTCAGAGCCTTTCTGTCATGATAGAACCTGACAGAGATTGCATTTTGCTGCAGTAGCCTTCAGGAAATCAAGCTGACCTCCACGTCACACTAGTGTAAGAGTAGGACTTTATGTAGAACATTCACAAAAGTAACATTTTAGCGAGGAAGAGCCATCTGATTGTATTCCTTAGGAAATTAAGTTCAACTGAATGGCCTGTGTTCATCCTTGTTGAGCATATGAAAGAAATACAAGATGTGATCCCTGCTGTCATGGACTTTACAGTCTAAGTAGTTGGAAAAGAAAATAAAAAGACCGTGCATATGAAAAAGATAATAGTATAAAATAACATCATTAAGTGCTAATAGAAAACTGTGGTATAGGGGAAAGACCATTGGTCTTGGGTTTAGGAGGCCTGGGTTTGATTTCTGCTTCTGCCATTTACTAAATGGATACAGGTCTTTTACTTACACTAAACCTCAGCTTCCTCATCTTTAAAACTGGGATGATGCCATTTGGGAAATGGCTAAACAAATTTTGACATGTCAGTGTAAAGTGGTATATAGATTACAGGAAGCAATATTTGGTTTTATTGTGTGACAGCATCGGTCATGTGTGTGTCTGCTTCTGCTAACATGTCTACTCTTGACCAGCTGTCTAATCTCACTCAAAAAATGCCCAATCTTGACCAAATGAAGCTAGATCAGTTTATTTCCCTACCCTTAGTTCTGTTGTCAGTTTGAGTGCCAGATTTTGTGCCATACTTAGGTGTTTCAGTGCTCTCGTGGTTTTCTGAAGAATGTACAAAATGTACATTCAGAAATGTGCAGAAGTTGTAGCTTTTAAAAAGAATGTCAGTGACTTAGATTTATTTTTGTGGCTGTTGATATGGGCAAATCAAGCGTTTAAAGGGTCACAACAATCCCCGGTGAAACAGAATCACTTCCATTGAAGTACAAAGGAAAATGTAATCGAAAAGGGAAGACAAGGCCAAGAACTAGCAAACAGTTGCTGCAAAACAGCTTATTTAGTTCTTGAAAAGCAAGCAAAGACTTTCAAAAGGACCTGGCAGCTGGAAGGGCTGTTACTGCTTCATCTGTTTTGTCGTGTAGGCTTTTTGAAGTTGGAAGAACAAGGAGAAGACCAATTTAAAAATAAAGCAAAACTGTTAGCCATTGCTGTGGAGAAAAAAAAATTCTTCTTTAATGGGCAAAAAAACCAAATACCGGAGTAATTTTTGCTGATAACTCATTCCTGGTCCCCATGTGTCACCTATCCTCTCCTGTTTGTGTCTGTGTCTGGCTCCCACGTATCTGCCCCCCACATATTCTTCATCTCAGTTCTGGCCAGGTCCCAGTGTGGCTGGCCTCAGCCCCACTATGTTCTTCTTCCTGCTCTTGTTTCTCTGTCCCTAGCTACCACATGTCCTTGAACTATGTGTTGGCCCCCTCCCTCCACAGGCATGTGTCAGTGGGCAAATTTGCATTATGTAAAAGGTCTGTGGTACTGTCCACTCAGGTAAAGCAAGAACTGTTTGTATCATGCTTTAGTTCAGGGCTGTCCAAAAGGCTGCATGCTGCCTGCAGTGTCATTTATGCCCCCAGCTACGAGCACAGATATTTACATAAATGCTTTAGTAAATGAAGGCGAGCTACCGCAGAGCTCTCACTAAAACGGCAAATCAAAATATATTGTCTATTGTTTCAATAAAACCCTAAGGTTGGACAGCCCTGCTTTAGTTAATGGCCTGAGTATTCACTTTATTTAAACTCCATTGAAAACCTATGGACTATAACCAAGATTAGTTTTGGAAAAATGATGTCTTCATCAAAAGTACACTGACTAGCAAGTATGATAAAAGTATAGCTTCATAGTGAAGAAGTAAAGAATATATCAAAACTAACAAATAATCGTGTTTTTAAATGCTTCCTTCTAGGAATTCTTGTTGGGCTTGTGTCCAGTCTGCATTTTTTTTTTTTGAGGCTTTGCTTCTTTAGATATTTTTATGTCATTGTCTTCTTCTGAGTTTGTGTCTTGAGCTTCCCTTGTAAACACAGTAGCTTTTGATGGTCAAGTTTTTTTGGTGGTTGTTGTTTTTGCTTGTTCATTTTTGCAAGCTACTTCTTGACTTTGAACTTTATATTAGAGTTGGACTCTGTTCATTTTTCTGGGTGAGAGGAGTTCCTTGCTGTTTCCATACTTAGTTCTGGGAGCCTGTTAGTTTTCAGTACTTCTAAGGTGGTGTGATCCGGGGAGAAGTGTGGTTACTGCTCTTCTGGCCTGCACTCTGGTCCTTATCCAGGTAGAGCCCCTGCTTTCTCTCAACTATAACTCTCCTCCTCTACAGAACCATGACCGCATATCCAGGTAGGGCCCCTGCTTCCTTGTGACCAACTGCAAGCAGTCTTCTCTTCCCTGGACACAGCACCAAACAGGGACTACATAACCCATCCAGTAATGCCAAAGAGATGGTGACTTACTCTGACACACACAGTCCCATTCCATGAACTGGGGCTGGAAATAAGGATAAACAGAGGAAAATAGTGAGCAAAATGAAGAAAATACTACGGGTGTAGAAACAGAAGCCAAAAGAATAGCATAACTCGGCAACAGGTACAGATAGAGCCTCATGGAGGAAAACAAATGGATTGGCTACAGGGGCAGCTGGATGAATTGAAGTGAGAGATGAAATAATGCAATTAAAGTTGAAATAAGATTGCTCTCTAGAGGAAAATAATGGAAAAAGAATAAATAGAAGGCAGAAAACGTTACCCATGCAGTACACTCCTTAAAAAATAGAATGGAACAAGCAGAACTCAGTGATTTTTAGACAAGAAATATTAGAAAACATTTTTAATTGGAAAAAAGAAACTATAAGGTATCTGTGATCAGATTATCAACAAATCTGAAGAACTGGTTGAGGAGAAATAATTTAAGAATCATTAGAATTTTGAAAACAAAGATGGTGGCTGGAAAGCAGGGACTAGCATGAGCTCCCCGCTGAGCCCCTCCAAAAACCTATAAAAAATGGCTCTGAACCAATTCTAGAACTGCAGAACCCAGAAAATAGCAGAGGGAAGCAGGGCTCCAGCCCAGGACAGCCTGGATGGTCTCTGGGTGAGGTCTAACCTGCACGGAGCTGGGAGCGGAGAGGAGCAGAGTGGAGCAGAGCCCAGTGTGGGTGGTATGGACCAACCAGACCAGGAGCCGGGCGGAGCAGGCCGTAGGGCCCTGAATCAGTGAGCTGCAGCAGTTATCAGACTTCTCAACCCACAAACACCAAAGACAACAGAGAAAGTTAGTGGGAAAAGCTGCAGGAGTGGAAGAGGGAGCGGAGGTGGGGCAGCTACAGAACTACAGCTGTAGTTGCTTCCGGCCCCAGGCCCACCTGGTGGGAGGAATTAAGTGGCAGATCAGAGCAGGAGTGAAGAGCCTGCTGAAGATCTAAGTCCAGTCCAGGTTGGGGGTTCTTGGGGAAGGAGGAGTGCTGGTGTGGCAGAGCTGGCGCATCCCCCCAGGCTTGGAACATAGTTCTTTTAACTCTACAAGCAGTCATACTCCGCTGAAGAATTTTGAAAACAATGACTAGACAAAAAATCTTGGATATGATCTTTTGAGAAATCAAGAGCATGTCCAGAGCTATATGAACCAGAGAGTAAAGGCAAAATAGGAAAAAAGGTCCTGAAAGAAACCCCAAGCTGAGAATACCCAGGAATGTCATAAGCCAAAATTTTGTAAATATTCCCGATGAAAAGACCAGAGCTGAAAAGAAACTGCGAAATGTAAATATAGGAATGAAGAAAAACCTCAAAAGGTAAATACTTTGAGCATTTGGAGCTAACCAATGAACAAGTCTGATATAAAGAGAAAAGGCAAGTATTCTTTAGAATCCCAGTGCATTCAAGGATGGCAGGGGGAAAATAAGAAACTTAGAGCCTGGGTGTGGCTGTGTTCTGATTTGTTGGTTTTAAAAAAGAGAGGAAATAAAAGGGAGTGAAAAAGGAATGTACTGGATGTATTGTATACTGGAATATATTGTAGTAATAATAGATAATTTCATCAAAGAAAATAATACTAAGACAATATGTCAAAACTTTTAGAATGTTTCCCATGCAGTCCTTTGGGGAAATTTTTTAACATCTAACATTCCTTAACAAGGGAGAAGCAGAAGAGATCAATGGATAGGGGCATGCAACAAATCCAAAAAAAAACCTCTGATAAACACAGGTGTAGAAACTTTGAAAATCAAAGAAGAAATAGAAATGATTAAAAATAATAGATAAATCATAGCTAATTATTTTTTTAAAGAGGAAGGAAAACCAAATCACCAACTTCAAAAATTTGAAAATTTAAAATAAATGAATAGAAAAGGAAATTATTAGAAAATGTTGTGCCCATTTATATACCAGCAAAACTGATAACTTAAATGACTGAATATTTACAAGAATATAAAATACCCAGATTAATGGAGTAAGAAACAGAATTTAAATAGCTCAGTCTTAGAAAAAAAGAAACATTTTTTTTTCCTCTCATTAAGTTGTAACAAGACCCTCCAGGACAGACTCTCTTTTGTCAATTTTTATATCCCCAGTACTTAGCACAGTGTCTGGCACATAGTAGGTGCTTAATAAGTGTTTATTAACTGAACATACCCTTTGGAGAAAAAAAAGTTAATTATTTTTATTTTCAAGTCACAAGTTTTCAAACTTGTCCCTTCCACTAACCCCTTCTTTCTCACCTCTTCCAACTGCTCATTGAACAAATACATTTTTTTAATCCCTCAATTGTTATTGTTGAATCTTTTCCATCACGTCCAACTCTCCATGACCCCATTTGGGCTTTTCTTGGCAAAAATCCTAGAGTGGTTTGCCATTTCCTTTTCCAGTTTATTGTACAGATGAGGAAACTGAGACAAACAAGGTAAATGACTCGTGAATGAGGGTAACACAGCTAGTAAGTATCTGAGGCTAGATTTGAACTTAGAGTTTCCTGACTCTCAGCCCAGTGCTTTGTCCACCATGCCGCTTAGCTGCCTAATCCCTCCCTCAATACATAGCTGTATAGTCTGGCAAAATAAGCTCCCATATTATTCATGTCTAAAAAGATCTCTTTCCGTATTTTAACTTTATCATTTCTGTCAGTAGGTAAGTGGCATGTTCTATCTTCATTCTTTTGAACTCATGGGTTATCTCGCATTGATAAAAGTTTTAAAGTCTTCCCGAGTCTTTTTTCTCTATGACGTGATATAAATTGTTCTTGGCCTCACTACTCTCTGCATCAGTTTCTTCTGAAATTATCATTATCATATTGCATTATAATGTCCCATTATGTCCACATACCACAATTGGTTTAGATGTTCCTCAGTGGGATGACGCCCCCTCTGAGTTTCTAATTTTTGCCTGCCACAGAAAGAACTGCTATAAATATTTTGTACATGTTGATCCTTTTCTTATAGGCCTCATAGTGGTGTAGCTGGATAAAAGGGTTTGTACAGTTTGGGAACTTTCTGGGAATTGCTGCAGATTGTTTTCCAGAAGGCTAATCCAATTCAGTCAGTCCATCAGTAAGCCATTTATCAAGCACCTACTTTGTGCCAGGCCCTGCACTAAGTGCAGAGAATAGAAAGAAAAGTAAAAATTGTGTCTGCTCCTGAGGACCTCAGAACCTATGGAGGAGACAATATGCAAGTAACTTTATAAGCAAGGTATATGCAGGATAATTGGAAATAATCAACAGAGAGATGACACTAGAAGTAAGAGTGATCAGGAAGGACTTCTTGTAGTGGCTAGATTTTGTCTCGGTCTTGGAGGAGACTGGGAGGCAAAGATGAGGAAGGAGAGCATTCCGTGCATGAGAGACCAGCTAGAGGAAATGCTCGGAGTCCGGAGATGGCATGTCTTGTTTGAGAAGAGCAAGGACAGTTTTTCATCCTGAAAGTGAGACCTTTGTCAGAGAGCCTGGTTGTAATGATTTCCCCCAGTCACCTTATTCCTTTCTATTTTTTTACTGTATTAGATTTGTTTGTGAAAACACTTTTAAGTTGTATTTAAAAATTGCCCGTTTTATTTTGTGTGATCCTCTCTATCACTTGTTTATTCACAAATTCTTCCTTTATCCTCGTAGATCTGAAAGGTAATGTTTTTTCCTTGCACCTCTAATTTTTTATGATGTGACCTTTTATGTCTAAATCATTTATTCATTTGGCTCTGTCTTGATGTATGGTGTGAGGCTTTGATCTAAACCTAATTTCTCTCAGACTACTCTTTAGTTTTCAGATGCTTTTGTTAAAGAATGAATGCTTCCCTCAGTAACTGAAGTGTTTGGGTTCCAAGGCACTTAAAGAAAAAACAAACAAACCCTGGATTCATAGATAAATTCAGAGAATTATAAAACATTCGGAGAATAATTATTTCCATTATTACTCAAATTATTTGTCAAAATAGGGAAAGAAAAGAACTGGCTAAACTCCTATGAAACAAATAATGTCCTAATACCTAAAGCAGGGACAGATAAAGCAGTGATAAAAGTGGGAGTCCATCTTCCAAGCTGCACACAAGACTTGTATGAATACAGCTGCAAAACACACTTTACTCAAATGATGGCAGACTAACTGTTTGGAGGGCTGTTAATCATTCATGGTAGCTTCGTGTCAATAAAATAAAAATGACAGTACTACCTAAATTTATTTACAAATTTAATACAATATCCAGCAAAGTACCTTGAATTTTTTTAATAGACCTAGGAAAAGTAATAACACAGTTTATCTGGAGGAACAAAAAGTCAAGAATGGCAGAGGGAAATAATCAGAAAGGTAGGAAGAGACCTAGCAGCGCCAGATCTCAGACTGTACCGCAGAGCAGTAATCATCAAAACTTCTTGGTTGATTTAAAAAAAGTTTACCAGTGAAATAGATTACATGCACAACACTGAGAGGTAATTAAATAGTAGTGTGCTGTTTAATCAATTGAATTACTTAGGGACTCATTTCCTAAA
Source organism: Trichosurus vulpecula (assembly GCF_011100635.1). Taxonomy (NCBI): domain Eukaryota; kingdom Metazoa; phylum Chordata; class Mammalia; order Diprotodontia; family Phalangeridae; genus Trichosurus; species Trichosurus vulpecula. The sequence continues at coordinate 58,783,511 of NC_050575.1, forward strand.
ACTTCGGTGAAAATTGGAAATCAGTCAAGCCTGAAATCACATACCATATACCACAATAAACTCCAAATGGATACATGATCTAGATATAAAAAGGGTTACATGGATAAGTAGGTAGAATGCCAGTCTTGAGGTAGAAAAACCTAGGTTCAAGTCCTGCCTCCATGGTCCTGGGGAAATCACTTATCATTTTGTGATGGTGTGTAGGTGATTCTAGTTTCTCAAAGGCTATTTCAAGGGTAATGCTGCAAACTCTGGCTTGTCCTACTGAGCTGTAGTGTGGTCCTAGTCATAGGATGTCTGCTGCCTAGGCACTAGCTATGTGGGGCTTATCACCAGTATGTAGGTGATGAATTCTTTGGCTCTGGCAACTTAATAGAAAAAATACAAAATGGACTTGGGTCCTGCGAAGTCTCTTTCCACTCCAGACTAATGGTGGCAAAGTTGTAGAAAATGGTCAGAGGTAGCTAAGACTCATAGATTTATGACATTTTGTAAATATTAACTGAACTCTTGTACTCTCACATCTTTGTCCAGCAATCAGTAGTGAGTCAGTGCCCAGCTAGTAAACAAAATAAACCAAAGCAGGCCCAACATTACTCCTTTATAGGAAAGTAAAACATTAAGGAAGTGAAAGTTAAATTAAAGGATGACTTACAGGTTCTCCTTGAAAAGGCAAAAAAAAAGTGTTGGAGTATTTTTTTTCATAGTGCTCCCAAAGACATAAGAAAAGTAATTTAATAGAACTTGGTTATTGCTTTGTTCTCAAGATGTGCCTAAAAAAGACCACAAAGAACATAACTTGTGGCCTGTTCCTCAGTGTGTGTTGTAGAATATCAAGTAGAGAAATTCTGCAAAAAAAAAATGATTGAATGAAAAAGTACTTATTAAGGTCTTACTATTTGCCAGGCATTGTGCTAAGAGCTCAGAATACAAATGCAAAAGCAAAATATGTGCCTTCAAGGCGCTTACATTCTAATGGAAGACATAATAGCTAGCACTTCTATAGCTGCTCTTTAAGGTTTGCAAAACAATTTACATACATTATCTCAGCTGATTCTAATAACCAGGTGGGGTCCAGGATTCTGTAACTTGTAACATTTCACAAATAAGTAGTAAGGCTAGGGTTTGTTCTAGGGCAAAGTCTTCTGACTTGAAATCCAGTGTAATTTCTGCTATACCTTGCTAAATATTGGAATTCACTTGGTTTTTGTAGCCCTCTTCCCCTTTTGTGTTTGCTAAACCCAAGGTATGCTACTTATAGGCTAAGTGACCTGTCTTAGACATGTTACTAAGGAACCAGCTAGACATGCCTTTCTGAGTTACATGAAAAGGCTGCGAAACACGTCATCACATCACATAGAGTTTTTCTAGAAATTTTTCCTCTTAATTCTGAGTTCTTAATGCTGTGAAATGAAGATGTTTCATCTTTCTAGGAAAAGCCAGCCAAAATCAAAGTGGAATTGGGCTCAAGTGTCTCCCCCAAAGCTCCTGTCACTAAAAGAAGTCAGCAGCCAATCACCTTGGATCAGGGGACTGTGAAGGAAAACCCCTCCAAAGTGACCCTGGAGAACTCAGAAGCTGTTAGCCAGCTCCTGAGTGTGGTACCTGTGGGCGAAGCAGTCCAGGAGGGAGAATGGGAGGAGATCATCATCTCTGAGGCTCACATCCTCACTAACCCAGGGACACCAGGCGAGACTGGGAATTCAGCAGTAGTGACACTGTCAAGCAAGCACAGTGTGGAACATGAGGCTACCTCTGGATCAGATGAGAGAGAAGGCTCACAGCCCCATGTGCCACCACTGACTGAGGGGACCAGGACCTCCAGCGTTCCATCCTCCACAGCAAAAAAACCCTCAGGGTAAGTTGCTCTGTGTCTGTATAAGGCTACGCATAGGTCATTTTGATGTAGAAATGACCCTGGGTTTCCAAAGGCTTTACCACTGGGGTAAATCCTCTGACAGGTATGGCTAAGATGTGTATCTATCATCAGAGGACCAGCCTAAACTAAATAGAAAATTTTTTGGCCACAGCAAGCCATGGAACCTTCTAATATGTAGAGGAGATGCAATCAAATAATGGGTCTTTTGAATTATTGCAGTGAGTGCATATTTTTAGAGAAATACTTTATAGAGAAATTTTGTAGAGAAATACTCCTCCAAAGAGCTGAAAATACCTTCATAAGTATTTTCTTTTATGTCTTTATAACAGTTCCAGGAGAGGAGGAAGGATGGGGGACAGTCCCTATTTTACAAATGAGGAAATTGAGGCCTTGAGAAATCTAACAAATAACCTACCGTATGCAGAGTCATTATAGTGACTAGGTACTAGAGACAAAAAATTAAAAAGTTTATCCACTACTTTGCTATGGTTACCCAATAAGTGACAGGTGAAGAGTGAAGATACAGCTCAGCTTTCCAGGCTCCAAGCCTTTTGCTTGTTCCACTGTGTTGTTGCTCCAGTCACCCATATGTTGCTAAGATTTCCAGTGAGTTTCCCTTCAGACATTGAGTGGCAAACCTCCCCTCACATTCCTTTCAGTGAGAACAGATCAGCCCTTTGTGCCAAGTGTTCATCCTTCTCTGGTGATAAAATTGCCCCTTGTTTCTATCCTATCCTATGTGAAGAATGATGTGAGATGCCTGCACTCCCTGACCACTTCCTTCATTGGGTTGCTTGCCTCTTCTTTTGCGAATCTCACTAGTCCTTATGCTAAAGTACTACTGTGACCTGGAACTTAAGAGAACTTAAGCTCATCAGGCTGCTTAGTGAGTCACAAGTTTCCAGGGCTAGACCCGGGGAATGGGAGAAGAAGCCTTAGCAGATGCCTTCAGAGTGGCTCCCCAAGATGTGGTTGCAGTTTCTGTTGATTTCTTGTTTAATCCCTTTGCTTTAGAGAAGCTTTGTTCTAAGGAGATAAATTGAATAGTTACGGTATTGTTTTTTCTCTGAAGCAGAACTCTGGTAGTTATTAGCTTGCTTCAGATTTCCTTCCTGTGGTCATCTCCAGGCCCTCAATGATTCCAGACCAAGTTGAAAATCGCCCTTTTTGTCTTACAGAGTTGATTTGCCCCCTGTGAGCCACAGAACTCAGGAGCTAAAGAGTAGAGTTCGGGGGAAGCCTTCTTTACTGGCTGCAGCAAGACCCATGCGAGCAATTCTTCCAGCCCCAGCCAGTGTGGGGAGAGAGAACAGCACCGACCTGCCAAGGATCAAAGAGTACTTTTCTTTAAATGGTAAGGGCTCCAAGTCTTCCTATACGCGGGGCATTCTTGAATGGTAGTCAGGCTGGTTAGATCCTGTAGGTTGGGAGTAGATGGGAATGTGGGAGTGAGGTGCGGGAATTTAATTATCACTACTTAGTCAAGTCAGTAGGGGAAAGTATTACAAAATGCTTCACATTCACCATCTCCACCCCTCTTCCCACAGAAAAGGCTTCCTTAGTGAGGACTTCTGGCTTGAAGCCAAGTACAATGAAGCAGTTGGGCCAGTCTGTCCAACAGCTCTCTGGTGTCAATGAGCAAAAGGTGAGTCAAATTGCTTAAAAGCAAACTCTTTCACTGGCCTCACCTGCTCAGAACTGGCAGATGTTTTTGATCCACATTTAGACCATAAAGTGAAGCAGTTGCACATTTTGTGAAACTGGTAGCCCCTGGATTTGTGATGAGTTTTCTTTTAGTGGCATGAGTGAATTCTGTTTTAACAGCCCATAATTCTTCACAATTCATAATGAAGATTTTTTTTTCCATTGGACCCACTAGAAATTGTTTGCTGGGGTGCTTTCAGGACTTGTGACCCCAGCAAGATACTACGTGTCATCTGAAAGTATTAATTAAAATACAGTGCAGAAGTTTTTGTTTAACCTGCTGACTGAAAAATCGAGTCATTGAAACTAGTTTTATCTGTTCTGATCCACAGCTACAAAACAGTCCTTCTAACAGGACATCTCAGGTGAAAGTTGTAGAGGTCAAACCGAATATATTCCCTTCTTATAAATACAGCTGTACTGTCACACTGGTGAGTGCCACTTTATGCATGAAATTTGATCTAGAGATTGGTTTGGGTCAGGGTTGGGGAGAGTTGATTATCGATGCTGGAGTTCCAAGAGATTCACAGAGCTGTCTGAATTCCTTCAGGAAAAGCTTTGATTTTAAATGTCTGTGGTCTGGAGGCAGTGTTTAAAACATGCTGCTAAATTTTCTGACTAGGGGAAGTTGATAATTAGAGTTGAAGATTTTTCCCACCCGTTAATGGGCTATGTGACCTGCTTATGTCACAGGAAGCCTGGGTTACGTGTGGTGGGAGGAGCTTCCTGACAGGAAAAGGAAATTGTGTCCCAGAAAGAGCTGAGAGCGCGGTAATGGCTGCTAACAGCCGCCCTCGTGACGGTTAGAGCTGAACAGGCTGACTTAGCTGTGCCGGGAGCTTGTTTGGGGAAGACCCCAGCAGGGGGTCGGAGAGGTTTTGGGATGGCGAGGCTCAGGTTGTTACATTGTGTGTGAAATGTTCTACTGCTGTGTAGACTAGATAAATGGCTTGTGGGATCTGGGCCTCTGGTGTCTGAGTGAATGGGTTACTTCTGCCTTCTGCGTGGAGAGCCTCGTGCACTTGGTGATGCAGAGTCACAGGGGCACTTTGACAGTTATCATCTGCATTAGGCTCTACTAGGAGCCATCGACTGTAATGTGCCGCTCCCGCCGCACCATCGAATAATCCTTGGTCCTCCGAGGTTACTTTTCTCTTAAATCTCTTCAGAGCACTAACCTAGCTAAACAAGGCCCTTGTAGAATTCTTGACTGTCAGAGCTACAGGGACCTGTTGCGAAAGATAAGATGTTAGGTAACATCTAAACCAGGGGTCTCTTAACCGTTTTTGTGTCATGGACTTTGTGTCATGGCAGTCTGATGAAATCTACGGACCCCTCCTCAGAATAATGTTTTTAAATGCATAAAATAAAGTATGTGGGATTACCAAGGAAATCAACTACATCAAAATACAATATCAACTCATTTTTTAAAAAACAAGTTTGTGGATGCAAAGTGAAATGTGCTAGGTACAAAGTAACAGCAATACTGTAAGATCAGCTGTGAATGACTTAGCTGTTCTCAGCAGTACAATGATCCATAATAACTCTGAAGGACTTACAAAGAAAAATGCAGTCCATCCCCAGAGAAAGAACTGATGGTATCTGAATACAGACTGAAGCAACTTTTTTTTTTACTTTATCTTTCTTGGTTTTTTTGTCTGTCTTTTCCTTCACAACATGACCATTATGAATATGTTTTGCATGACTACACATATATAATAACCTATGTGGAATTGCTTGTCCTCTCAGTGGGGGGGGGGCGGGGTTGGGGAGGGAGGAAGGGAGAGAATTTGTAACTCAAAATTTTAAAAACAAATATTAAAAATTGTTTTTACATGTAACTGGGGAAAAATTTAGATACTAAAAAAACACACAAAAAACCCAAGTTTGTGGACCCCAGGTTAAGAACCCTTGATCTAGACCAACTTCATTTTCCTGATTGGTGTACTGAGACCCACAGATGTCCCCAAGCTCACCCTGCAAGATAGTGGCAAAGTCAAACTGGGGTGTTTGATTAAAGTTGAAGGAAGGCTGAATGTGACTGAGCTTCTTGGGAATGAGACCAAATCCAATTATCTTAACTTCTCTTTTCTTGCCTTACTGATATTGGTCATTCTAGTGTAGAGGTCAGCAAAGTTTGAATGTTTTTTTTCCTCAGGACCTAGGCCTGGCAACATCAAGAGGCCGAGGAAAGTGTAAGAATCCTTCTTGTAGCTATGTCTACACCAACAGGCACAAGCCACGAATTTGTCCCAGCTGCGGCTACAACCTTGCCAAAGACCGAACTGAGAAAACACCCAAGTCTGTTGTGAGTTGTTTTTTCTTCCCACCTCCTTTGGGTATACATGCTGATCTTGGGTTGAGATTTATTGTAGAAAGTCATAGTTGTATCAGACTTCAGAGTGTCCTGTGCCAGATCACTGTAAATGTCTTTTAGTAGTAAGAGTGCAAGGCTATTAGGCTAACGTGCCAGTTCACACTTTGGCCAGCTAAAGGCCCCTAATCAGGTATGTAGGATAAACCAAAGCAATGAGTGGTAGACTGAGCCCTGATGTGGGACTTTGGGGGAAACAAAGGGTTATTTTTTTTGTCTTTTCTGAAGGGTGATGGTGAAAATGTTTGGAGTTCTGATTCTGGAGGATTTCAGTCTGGTGCTATAGAGTTCTTTTGAATTAGAACATCCTATGTTCCATTTAGACTTTCACATTGGTTTTTATTATATAAAGCAACATCTAATTTTATTTTATTTTTTTTTTGAGGGGGGAAGGCAGGGCAATTGGGTTAAGTGACTTGCCCAACTAATTTTATTTTCTGCATGGAAATTCTTCAGAATGTTTGAAAAGTTACTGTAGCTGTGTTTTGGCCTACAGAAAAACACTTTACCTCTATCACCAGCTTTGAGTGTGGCAAGTTCTCACACTCTCACAAGGGTTTCTCTCATTCATTCATCAAGCATTTATTAACTACTGGCTGTGAGGAGGGCACTGTGATAGATACTGAGGATACAAAATTTAGATAGCCCTTGCCTTCATGGTACTTAGAGTCTTGGAGGGGTAAATGAGATGCAAATATAGTTAACTATAATGCACTTCTATAATCTTGTGTATTTGGTACATAACAAAATACCATATGAGGTCTGAGGCAGGGAGTTGGATGGCATTCCAAGCATATGGAACAGTGAGAGGAGCTATGAGAGCTTAGGGCTTGTTCAGGAGCTGGAAAAGAGTCCAGTTTATTTGGATCATAGAATACGTGTAGTGAGATAATATTGAAATAAAGTTAGAAAAGTAACCAGGAGCATGATTGTGGTGGGATTAGAATGACAAGCAAAAGGAGTTTGGCTTTTATTCATTAGGCAGGATTTTGGTGTCCCACTTAGATGCAGGAATAGGAAATTCCCTTTCTGAGCTGTTGTTGGTTCCTATAGTTAGCATACTTGTTGCTAGGCAAAGCAGGCTTAGAGTGTATAGAGATGGGATCACTCAAGACAGAGTAGGCAAAAGGGAGGAATTCTAACATTGGATCATAGAATTTGGAACTGGAAAGGATCTTAGAGATCATTTAATCCAATCCCTTAATTTTGCAGATGTTACTGTGGCCCAGAGAAGGAGAGTCACTTAAGTCATAAATAATAGAACCACTTTTTGAACACAGTTCTCTGACCGCAAATCCCATTTTCAAAGAAATTAACTCTGGTCATTGTTCCTGCTATTCAGGATTAGTAGATAATTCTAAACCCTTCTCCAATACCTCTCAGCAGGGGCTAGGCCTTGAAAGACCTTTCTCCTTTCACTTAAGTGTTGCTGGCTGCCTTCCTCTTTGAGTATACAGGTTGTAGCACATAAATTGATCCTTGCCCTTAAATAGGTGGTTTCTTTTCTAAGATCAAGTAGAAATTACAGGAGACATCTATTTTGTTTAATTCTGGGACCCCTACCTAGATAATTGCATGCTTGACATAGTTGAGGTATAGTATGTAGGGCTACTTCAGTCACTCCCCACTGCCCCTTGGATTCAACTCACTCCCTCACCCCAAATCTCATGACTTTGGAGCTTACGAAAGTCTAGGGATTTGTGCCTGAGTTTGTGCTCCCTATCCTTAGGAACTTTCTAGAGGCTTCAGTGTGCCTTATTAAAACTCCAATTTTTTAACTTTATTGTTAAACTCAATGCACTTTATTGTTAGCTGTTGTTGAGATCAACTAGTTTTTTTTTTTTAAACCCCACTTGGGATCTTGTAAAATGTAAATTAAAATAGACACTGGGGATGAGGAACTAATCCTTATGAAAAATGGGGTGGGAGGTATTATACTCAGTACCACAAATCAGGCAGTGTTTACTAAGTGCCCATTATGAAGCCTTGCTATGGCCGAATGGCTGATTTTGTTGAGATTCCAGGGGGAAATAGCAGTGAAGAAAATAGAGTTTTAAACATGGAAACTTCTCTCCCTACCTTTCAACTCCACACTCCAAGTCAGCAGTAACCTCATAATGAGTTTATAGTGCTTTATTCTGCCACAGATGCTAGAAAGAGTTAGCTTTCTAGGGAGAAGGAAGGGAAAGGCAGTGCTGATGTTTACTTGGGGACTGGCCCTTGAATCTATTCCGGAGGGCAGCAAAGACCCAAGGTCCTGGGCCTCCGTAACTGGGTGTGCATCCCAGGGTTGTCACATTCTGCCCTGACGACCTGGTGAACAGTTCCATCTCATCCCAGGAGGCGAGCTCGCCATCCCCCGATGTGCTGAACACAACTGAGCCCTTGAGCCAGGCCCAGAAGGAGATCCAACGCCAGTCCACACTGCAACTATTGCGCAAGGTTCTGCAGATCCCAGAGAATGAGTCGGAGCTGGCCGAGGTCTTCACCCTGATCCACGAACTCAACAGCTCCCGACTCATCCTGTCCAACGTGAGTGAGGAGACGGTCACCATCGAACAGACCTCTTGGTCGAATTATTACGAATCTCCATCCACGCAGTGCCTCCTCTGTAGCAGCCCATTATTCAAAGGGGGACAAAAGTAAGAGCCCCTTTTAGCCTTATCCTGGCCCCTGCTTACTCCATCCTAGTTACACAATTGTGTCCTACCTTTCAAAGGCCTTTTTCAAGCCCCTTTATTTTGAGACATCTTATTATATATACTCTGCCTTTCCTGAGGTTCTCTCCACCGAACTTACTTTCATAGAATTAGATATTAATTCAGTATTTAGTATTTATTTCAACGTCCCTAGACCATAAGCAACATTTTGCCCAATTTGGAATTTACCAAGACTGAAACACACAGATAGAAACAGTTTCAGAAACACCTCTTGGGCTTAGTTGAGAGTATGATGGGGAGGAACAGTTGACTTAAATTTAGTGGTGATGAGAAAGAAAGAATTTGTAACTAACCAGCAAATAGATGGTATGGAAAACCTTTTAGAGCTGAAACTTTCAAAACCATTTCCTGTTTTTTCTACCAGTTCTTGAAAATACTACCCTTGTATATAATCTTGTAGCTCCATTAGGAGTTGGTGTCTATTCTGCCTTTTTCCCCCCTTTTCTTTTTTTTTTTCTTTAGCTCCTTGGCTGGACCACAGGAGTGCTGGTTGCTGACAGCAAACCGATTACAGCTGGTTACTGCCCAAGTGAAGATGTGTCTGAATCCACAGTGTCTGGCGTTGCATAGCTTCACAGACATCTACACAGGTAGGCAGATCCCTTCCACTCCAGCTGAGCCCATATGATGAGTTCTGAAGTCTAATGCCCCAAACCATTGAGGATCAGTCAGTCCTGTGGTCTAGTCTAGTCACTGGATCAGTGCTTTTCCCCGGGATGGTGATGGGCCTTGAGTCCATAACATGAGAATTAATTGAAAGAGCTGGGTATGTTTATTTAGCCTAGAGAGAAGAAAAGTCGAGGGAGAGCAGGGAATGAGCACTCTCTTCAAACGTTCACAGGGCTGTCCTTTAGAGGAAAGGCCTGGTCTGTTTGATCCTAGAACACAGGACTAGTTACTGTGTGTGGAAGTTGCAGAGACAGATATAACATCAATGTCCAGAAGCATTTCCTCACACTTAGAACTGTCCAGAATGGATCAGCCTGCTCCGAGAGGTGTTAGGGTTTCCTTCCTTGGAGGTCTTCAGGCAAAGGCTGGACTACAAATTTGGGATTGTATTAGGGGATTTCTTCTATATATTGGTTAGACTAGATAGATGACTAAAGTTCCTTTCAACTACTAAATTCTCAGATTTTGTGGCAGGTACTATGGCAGATACATCAAGTAACCTATGGGAAATCGTGGGTGTCCTAAAATGTCTTTTTTCTCTTCATAACCCATTATCTTTAAACCCATCTAAACTCATCTTGAATGTCAGTACTAAGTGTATATTTGTTAAGTACCTGCTTTATGCCAGGCACTGTGCTAAGTACTGGGCATACAAGTAAGAAAGACAGTTCCTGCCCTTAAGAAGCTTGCAGTCTTATGGGAGTAAGATGGCACACAAAACAAAACTAGAAAGAAGGTGGAGAAGGGAGGGGGAGAGATCAAAGAAATCCAAAATGACTATAGCTAGAGAGAAGGCATGAAGCCAGAGAAGTTAAAGAAGAAATGCAAAATGAATCCTCTTGGTCTATTCTTGCATAGATGTCATGCAAGTTTAGTTAGCTGGAGAGGTACAGGTTTCTTACTTGAAGACCAGTCAGTGATTTGTGGGTTGAGAGGTGAGAGAAGGGGATTCTTAACGTGCACTCTCTCCTGGACCTTGATTAGCCTTAGGATAGGCTGGCATTCAGGATGTTTGGCACTCCAGAATCCAGTCCAAAAGATTGACTCCTTTTTTGCCTTTTAACTGCTAGGTCTGTTTAATGTGGGGAGCAAATTGTTGGTGAGTTTGGATCTGCTCTTTGCAATCAGAAATCACATCAAACTGGGAGAGGACCCTAAGGTGGCCATCAGCAGCATCCTGGAATCAGTCCAAGAACAGACAGGTGAGGACCGAGATCTGAATTCAGGCCTTGAGAAGCAACAAAGTTTTTGGCTGTGGGAGCTGATTAGGAAAATCGCTTTGAAACTGCTGATATATCTGAATGAACGAAGCAGTATGAACCTCCCTCAAATCCTACAGCCTAGAACTGGAAGAGAGCTGAAAGACTTCTGTTTGTGATAGATGCTTAATCGGACCCCTGTCTTATTCCAATTAGTATTAATCTGTTTGATATGATTCCATAGGGGTGGTGATTATAAGGTCTATGTAGGTCTCAGAGCTGTGAAGTACAGATTGTGAATTCACTTTCTTAATCATAGGAACCTAACTAGAGGACCTCCACCCTTGTTTTTCCTTGTTCCAAATGATCAGGAGTATAGCTTCTAGACTCCCTTGACCTAAAGTTCCATAGACTTGAGGCGAGGAGTCTCAGCAGACATTCTGCATTTTAGATGACTCCAACACAACACACAGGGACTCAGGTTAATCAGGTTAAGTACCTGCTTTGTGCCAGGCACTGTGCTAAGTGCTGGGCATACAAGTAAGAAAGACAGTTCCTGCCCTCAAGAAACTTCAAGAAACTTACAGTCTTATGGGAGTAAGATGGCACACAAAACAAAGCTATAAAGAAGATGGAGAAGGGAGGGGGAGAGATCGAAGAATGGCATGGAGCAGTGACTCAATTATATGGAAGCCCCCCAGCTATTTTTGTTGCCCCTCCATCCCCTGTCATCCCTCTATTGCCCAACATGGGGAGATGACCATGAGCACATAGCCAATGAGTGACCCTGGTTGCTGGCCTTTCTACCAGTCCATAGATATAATTATGCTTATTGGCTTGGTAGGACCTCCTAAAAGGTCAAAATAGGTCTGTTAAAGTCTGCTTACTAGCTCAATTGTCAACCAATATGATTCTCTATTTTGTGTAAGTCCTCCTAGGGTGTCAAGGGCAAGGTCTATCCACCAATAAGACTGTATTTCTGTTCTGCTCCACTTGTATTGTCCAGGTATCAAGCACTATAAAACTAAGGCCATGGAGGAAGGAGGCATCTCAGATCATGAGGAAAGTCTGAGGTCCACTTCATTAGAGGGAGCCATGGACCCTTTAATAAAATGCCATTGATGCAGAGCTCTGCCTCAGTGGGTTTTTTTCTTGTAGATTGGACAATTTTGAAAATCCCCACATACTTACAAAATAACTGAATTCCAGAAGGAGCAAATGACTGGTCTATGGTTATACCACAAGTTGGCTGCCAAGCTGAGGCCAGAGCCCCTGTGCAGCATTCTTTCTGTTGCTCAGTGTTGACACCCTTGACTTGGAAGAATTCTCATCATCTTTTAGGATTACCTGATTAACGTGAGTCACTGTGTGTTGTGTTGGAGTCATCTAAAAGGCAGAATGTCTGCTGAGACTCTTCGCCTCAAGTCTCTTGGAACTTTGGGTCAAGGGAATCTAGAAGCTATACTTGTGATCATTTGGGAACCATTTTCCTTGTGCTCCTTTGTGTACCCCTTTTGTGTCGTCTAAAGGAACTAGAATTGGTCTACATGTCTTCTATCCTTATTTTGACTTTCCTTACTAGATTAGAGTTAGCCCTTGAAGTCAAAGTGAAGCCCAGGTTTCCTGAATCTTAGAAGACTAATTTCCATTAGGGTTCGATGGGGAGAAAACACCCTTCAGGATTGACTTTATTTTCAGATCATTATGCCTACTTCTCAAAAAACAATTCTTGTTCCTAAAGGTCGGAGCTGATTCACACTTAACTACCTTGCAAGACATTTAATGAATGCATGAAATTCATTGTAGTCTTGTTCTTGTTTCAGAGAAAACACTGGGTCCTGAAGAACTGAGCCAGCTCCAGGAGTTGCTGTGCAGTGGCTACTGGGCATTTGAATGCCTCACTGTCCGAGACTACAATGACATGATCTGTGGTGTTTGTGGAGTAGCTCCAAAAGTAGAAATGGCCCAGAGGAATGAAGAAAATGTTTTGGCTTTGAAAAATGTGGAGGTAATATGTTCTTTGCAAGATGCTCTCCTGGTTTGACATGGAGCTCTTGGTGTCCTCCACTGCAGTGCACTCCAGTGGGAGCCTCCAGGGGCCCTTAGCACTGTTCAAAGGAGTGCATGCTCTGGCTGGGCTACTTGTCTGCTTCAAGACAAGTTGAAGAACTTGCCTAAAGGGCTGTTCTTAAACCTGCTCTTGGAACAGAACTGATTTGTAGGGAAGAACTGATAGAAATGGAGTCAGATTAATAACCCTTTGAGCACACTGTAAGGTTTTGATTTGGAGAGGGTAGTACTTTCTGATCACTCATTGTATAGTGGATTGTATATTGTATAGTGGATGACCAGGCATCTCCAAGAACAGAATTCCTCTTTTTTTTTTTCCTGAACTTAAACACCAAAAAAAAAAAAAAAGGATTTCCATATATATAGGAGAAAACAGAAAGAGGATTCTGTATGAAGCTGTGTCACTATTTCACAGTGCTTACTTTCTAAAAATATATAATACATAAATTGTGTAAAATGTTCTCTATGTTACTTTCAAAATTATCCTACATTTCTGAACTTTCTTCTGTTATATGCATTTAAAAAATATTTCAGTGGCCCTCTTCTTTTGGCTTTGGTATTTCAACCTCCCTCCCTCCTCCCCCTCTGCCTGGGGAGAGAAAGAAATGAGAGAAAGAAAGGGGGAAAACCCTTGTATCAAGTAAGTGTAGTCAAAACAAATCCACGTGGTGGACATGTCCAGAATTATATGTCTCTTTCTGCTCTTATCCATAACATCTCTGTCCAGAGGAGAGTGAAGTGCTTTTATCACAGATCCTCTGGAGGTTTGGTTGACCATTGCTTTGAAGGACCAGAGTTCTTAAGTCTTTCAGAGTCGGGTGGGGTTTTTGTCTCTTTTTTTGCTTTTTATTGCAGCATTACGTCCTGTATAAATTGTTCTAGCTCTGCTCATTTCACTCTCAGTTATGGGTAGCTAGGTGGCACAGTGGGTGCCCCCACTGAACCTGGAGTCAGGAGGACTTGTTTACCTGCAGCATGAATATAATCATAGCACCTGCCTGCCGAGCTGCTGTAAGGATCAGATGAGAGAGTATTTGTGAAGTACTTAGCACCTTTGTAAAGCACACAGTAGGCCCTGTGTAAATTCCGGTAGTCACTGTTAATTTATTCTTACTATTCCTGTTGTTATTTTTCTACTCCACCAAGGATTCTCTGAAATTGTTTCTTTCATGTTTTACAGTTCAATAATATTCAATTACCTTCTAATACCACTGTTTGTTCAACTATTCTGCAGTTGTCTGAGAGGCAGTTTGCAGTGCCTCCTTAGATTCTATTTCATTTTTTTCTTCTTTCCCCCCTTTTAATCCTTTCCTTAGGATCAGCATGTTTGTTTTATTTGAGATTGTTCTCTCTCTCAATTATTCTCTCTTAACTTGACCCCCTCTGATCCCCACTTAATATCCTGTTGAATTTAATGTATTCCTACCACAAATTGTGTGTATGTGTGCATGTTCAACTCTCCTTTGTTTATTTCAGATAAGAGGGAGATTTATCTAATGCTAAACTCCCCTGACCTCTTTCTTTCAGTTTGTATACTGCATCCAGGGCCATGTCCGGTTGTCCTGATCTGTATCTGGCCCCTGGACCCAGATGGCTCCGGAGGAGAGAGTGAGGCTGATGGCTTTGCACAGCCCTCCCTCACTTAAATCCAGTTCACTTGCAAGTCATGGCTTCACCTTCCTGATGTTGTCTCTTTGAGAACAAAGGACAAACAAAAACACCAGTAGTCTTCTCACACATCCAAATTAGGAGAAATAGCAAATTCCATCCCCTTCTTTCTCCTTTTACTCTACTTTATTCCTCCTTTTTACCCTCCCTTCTCTTTTACCTCTTCAAACCCTAAGAACAGAATCATTCAAGCCACCCCCCCAGGGATCTTGTATGGTCTTTTTTCTCATTTAACTCCCTCACTACCCTTTGAATACATTTAACTTCTTAAGGGACACTTATGGAACAACTTTCATCTAAAATTATTTGATCGGTATTTAAGGTATAAACAAAAAGTATGTTTTAAATATTATTGCGAAGCTGTGCTTATGCTTTTTCCTTTTTTAGTCTTATACCATAGTCCTTTTAAGGTCTTATCACCACTTAGGCCTATCTTTTCTCTTGGCTTCCAACCTCCTTTTGGCTGCCTGTCAATAAGCATATTAATTATGCTTGTTAACTATTTCTCATTACCCTGAGTATTCATTAGTCTAATCAGCCATCCCTAGCACAGAGAAATTGCTTTTGATTTCCTTAGACGAAGATCTGCTAGGTTCAGAAATTCTAATACTTTCTCTTCAATTGCTTTCTCAATAAATGAGGAGACCCTTCTTCTTTACTCACTATGCCTTCTCCTTTTTGCTAACACCAACTCCTGCTTTAATAGGGGCCACATTTATCTCCTCCACCCCACTTTTTAAAAACATTCTCTACCCTTCTGAAAAAAATAAATTATTTGGTACCTGCTAATGCCTGCTAAGTCTAAATCTTAGAACTTTATAATTATTAAGTTTTGAAATTCAGGTGATTATGTGACTTCCCTGATGAGACTAGGCACCTCCTGATTGAGTGACCATTTTCAAATTTCCCTTTTAGTTCACTTGGCCAGAGTTCCTGGGCTCCAGTGAGGTGAATGTGGAGGACTTCTGGTCCACAATGGAGACTGAGGTGATTGAACAGATGGCCTTCCCTGCCAGCATCCCTATCACCAAATTTGATGCCTCTGTCATCGCCCCCTTCTTCCCACCATTGATGAGAGGACCTGTGGTTGTCAACACTGAGAAGGAAAAGAACCTGGAAGTCCAGTCAGTTCCTGGTAAGGCTGTCTCGGGGGCAGACATTTAAAGGGGTGGGGATCTTGTGATCCTTTGGAAAACCAAGTTAAGATTGTAGGTATATCTCTTTAGGGCAAAGTAGTGATAATGCCCAGCAAGTGTTTTTGATCCATAAGTAGATTGTGTCTGTAGCATAGCATAGTATTTCTAGAAAGGTAGTAACTACTAATGGGGTCTCTGCAAGGATTCCCCTACTTGTTCAGCTTTAAAAGCAGAGGTTGGAGAACAGAAATACATATGAAAGAGGACTTTAAGCAGCACATCAGGAGCTTCTGAAGTGGGAGCATTGACGTCTTTGATGTCAGCTTTGCAGGCAGTTTCTGACTCAGAGATGCAAGTCAGAGGTATAGGCATTATTTGGCCAGCGAAGTATTGATGATGGAGTCTAGTTTTCTAGCTAATAGCCAGGAAAATTGAATGGAGTGAGAATTCAGTCACTTGGGTGGTCTTTTTTCCTTGGGGGCTTCCTGTTGTCTTTCAGAGACTGGAAATGGGAAATGTGATAGACCAGTGTGGTACAACAAGTCTGGGTTCCTGACTTGGGCTACCAGTCTGGAAGTAGCTCCCATTTCATTGGGAATGTAGTCATGTAAATACGTTTTGAAGAACTGAAAATAGGAATAAAATTCTAGAAGAATGGCATAATGATTTGCCATTGGTTCCTACCATCCCTACAGCATAAGGAAGCTCTTAGTTTTCATTTCCTTTAATTGCTGTATGAACCTAGAAAGCTTCCTGTTCCCAACCTCATTATTTTGCCTGTAGCTGACAGACATCCTTCTGTCATCCCTGCCCACTGCCCCTGTCCTTTTTACAGGTAACGGCAGCTCCCTGGTGAGGCTGCTTCACGAGGGCACTTTGAAACTGGAAGAGATTGGCTCCTATAGCAAAGAGCAACTGCAGCACCTTCTGGGGCTGTGTGGTATCCCCTGGGGAGCAGAGGAAACGAAGGTGAGCTGGGTAAAGAGGTAGCACCTGGACGCTTGGATGCTTGACCCAATCAGAATGAATGATTTTGATTGAATTTAATTGTTTAGAAAAGTAAAGCATACTTTCCTCAGTGGATGAACCTTGCCTTTTTCCAGGTACCTTTTTTCCTTGGGGCTATTTTCTAAGGAATTAAAAAAGAAACTCCTTCTAAGAGGAGAAAAATGCCAAAAAAAAATAACCCTAGGTTAGCTTTCCCAAGCACAAGAGAAACTGTACAATTGCTTCTGTGTAGCTTTTGACACTGTCCGCTACCCTCTTCTCCTGGATACTCTTCTCTAGATTTTAATGACACCGCTCTCTCCTGGTTTCTAGTCATGTTCACTAACCCCGGGTGTCCCCCAGGGATCCAACCTGAGTTCTCTTTTCCCTCTATACTCTCTTTTGATGATCTCCTCAGCTTTCCATGTGTTCAAGGATCCTTTCTGTGGATTCCTAGATCTTTACATTCAGCCTTCACCTCTCTCCTGAGCTCTTCTTGCATCATCTCATGCCTTTTGAACATCCCATAGGCAGCTCAAATTGAACGTGTCCAAAATCTTTTGATCTTCCCCTAGGCCTTCCCCTCTTTCAAGCTTCCATATTCTGTTCAAGGGCATCATCATCCTCCCAGTCACTCAGGCTCGCAACATCAGTGTCATCCTTCCCTTCTTTCTTTCCCTCATTCTACACATACAATCTATTGACAAGTCTTGTCACTTCTACCTTCAAAGCATCTTCCATATATGTTCCCTTCTCTCTCTATTCACATAGCCATTGTTCTGGGCTAGGCTCTCATTATATCATGCCTGGACAGTTTCAGTAGCTTTCTGCTTGGTATCTCTTACAGTCTCCCCTCCATACATTCTGTGATTCAGCAACACTGGCCTTCTTGCTGTCTTCCCAGTTCCTATCTTTTCACTCCCTGGCCCCCATGTTTTCCCTCCTCACCTTTGCCTCCTGGCTTCCTTCAAGACTCAGCTCAGATCCCACCTTCTTCTGGAGACCTTGCCCAGTCTGTCCTCCTGGTAATGGCTATCTGAGATCCCCTTCTGTCTACTGGGTATGTATTGTATATATGCGTAATTGCATATATGTTGTGTCCTCTATTAGAGTGTGAGTTTCTTGAGGGCAGACACTATATATTTACTTTTCTTTGTATCATCAGTGCTTAGCACGCTGCCTGGCATATAGTAAACATTTAATGATGCTTGTTGACTGGCTGCCTTTCAGTCAGATTCTCTGCTCTGTGAATTCCACTGTGTCCACTTCCACACTGTCATACAAACTCACTCTTTTGTCATGCAGATTTTCACATTCTACAAACCTCTTTTTCGTAGCCTGAATAAAACTTGTGTTTAGAATCATCATTCCCTACCAGCTGTCTTATCTAAACAAAATATATACCCATTGCCTGTCTCTATATGAATTCCAAAAAAATTCATGTGCATTAAACAAGACACAGACCAACAACACTGGATAGGAATGTACCAGATTTGCCACTTACATGCCGATTAGGAACCCTTGACATACAGCTCTAGGGTTCTTGGTAATTGTAGAGGAGCTGGGAGCGATGAATTCCTTTATGCCAAGGAAAACCGGTGGTCCTGTGTCAGGTCTCCAGTAGTGAAAGGAAGGGGAAAGGTATCTATCACTGGTTGGGAGTTTGGCAGATATTTCTTTCTTTCTTTCTTTCTTTCTTTCTTTCTTTCTTTTTTAAAGAACATGTCTGATTATTACCCCTAAGGGTTTGCTAGCAATCTTAGAATAACTAAAATTGTCTGAAGTGCCTGCCCTGGTCAATTAGATTTATGTGACTTGGTGGTCACAGAGGAACTCTTGGAGACTACAATGTACAATATATAGGGAACTACAGACCAGGTCACAGACCCAGACTTTTAAAATGCCCACCAGTATATCTGACAGACCTATTTGAAATGACTAGATGATGTGAGCTCAGCCTGATAAGTTCTCTTTCACAAAGCCTTCCTAGAGATTGCTAAAGGTCTCTCTTTTTCAGCACCAGGGCTTTGGGGCGTTGCCGTCTGAGGTAGGCATCAAAATTTGGGAAAGAAATGAGCTTCACTCTTTTGGACTTAAACCTAAACACAGAGTGAATCTTCTTTCTTTTGTCAACTGTAGAACTTGTCATGTTTTTATAAAATAGTTTACATTCAAAACCAGCCTCAGAATGTTTCTGCTGATGACCTACTAATGGGAAAGAATTCTGCTGAGCAACATTGGTGATATGGAGGGCTTTGTCTACAAAAACGTGGCCCCAAGGAGACTTACCAAGGTGGTAGCACTGAAGTCAGCTGAACATTGGTTATGATGTAGTTTGTTAGTTTTTGCGGAAATAAAACACTCAGCACACAGATATTTCATTTTTAATGATTTTTTTAAACTACAAGTTTCTTTTATATTCCTGGACCTAAGTCTCCTTGTTTTCTTGTGCTACATAGCTCAAAGTGTTGTTGAGAGCTTTGTGGTTTGTATGACAGTAAAGCAGTGTGTGCAGCCCTACACACCAGTGCCCAGAGCTGGAGAAGTTCAGGTAAGATCTCCAGAAGTGAGCATCACTAAGCAATTCCTGGATCCAGGTTCTGAAGTAGCGATTTCTGTTGTCTTTCCTTTTGTTCTCCAGGATCAGCTCTGTTTCTCCTTGTTGGCTCTCTATGAATCTATACAGAATGGGGGAGGTGCTAGACAACCTCCATCCCACCTTACAGGGGGCAAAATCTACAAGGTGTGTCCCCACCAGGTAAGGAAACATCAGGGTTGCCAGTGGGGGGAAGGGACTTTGTTCCTTGATCATGGAATCATTGGCTGTTCTGAGTAAGCAGGAGCAGCAGAGATGGCAAACCAGCTCTTTTCTAGAATAGCACAGAATTGGGACAAGGCAGCACTGTGTGACAGCTAAGGAACAGGACTTGCTTCATAGTGCCACTAGATGGCCCATAGGACATTCAGTTCTAGTAGCTTCACCTGGAGAGGAAAGTAGTTGGGAGGGAAGAGTGGAAGGGAGGTGGATGCAGAGTTTGCACTGACTTGAAACCTCTCCCTTCAGACTGGACATTTTTTTTTAATCTTGTAAAGCTGCAAGTGCTTTGGGATGTCCTTAGTCATTGCACTATTCCTTAAACTGATTGTGGTCAAGTATTTCTTTATCTCTGTCTTGTGTCCTCTGGCCTCAGGTGATATGTGGCTCCAAGTACCTGGTCCGAGGGGAGAGTGCTCGTGACCATGTGGACCTGCTCACCTCCTCACGCCATTGGCCTCCGGTCTATGTAGTGGATCTGGCCACACCAGTGTCCTTGTGTGCTGACTTGTGCTACCCAGAGCTGACCAGCCAGATGTGGGGGAAGAACCAGGGCTGTTTCTCCAGCCCCACAGAGCCTCCAACAGTGAGTCATCTAAGGGTCCTCGGTACATACCCTTGGGCCACAAAGAACAAATTTGCCTGGGACCTGGTTCATGTCGAACTTAATTACTGACCTTTAACCTTGTCACATTTCTCCGGGTTCCTTTTGGGTTAGTAAAGTGGCTTAGCGAAGATCACATAACCAGTTAGCAGCAGAGCATGACTATCAAGAGAACCCAAGTCTACTGACTTTCACTCTAGTTACTTTGCCATTATAGTATATACTGTTATTATATGAATCTTTAAGACAACAGATTGCTAAGAACAGAATCTGTCACTTTGTGGGGTATTGGGGATGCGATATGATAGTCATTCCATAGCTGAGGTTTATGCCAAATGTTTACTAAGGGACTCAGGTGGAAGGACAAGTCAGGTCTCTCAGTTTCATGCTAAACTTCCTGCCAGTCCCCTTATGGCCTTTCCTTATTTCACTAGTAAGACACAACGGTACATCCTCATTGTACGTTGGGCACTGGCCTCTCAAAAGCTGTGCCAAAAGAATATCAAACTCCAGCAGAAAAGTTTATGGATACAGGCAGATAGCTGACAAAATTGACTTTGGCTACAGCAATTCATGCAGGCTATTTACTAAGGCATGGGGAAGTTAAGATCAGCATTGGGGGAGGAAATGCCCATAACAATTAAATCATAATACCTCAAAGTATTAAAGACACATTAAAGCAGGTTGAGACCCGCTGCTTCCGGGTATTTTCTCACTAATCTACTCTCCTCAGCATTTGGGCCTTTACTAAATACATAGCCCACCCTGTGCCACTTGGAGGAAGATTATCTACCTCTCCAGACAAACATCTTCCCCTCTTCCATTGTGGTCCTTGGCCTCGATTTACTAATCATTTCCTGTTGTCAGTATGGCTTTCCCTTTGTGTCTTGTAGTACATGTCTTGCCCAGAACTTTTGGACCGACACTACACTGTGGATATGACAGTAGCTGAGCATTCAGTCCAGCACCCAGTCACCAAAACCACCACCCGGCGCATTGTCCACACTGGAACAGACCCAAACAATCCCAGTGACCCCAGCTCCAGGCACCACTCGCTCTCCCTCTGCCGGGAGCTGGAACCCTATGAAGCTGTCCTCACCGCCATTGCGGACAGCAAGACGAGCAACATTCGCCAGCGACCTGTCACCTTTGACAATGCCACTCATTATTACCTCTACAACCGCCTCATAGACTTCCTCACCAGCCGAGAGATTGTCAACCGGCAGATTCAAGACATCGTACAGAGCTGCCAGCCAGGAGAGGTGGTGATCCGAGATACTCTCTATCGCTTGGGGGTGGCACAGATCAAGACTGAGATTGAGGAAGAAGATTTGGATCCTCAGGGGGAGGAGAGGGAGGCTTCTGAGTAAGCCAGGCTCATCCCTGAAGGCACTGCTCCTTCTGTCTCAAGCCATAGTTGGGGGTGTCCCCAGGCAGATACATCCGGTGGGCTGGCAGTGACTCCCCTCTGCCTTCCCATGAGAGAGAGGCCATTTGCCTTTGACTGCTTGTGATGACCAAAGAGCCATGTGCTTCCGTCTGTTCTCAGGGCAGGCAAGAAGCCCCCCTGTAGAGACAGTTTCCTTTTAGAGCTGTGTCCCACCTTCATTTGATGGTGGTGGGTGCGCCAGAATCCTCTTCCAGCCATGGAATAGCACTTAGGATGTCAAAGCCAGTCTGTAACTGCCTCTGCTCCCCTCTGATCCCCACCTCCCACCGCCAGGAACCCAGTTTTCCAAGAGTGTGTGTGGTGGGATTTGGGCTCCCATCTATATAATGGGGGAAGCAGTGGGTCAGGACAGGAGGCCAAGAAACAGACTGTTACCGAGGTGGCCCTTCCTACTGGGCTGAGCATTTGCTATCCCAGACTTGACATGTCATAACCCTGTTTTTAGGAAGTTCTCACTATATCTTTCATTTTTGGCTCTGAGAGAGGACATCTAGAGACCCTGCAGGGCTTTTGCATGGTTCGATCAGGCTTGTTAGTCCTGTGATTTCCAGCTTCCACTCTTTTGGGCACTTTATTCTTTCTGGTGCTATGTCCTATTCATGGCCTAAGTCTTTTCTTACAATAGAAACCAAATCTGGAAGCAGCTTTAGGGAGCAGCAGTGGGAAGCCAGAGAGTCCTCCACTGAAAGATAATTAATTAGTCAGGGACCAGCTGGCCTAGGAGCACCCAGCTTCTCCTGTTTCTGTTTCTTGGGTCTGCCTACGCCATTCTCAACTGTAGCTTTGAGGAAGGCAGTCCCCCTTCCTTTTCTTTCCAGCTGCATCCTCCTCTACATTCCCATATCACTCTGCTGTTGGGGACTTAGGCATTGGTCGTCCAGGGTTGACATGGGACCGGAGGATGGGGGCGGGGGAGGATGTGGGCAAGGGCAGAGGAGCTGTGGCACACGTGTTGTGTTGGTGAACATCCCTTCCATGAAGGGGAAGCGGACTGGACTGTAAGAATGGCAGAACTGGTCCATACACCCAAGGCCATTTTGGTATGGGAGTCTGCCATTTTTTGATTAATTTATTTGAGGAGTTGGTGATTTTTTTCCCCAAATGATAACGTTTAATAAATTATCCATTTTAAGGTGAAGCAGAAGTCAGACGTGTGATCTTTGTATGGGGAAGATGTGGATGCTGCTCATGTGAGGGATATGTTGGTGAGTGGGTGGCCCTGCACCAGTGATAAGGATGGGTTACAGTGAGCCATTCTCAAAGGGACAGAATGAAGTTGATGCCCATATGGAGCCTGGACCTGGGATCTTAGCATCTCTAGATTAGCTTATTTAACCTTGGAAGCACCCTTGTTCCTTCTCAATGTCATCTATACCAATGGGCACCCCAGACCTAACATTGTTTTTTATCCTTTGGAGATGCGGCAGCTGTTTTGAATTCTTAGAGGACTTCACATCAGTATAAAAGGTCAAGATTAGCTAAAGGAACTGTATGTACATCGAGGGGAAAGGGCCAGACGCAGTGGGGAGAGATTTCGGCTTTGGGAAAGAAATCAAGAGGCTTGATTGAGTTAATGTTGTTAGTTTAATGTTGACTTTGACATCCTGTGAGGTGACTGTTAGTTAAAAGTAGGCAGCTTAGTTTAATGCTTTTAGGTACATTTTGGGCCTGCCCAGCCAAATGCCAAGGTTAGCCAGCCTTCAGAGCAATGACTCGTAACTTAAAGGGCCAAAGAAGGTAAGCCCTAATGTCATTAGACCTTGGACTTTTTAATGCCATAATAACCCAAAGCAGGGCATAAACAGGGAATGAAGCCTTAGGAGTCCAGTCACTTAAACTCTAACCAAAAAAATCCACAAAAACAAACTTTCACAAAATTAATTTGCTGTGTTGCCCCCCCAAGGAAATGCATCCCTGGAATTATCTGTGGCAGAAGTGCTACATGTAAGCTTTGAGTTGAGTGGGGGGGTGATAGGAAGCATGGCCGACACTTTCTGGACATGATGACTTCTTTCTCTGCCCTACCACTCTGCCTGTGCCAGGTTTGTGACTGTCCCCATAGGCTTGTAGATTTAACACTGGAAGGAACCTTAGAGATAACAGAATCCAGCTTCATCATTTCATAGATGAGGAAGGCAGCCCCTTTGCCTTGGGCCATTTGCTAGTAAGTGTCTAAGGTGGGATTCACACCCAGGTCTTTCAGATTCTGCATGCCATCCTTCATGCCATGCTGTCTCTCCAGTATCGTTTGGGCTTTGGACTTCACACCCCACTAAGCAGTTTTTCAGTTCCTGAGGTCTAGTTTAGTCTTCCATAGGGAATGGGGAGAGAGGAATTCTTAGCCATAAAGGCAGAAATTAGGGAAAGGGGGAAGGGGAAAAGGATAAAGTTGCTGAGATGACATTTAGCAATAGGTGGTAAAATAGGCTGTTACAGCACCAGTGGGTTGAGAAGGGCCTAGACAGGAGCACAGCCACCATATGCCACCCTATGCCAAACTGACCCTGGCATGCAAAAATAACTGGATTCCCAGGGAAATAGCTAGCCTATTTATATTCCTGAGCTTCAAAGTTGGGCCCAGTCCTTACGTGAAATAGCTAAATCATTGAGTGTCTCTCTTCATGCCCCATGTTGACCCTTCCAGACTTAACAGAACTGGTAGTTGTTGGCCTGTAGTAGGGGCTGGCTGCTGTCCACTTGGTCACAGCAGTCCAGGGGCTCACTGACACTGTCTTCTTCCTCACTGCTGCCACTACTGGGCAGGTTGGCATAGTCCTAAAGAGAGATGTAGGAGGAGAGTGGGTTAGTCCTGTTCAGGTCCCCTATGGTACCACTTTGGCCAAACCTCCCTCCCCTGGCCCCAGCTCACCTGTTTTCTACTAGTGGCATCCATCTCCTCTTGAAGAAAGGAACAGATCTGCTGAAAGGTGGGTCTGCGAGTGGGCTCCAGATCCCAGCATGCCTGCATAATGCTGTATCTGGTGACAGGAGAAGAGCAAGAAAATTTCACTTGTCTTTCCCCCCATCTTCAATGCCTATTTTAGATCTCCCCACCAAGAATGCAGTCTCCCCATCCCTCTCAAGAGTTCCTCATCCTTCAAGACCCAGCTTAGATGCCTTCAATTCCATACTGAAGAGGAGAAAGAGCAGAATGCCTGTACTGCATTAAGGTTTACAAGGTGCTTTCCTCACAACCACCTACCCATTATGGGAGCATGGAGGAAAAAGATATTAGGGATGGCTTCTCAGAGGAACTGCCATTTTAAACTTGGTCTTGAAGGGTAGGTATGTCAGGAGGTTGGTATGAGTAAATGCCGAAAGGCAGGAAGAAGGAGCAAGGCCTATTGGGTCTTTGTTGAGCAGTTACCCTGAGAGAACCACGTACCTAAGCCCTTCCTAGCAACTGAACTCACATGTTTGGTGGAGAGAAGTCGGGCTGGGCCATCTGATAACCCTCCTTCACCAGCTTATAGAACTTGCTGTTCACCAGGATGCCAGGGTAAGGGCTCAGACCTGCAAAAGTCAAGACTCTAATAGTGGCAGCTGTTTCGGCCCACTTGCCTTTCTCAAGCCTCTTCCACCTTCTCTACATACACATATGCTGGCCTCCCACTTGAGTACTGGGGGAGAGATACCTGCAGTTGGAGAGGTATTGGTTTTTATATTGCTTCTGTCTTTCCCAAAACCCAGCCTAGAATTCAGCAAACAAATGCTGAATGAGTGATGGCTTGTGTTGACCCTGAGAGCCAGTCAGCCCTTGGAAGGGAATATTCAAAGGACAGACCCAGACCCAGAGAAGGCTCCCCAAGCTGTCAGACGGGGCCCTGAGCATTACTGCCACCATACATACCCAGCGAGAATATTTCCCAGAGCAAAATCCCATATGACCAGACGTCGCTCTGCACTGTATAGACGCAGTCAAATATGCTTTCCGGGGCCATCCACTTCACAGGCAGCCGTGCCTAGACATAGGGAGCACTGTCTGTCACTGAGGGGGTAACAGTCTGGGGGTGGGGAGGTCCCCCATAGATCCTAGTCCCAGCCTTCCCAGCTCTTTGGCCTAGACCCAAGGGAGGTCCCACCTTCCATTCATGTTACTCACATTGCCTTTGACCACATAGTTAGTGTCATTCATGATGTCCCTCGCCAGCCCAAAGTCCCCAATCTTGGCTACACGCCTACTGGTCACCAACACGTTTCTGGCAGCTACATCCCGGTGAATACACTGCAAGAGTGGAGGACTCAGAATTACCATCAAGATTTTGGGCTTCTGGTGGGAAGCCCTCAGGCCCTATTCCAGTCACTCACGAACTATTTTCCTGCTTACTTCAGCTCTCAAATTCACCCACTTTACTAGAACACATATATCTACATACACATACACACACAGGCAAATACATTTATCTTGACAAACATTGGTGCCAGGCACTCTGGTAGGTGCTGGGAATACAAGTATAAAGAATGAAACAATACCTACCTACTCAAAATCACAAATACACACACGTCCCTAATACCTAGTAGACCCCTTAGCCTGAGCCCAAGCTAGCCTGGCTCTTTGTCCTGTGGGGATGGGCCTGGCAGTGAGGGTCAAGCCTCAGACACTCACATTCTTGGAAGCGAGGAAAGCCATGCCCTGGGCCACTTGGCTGGAGAAACGCAGCAGGTCACAGAGCTCCAGAGGCCGCCCGTCCTCCCGGTCGAGGTCTAAGTGTAAAGTAGCTTGCTGAAAGGCATACTCCGTGCTCCCCTACCCCTTTCCTATTCCCTGTCCCCTGGCACCCCTTGAATCAACTCCTCAGCTCTTCCCCTCGTCTTCTCCCAGGGTTTCCCCTCACTCCAATCCCAGCCCTCTCCTTACCCTGCTCAGAGAAGGAGCTAGAAGAGGAGGAGGAGACTGGTCTCATCTCCACGTAGGTGTCCAGGCCCTGGCTAGAGAAGGTGTTGTCACTACCTCAGGCAGGCAGAGGCCATGAGAACTGAGACAGGGCCAGGTCAGGCCATTGTGAGGCCTCCCCCACCCCTATCCCCACCCTCAACTTTCCATCATCTTTTGATGGTCCCAAACACCTGTCCCACATTCAAGTGTCCTGGGGCCAAGGGTTTTCAAGGAAATGGCCATCTAAAGAAACGTTCTATACTCATCCCACCTTGGATTTAGGTAAAAAGAAAAGCTGAACCACAAGGGGAGAGCAATAGGAATTGTATACCCAGTCAACCTAAAACTTACTCTAAACAACCAGTCAGCGTTGCCACTCCCACTCCAGGCCTGTTCTGATCCCCTTCCCCAAAAATGCCCCCCAAAGAGTAGGCTTCATTCTAAAGTCAATGAGAAAAGCCTTTTGGATTAGCCATTGTTTGGGACGTTTGTTAGACTGTAAACTTTCTTAGGGCAGGGACTTTCTTTTTTTGGCTTTCTACTCCTCCACCCCCACCCCAAGCAGTGCCTGGGGTAATTCATTAGTTGAGTCTTCACTGGCATGGAAAGTTATGAGCAAGCTCTATGAATTAGAGTAGCTATTCATGGTAGAGATGGGGGAACTGAGGTCAGTATAGCCTTGTCTTTCTCTCCCTTCCTCATGTCTCACCCAAGTACCCCAACACAATGCCTCCCTCCCCCCCAGCCTGTGTCCCATCCCAGGCTGTCTTGTGCCCTTACCCATGGATATATTTCTTCTCCAGATGGATGTTCCTGTATCCCGGGCCTCCATCAGGCTCAGAACTTAGGGTTGGCATCAACATGTCCTCTGCCTTACGGCGTAGAAAGTTGAGCAAGTCACCATGGTGACAATACTCTGTGATGACCAGGACTGGGCCTAAATTAGGAGGGACCAGTAGGCATACTCAGCCCTGGAGGATGAGGGGGAGCAGTCTGATGCTCAAAACTCCCCAGGGGAACACACATGTTAAGGGATAGGTACTCTCCTAGAGACTAAAGAGCTCATGGTGACTAGAAGCAAGAAATACTGCCAGACTGGAAGCCAGGAAATACAGGTTCAAGTCTCTGCCATGCTTCTAATTAGCTGTATATCCTTAGGTTATTTTTCTCTTTACGGTTGTGACATGTCATTCTGTGATTCTGTAATTCTCAGATGCCCTGTTTGGGGCATAGCGTAGAGCTCTCTATCCTCCGTCTACTGAACCTTTTTCCAAGGAGCCCCTGGCTGGCCTCTGAGATCGCTTGGTCCCTCTGCGGTGTGTGTCTCACCTCCATGGGTACATGCCCCCAGCAGGTTGACAATGTTCTCATGCTGCCCCAGGTGACTCATGATCTTCAGTTCCGACATGAGGGCCTCCTTCTCATCTGCATGGGCAGTAGCTGGAAGACAGAGAAGAGGGGTCAAAGCAGAACAAGAGAAGGGGAGAGAGGGAAAGACACAGGGATGGAGAAGGAGAGCCACACATGGGGAGAAATAGCCAGACACTCAAAAGATAGAGAAGCAAAGAGATACCAACGGACTGAGAGAAAAACGCACAACAAGACAGAGAGGGATAGATGAGACAGAGAGATGCAGACACATAGAGAGACACCAAGAGAGTGCATGAGAGATGGCAATGTGAGATGGAGAAAGTGCTACTGTGCTCATAGCAAGGATCTCAGGAGCCATCAAAGGCCAAGGCTGGGCCTGTAGCTTGGTCACACCTGTCTCTTCCAGTCTGAAGACGGCACAGCCCCCGAGAAGGAGAGAGATAAGGGGCCTGCTCAAAGTTATAAGAAGCAGAGAGAAGAAGGAGACCAAAAGCTAGCATATAAGAGAACCCAAGTATCCTGATCTCCATTGCCTACCAAGATACACCAAGCTCAAGGAAGACAGAGGCCAGAGCTAACTTCCCACAATCTCATCACTAGGAAGAGAAGACCTAGCTCTTCAGATGACTTTTGAAGACCCAACCTCTCTCAGGATGGGTATTGGAGACCCCATCCTTCGCCCTGGACTCCCCCAGCCTCTGCCCTTCACCCTGGGTTCCCCACTCCCCCTCCTCACTCTGGGCTTCCCTAGCTGCCCTGCCCCTCCCCCTGAATTCCTCCAGGGACCACCCCTCACCCCAGGGTCCCGCTTACACTTCAGCATCTTCACAGCCACCTTGAGGACGGTGTCTTCCTTCCCCAGTCCAAAGGCTGTGGCTTCTACCACCTTCCCAAAGGCTCCAGCTCCCAGTGTCTTACCTGCCACCAAATAAGGGGTTCAGTGCTGTAGTGGGGAGGGGTGGGGGAGGGGAGAATACAGAGGGGTACAGAGGGCGAGATGAGCGGGGGACAGAGCAAGTTTCCCAGTCAAGGAGCTCAACCCAACCCAACTCTGTGGAGGCAAGCTCACCTGGACATCAAGCAGACACGTAGACAGGAAGTCAGTTCTGTACAGGGCGGGGAAGGGGAAGGGGGAGGGATGCACAAATGGTCTGAGATTGGAGGCAAATGGCTCTTAAAAATAGTGGGAAAAGGCCTTCAGAGAGCATACAGTCCAGTTCCTACAATTTTACAAAGCAAACTGAGGCCGAGAAGGCAAGTGATTA
This sequence comes from Trichosurus vulpecula, assembly GCF_011100635.1. Taxonomy (NCBI): domain Eukaryota; kingdom Metazoa; phylum Chordata; class Mammalia; order Diprotodontia; family Phalangeridae; genus Trichosurus; species Trichosurus vulpecula. The sequence continues at coordinate 58,812,298 of NC_050575.1, forward strand.
GCCCGAGGCCACACAAGGAGCTGGTACCAGACATGGGATATGACCCCAGGTCTGCTGACTCTTTCGTAGGCCAGGGCTCTGTCCAGATGGCCTTAGACTGGGTGAGTCACTTTTACTTATTTTCCTAATACTATCAGCATATACACTGTATGTCAAAGAGTAAAACCTACTTTAAAGTAGACACAATTATAATATATTCTTCAATCTTAGTGTGTGACTCCATCAGACTATCCTTACTGTATATGTCCTCTCTGTTGGGAATAGTTGGAGCACACCTAGGGATATCAACAGGTGACAGTAGCTTGGATTATATATATATATGTATATATACATATATATATAACATACATACACACATATACATATATATATACATACATACATATGTGTATATATATATATGTCAGAGGCCAGAATATATATAATATATATATATATATATATGTGTGTGTGTGTGTGTGTGTGTATTTTTTTTCCAGCAATGGGAGGTGGGGGTCCTTAGGTCCTGCTTCCCTCAGGAGCCCACCTCTCTCCAAATCAGTCTGTACCCAGGAGAATGTCCTGGGCTGAAGGTCAGGACAACTAGACTTTGTCCTTTACGAGCTCGTGGGCTCTAACCACCCTCCCGACTCTATGACCCAGATGGGCACCAGCCATCTCACCAAACTGTAGGTTATTTCGGGGGAACTCCCATTTCTCATTATAGGGCAGCTGTGTGGGGTCAATGAAGATGTAGTTGTTCCCTTCGCAGGCCTCGATGATCTTCCAGTGCACTTGGTACTTGGGTTTCTGGGATGGCAAAAGCAAAAAGAGGGACAGCATGTTTGGATGCATGAAGAAGTTGTGGGCATGGGGAAGCTGATAGATGTGTCATGGAATCCAGAGATGAGGGCAGGAGAGGGAGGTGACAGCATCATTAAACAGCTGCAGTAACCATTCTCATGCCATAGGAAATTCTAGAAATAGGGGCTGGATCTGTGATTCACTGGTATAGAGAACTCCCAGATACTGATGCAGGTTGGCAGTCCTCTGCGACTTAACATTTTAGAAAGAAAAGAAAGGTGAGGAAGAGAAGAGATGAGAAGAGAGGGAAAGGAGAGGAGAGAGGGAGAGGTGAGAAGAGGAGGGGTGGGGAGGGGAGAGGAAAGGAGAGGAGAGAAGGGGAGAGGAGAGAGGGAGAGGCAAGAAGAGTCAAGGAGAGGAGAAAGGGAGAGGCGAGAAGAAGCAAAGAGAGGAGGGGTGGGGACGGGAGAGGAAAACAGAGAAGGGGAGGGGGAGGAGAAGAGAGAGGAAAGGAAGGGAGAGGAGAGGAGGAGAGAGAAAAGGGGAGACAAGAAGGGGAGAGGAGAGGTACCTTTCTGGTACCTTTATAGGAATGGAGGGATCCTGGTTGTACAGACTTAAGAGGAAAGAATATAGTTTAAAAAATAGAATTATAGGCCATTGGCACTGAGGAGGAAGACTGGAGATATTCTGGATGGGCTCGTTGTTTATCTGATAGTGTCTGGCACTCGGTGACCTCTCTGGAGGCTGGCCTCTGAGTTTTTTCTCCCTACTTCTCCTTTCTCTGCCTTCCCCACAGCTGGGCCTGAGTCAGCCCCCTGTGGTAGGGAGCTAGGATTGGCGTGTGTGTATGTGTGTGTGTGTGTGTACGTGCATACATGCGTGCATGCATGCATATATCGAGGGAAAAGGAAGGAAAAGGAGGAAGAAAGCATCTTCGGGGAACTAAACCTCAGAACTAGAAGGGGCCTCCAAGGGCATCTAGTCCAACTTGCAACATTTCCAACAAGTGGCCACCTAGTCTCTGCTTAAAGATCTCCAATGAACTCCTCTTCACAAGGCAGTCTGTTTCATTGTTGGACAGTTCTAATGGTTATATCTTTTTTTCCTTCTATTTTCTGAGGCACCTGGGTAGAGCAGTGGGTGGACTAGAGTCAGGATGATCTGAGTTCAAATCCTATCTGTGTTGCTCTAGGCAATTTGCTTAATCTTTCTCAGCCTTAGTTTCCACATTTGTAAAATGGGGATTAACAATAGTAACTTCTATCTCATAGGTTGTTCTGAGAATCAAATAAGATGACAAGTATAAAATGCTAGCTATTATTATGATTATTATTTCATGAAAAGGAACCTGCCTCTGGGGAATGTTCCCTCAGAAGATACCACTGATCTCTAAGCACTTTTTTCCAGGCTGCAGGAAGTGGTAGGTTCATAGTGAGCTGGCAGGGACCAGCTAGTTTAATCCTCTCATTGTAAAGATGAGGAGCAGTGCCTAATGTAAGACAGCAAATGACAGCGCCAAGATTCAAAGCAAAGTCTTCCAAGTCCAAATCCTGTGTTTATTCACGAACATCATTTTTCTTCTTCCTAGATGCCAAGGGTCTCACTATCTTCTCTTCAAGTGGGACATTTGTATGATCAGTACTTGACTGGGAAAGATTAGGGTGCCAGATTGTTTGCTCCCCTAGCTGGGGGCATTGGAGGGAAGCAAAATACACCCAAGGAGGAGAAATCTAGCTAGGCCGAGTGGATCCATGGTGGAAAAGCAGCTAAGGCCATGCTTGGAGTCGACAGGGCAATACCTTAGCCTCTTCGAGGATCATGAACTCCACCTGATCTAGTAGTCCAAACCTCTCATTTAAAAGAAAATGGGGCTCAGAGAGGTTGAGTGATCGTCCAAGGTCATACAGGTAGTCAGGGAAAGAGCCAGAATTTGAATCCAGGCCCATTAACTGCAAACTATTTACACTGCAATAACCATGAGTCATGGGGCAGCTAGGTGGCACAGTGGATAGAGAGAGCACTGGGCTTAGAGTCAGGAAGACCTGAGTTCAAATCTGTCCTCAGACACTTCCTAGCTGTGTGACCCTAGACAAGTCACTTAACCTCTGTCTGTCTCAGTTTCTTCAACAGTGAAGTGATCTGGAGGAAGAGAATGGAAAACTACTCCAGTATCTTTGCCAAGAAAACCCCAAAAGGGGTCATGAAGAGTCAGACAGGGCTGAAAATGATTAAACAACAACAGCCATGAGACCACATATGTTCAAGGCATAAAATAAAATAGACTATTTCTGCCCTCGCCGGCCAAGCTACTTTGCTATTCTTTTCTGAAGCTCTGCCCCACTCATATCCCATTCACTCACAAGTCAAGACATCACTCTCATGATGTCATTGGTGCTCTCTGAGAATAAAGGATGAACAACCACAACAGCTGGCTTGGTGTGATTAGGAATTAGGGACTTTGTATGCTTTTTGGACAGGAGTATGGGGAACAGTAGGGCTAATGGAAAACAGTCAATTCTCACTAGAAGATTATTAAAGATCCTTTCCCACTCTAAAATTCCAGGATCCCATGAATTCATCTGTAATTTGACTTTCAATCTCTCCTTTTTAGAACTGTTTTCTGTTCCTGTGACCTCCTAGCCCAGACCAGTAGAGCTTGCCTGAGGCATTCAGCCATTTGGCTGTCTTCTCACTCTCCTCCCCAACCACCTCTCCCTGCTTGCTGACTTCTGCTCTTCTCTCTTCCTTCTTTGCTTGTCCCCTGGTCATCCCGGTGGCTAGTAGTCTGATGACTCAGCTTCTTGGTTGAAAGAGACAGGGCCTTTCTTGCATGTGGGTTGTCTGACTTTGAGGGTTCCTGACTCCCCAGACCAGAGTGGAATCTCTAGCAGAGGGATGAACACTTCCTACCTGGTATCCTAGAAGGATGGAGAGTCCCATGACTAAGCCAACCCCCGCCCCCAGTGAAGTACCCACTAAACTCAAGGCAACGGGAGCATGAGGAGTTGGAGACATTTCAAATTGTCCACCATCCCATGAAGGAAGGAATCTTGTGTGGCAAAGCTCATTGAATCATAGGATTTAGAGCTGGAGGGAGACTTGGAGATTATCTAGGTCAACCTCATTCTGTAGAGGAGGGAACTGAGGCTCAGAAAAAAAGTTAAATGCCCATGGTCACATAGGTGGTCTATAAGAGATTACTTGAAAGAGTTTGACCTAATACCCTTTGACCCAGCAATGCCACTACCAAGAAATCAAAGGAAAAGGAAAAGGAACTATATGAACAAAATATTAACAGCTCTTTTTTGTGGTGGCAAAGAATTGGAAACTGAGGGATGCCCATCACCTGGGGAATGGCTAAACAAGTTGTGGTATATGATTGTGGTGGAATACTACTGTGCTATAAGCAGGATGGTTTCAGAGAAACCTGGGAAGACCTACATGAACTGATGCAAAGTGAAGGGAGGAGAACCAGAACATCGTACACAGTATTACAGCGATACTATAATGATGATCAGCTGGGAAAGATCTAGCTACTCTGATCAATACAATGACCCAAGACAATTCCAAAGGACTCATGATGAAAAATGCTATCTACAGTTATCCATTCCACATTATGACTTTCCTCATAGCAATTTTGATATATTGTGGGACAGCATAAAAAGTTAAATGGGAATTTTGGGGGGAGTGTTATAGAAGCTGCAGATGGTATACAAAGGCCAGCAGATGACACAAAGCCTCCAACCAAATATTTTACCCAAATTTTACAACAAAGTACTGTAATCACCCCATAAGAAAAAAAGAAAAAATTCAGACTTACTCTCTGATATGAAGGGAGGGCCAAAAAATTTGACAGAGGTTTTCCAGATCACAGAGGTGCTGTGTTACAACCCCCATGATGTGGAAGAGATAACTGTATATCTAGATAGAGAACTGATGAACTCTGAGTGCAGATTGAAGCATACTTTTTTCTCTTTCTTTTCATTTTTATTCTTGCTTTTTATTATTGTTGTTGGGTTGGTTGTTTTTTTTGGGCAACATGGTTAGTATGAAATATGTTTTACATGATTTTGCATATATAGTTGATATCATATTTCTTGCCTTTCCAATGGCTAGGGGAGGGAGAAGAGAGAGGGAGAGAATTTGGGACACCATATTTTTTTTAAATGAATGTTAACATAGATTAATTAAATTTTAAAAAAAGAATTTTGCCTAACTAGCCACACAGCAAAAGCCAAGTGGATGAACAACAGGCTGCTTGAGGGGTCAGGAAATGCTGCATGACCATTTCTTTAAGATGTTGTGGAACAGATTCTAGTTTTGATATAGATGAGAACAGATGGTCAATAAGGTTCCTTTCAATTTTGTGATTCTGTGGTTCTGTGAAAGGACAGACTAGTAGAATCATCATTAAGATTTCAAATGTCAACTTGGAAGGAGGTCTCTAGCAGTGACCCCAGGAATCTGCCCTTGGCCCTGTACTGTTTAGCATTTCTATCCATGACTTGGATAAAGGCATATATGGCATACTTATCAACATTTCAGATGGCACAATGCTAAGTGGGCCAACCAATACATTGGATGACATACTCAAGATTCAAAAAGATTCACAGGCTAGAACACTGGGCTGAATACAATACAATGATATATGTATATACATATATGTGTATGCATACACACATATACATATTTATACACATACATGTATACAAGGTCACACTTGGTTTTAAAAATTAACTTTACAAGTACAAAAAAGGGGTGGGTCAAGGTTAGACAGCAGCTTATTTGAAAATATCTGGGGTGTATAGTTGGTTACAAGCTAAATATGAGTCAATAATATAATATAGTGTGCAAAATAGCTAATTCAGTCTTTGAGTGCATTAAATAAGGCATAGTGTCCAGATCTGGGGAATTAACTAATACAGCAGGCAAGTCACCTTGGTTAAACCACACTAGAGTGCTACATCTAGGTGCTACATTTTAGGAAGGACCTTAACGAGTTGGAGAATATGAGGTGAGGGTAGTTAAAGGCCTCAAGGAAATGTCATATGAAGATCAGCTGAAAGAAATGGATATGCTTAGCCTAGCAAAGAGAAGACTCGAGTTTTATCACAAGGAAGAGGTTGGACTTGGTCCATTAGGTTCCCCACAAGGGCAAAGCTAGTAGCAATGGATAAAAGTCAGAGATGCAAAAGTTAGGACAAGCTTCCTAACAATCAGAGATATCCAGAAGCAGAACTGGCTGCCTTAGGAGGTAGTGAATTCTCCATCACTAGATGCCTTTAGGCAAAGGCAAGATGAAAACTTATCATGATTGAAAAATAAGGGATTTTTGATCATGAATAGGTTGGGCTAGATTGCCTCTGAGATTTCTTGTAATTCTGACATCCTGTGTTTTAAAACCAATTCCTGATTTTAAATCCAGTAGGGGAAAAATAGAAAAAGGACCATCATACATTTTATTACTCAGTAACTTCAATGCAAGGGGAACATAAGAGTGAGCATAAGGGAAAACAGCAAAAATACGTCAGAAAATATCGTTCTAGATCAAGAAGTAAAAGTGGCCAAAAGTTTGTAGACTGTGCAGAAGCTTCATGCTTCTTTGTTAGAATGCTTTTTTGAAAAAGAGGGTGAGAAAGTGCAGGACACGGTGAGTACCAAAAAACATGTGCTTTTTTTTTTTGGTCAGAGGAGGTTGCAAACCTGTAATTTCATTGGTATAGGAAATTTCCCATGCAGAGATTCCCTTTACCAATTCAAGTGAACACCTGATTTACAATTCACATTTTTATAGAGTTGTCTGACATCATGCAGTCAGAATATGTCAGAGACAGATCTTAAAATCAAGGCTTCCTCACTTTATGAGTGATCCTCCATAAACCATGCCATACTACTTGCTGGATTATATCTTGACATGTGAAAAATTACTAATTATTTATGTGGGAAACATTTCTGAATCACATTTTTAATAGACCATTGAATTATTAAAGCAACAATCAAAATCAGCACGAAATTAGAAAAATAAAAATGAAAAGATACAATTAAAAGAGGTCTAGCCTTACTTATTTACAAGTTACCAATATAAAAAAGAGAGAATTGATTAAAAGAACATAGACATGGACTTCCGCCATTTCCCACCAAAGTGAAATGGGTACAAAACAACCACCATAATGAGGAGGCCAAAATAGCCTAGAAACTACCTTAGCTGGCACACACTTGATCTCCTTGCCAAGTGGAGAGATATAGCAGACAAAGACAATGTTGGTTTGAAACATAGACTCATTTGCAAAATTTTTGAGAACAAGACAGGAAGATTATGAGCAGTATTGCCCCATGAAGCAGAAGAAAAATAGAAAGGATCTGTGAAGATATCTAACAAACACTTTTTAACCATCAATGATAGTGAGTCATACAAGTTGGCTCTAACATTAGAGTCCATGATGTGCTGCATGAGACAGTAAGAAATAACACTAAAGAAAGCAAAGAAAGGGAGAACAGCTGGAAAGGATACCACACACACACAAGGAGGATCCTTGCTGGAGGCTGTACAATTTTAATATTCTTGAAGGACTTATTCAAGATACATTAAAAAGAGGAAGATAAATGAAAAAATGATAAGGGAGAGAAATCAATCCATGAATAAGCATTTGTTGAGTACCTATTGAGCTCTTTGCTAGATGCTAGAAATATACAGACAAAAGAGAAATGGTTCCTGTCCTCAAAGAGTTTACATTCTACCAGGGGAGTCTATATGTATATATATAGGTATATGCAAAACACATGTAAAGCAGATACAAGGCAGCCTTGTGGGGAAATGCATGAGTTGCTTCTGTACCAGAAAAAGACTTGTGAAGAAGGTGAAATTTGAGTTGAGTCTTGAAGGAAATCAGGGATTTCAAAAGGAAGAAGTGATAAGGGAGAGTATTCTAGGCTTGGGGATCAATCAGTTTAAGGACACATTGATGGGAGAAAGAATGTGTTGTGTGAAGAATAAAAAAGGATGGGAGTAACAAAGGCTGGAAAGGTAGAATGAGGCCAGGTTGTGAAGAACTTTAAATTATATTTAATCCTGGTGGTAATAGGGAGCCCGCTGGAGTTTATTGACACATTCAGATCTGTACTTTAGGAAACCTACTTTGGCCACTGTGTGGAGGATGGATTGGAGTGGAAAGAGACTAGAGGCAAGGAGATCAATTTGAAGGCTATCGTAAAATAGCCCAAGAGAAAGGTCATAAGGGAAGCATACTAGTGTGGTGGCTGTGTAAGTGAAGAGAATGGGATGCATGTGAGAAATGTTGCAAAAGCAGAAAGGTTAATATTTGGCCATGGATTTCATATGTGGGGTAAGAGTGAGGAGTTAAGGATGACACCAAGGTTGTGAACTTGGGTGACCAGGAGGATTGAGGCACTCTTGGTAATAACAGGGAAGTTCAAAAGAGGGAAGGGTTGGGGGAGAATGATATTAAGTTCTATTTTGGACATTTTTGAGTTTGAGATGCCTCTGAGGCAACCAGTTTGAAACAGCCACTAAGCAATTGGTGTCGTGGGACTGGAGTTCAAAAGAGAGACCACGGCTGGATATATAGATCTGGGAAATGTCTATAGAGAGGTTATAATTGAATCTATGGGCATTAATGAGATAACCAGGAGAAAGAATGTAGGAAGAAAAGAGGTCCCAGGACAGAGCCTTGGAGGACACTCACAGTTAAGTGGCTTGACATGTATAAGGATGCAGCAAAGGAGACTGGGAAGAAGTGGTCGATCAAACATTAACATGCACTTGGGGGAAAATAACAACAACCAAAAAGAAGTGGTCAGATAGTTAGAAGGAGAACAGAGAGGAAACAATCACAAAAACTCAGAGAGGAGAGGAAAGAGTATTGAGGAAGAGAGGGTCTTCAACAGTGTCAGATGCTTCAGAGAGTTCAAGATGACAGGGTAGTGTGTGCTGGTCTCAGAGTCAAGAAGACCTGGGTTCAAATCTTGCCTCTGACCCTTACTATTGTGGCCTCTTAACTTCTCTTGATCTCAGTTTGTTCATCTGGAAGATGAGAGACTTGAACAAGATGGCCCCTGAGGTCGCTTTAAGCTCTAGATCATAGGATCACTGATGTAGAATCGAAAAGAGTGTCTGAGAGGTGGCTAGGTAGAGCACAGGCCCTGGAGTCAGGAGGACCCAAATTCAAATCCAACCTCAGACACTTGACACACTTACTAACTGTGTGACCTTGGGCAAGTCACTTAACCCCAATTGCCTTGCCTCCCCACCCCCATAAATAAATAAATTAAAAAGTTAGTGGAAATAAAGATGCAATTTTTTTTTAAAAAAAGGTGTCTGAGATCATCTCTGGGGTTAGGAAACTGCCTCCTGAGAGCCAAATCCAGCCCATCTGCTTTTGTGCAGTTTGCTAGCTAAGTGTGGTTTTTTAAGATGTAAAAACCTATAGCTCATGGCCACACAAAAGCAGGCTGTGGACTGCATTTGGCTCACTGTCAACCCCTGATGTAGTCTAACACCTTGATTTTACAGATGAGGAAACAGACTCAGAGAGCTGAGGTCCTACAGGTTGGAAATAGTAGATCCAGGATTTTAACTAAGGTCTTATGACTCCAAGCTCAGAGTTCTTTCCCCTGCATCACACTGCCCCTGTCATCCTATATCACTAACTACAGACCTATGTGCCCATTCCCTCATTTCTACAAAATCTCTGTGAGAACAATTCATACCAAGATGGAGAGCATCCTTGATGAAAGTAGGAAAGCTTTCATAAACAACCACAACTGGCTTTAAGATATAGACTCCAAGAGTTCACTTCTCTCACTTATTGTCTGTTGATAATAAGTAAAAAAAAGCATTTGAATCGATAGAGCTTTGTTACAAGATATCACCTACGCATATGTAAAAATCATAGAAGATACTTTGAGAGATACAACAGATATAACTTTGCAAGGCACAAACCAGGGAGACATGCTTGTCAAGTATCTTTGCCACTTTCATAAAGGATGCCCCATGTAGATTAAAAATGGAAGGAGGATTGCCTATAGGTGGTGAAGTCATCCAGATGTTTCTGGTTATAGGTGATGTCATGTTTATTGTATCATGCCCTAAAGCCCTGTAGGCTCCTAAATTAGATCCATATTCATTCAATAGAGTTTAGTATAACTATCTACAAGGGAAAAATTAAGTGAACTGCCCAGCTCATAAGAATTGTCCGGATCATAATATTACTTTGGATGCATGGCTCACAGAGCTGGTCCATCAGTACATATATCTGGGACAGACATTGCAGAGAAACAAAGAACCCAGAATGGAATAGAAGAGAGAAAATGAGCTAGACTGCGCTTGAAAAATTACAGAGGATTTTCAATGACCCCAAGCTTTTTCAGAAAATAAAGATACATCTCTTTAACACCAGTATTATTCTGGTAATACTATATACAGTAGGTTGAAGTCATAGAATTCCACACGAACTGAGAATTTAAATTGCAGTGATATAATGAAACACAGCATGTCACCTGGGACAAATGGCATACAAAAGGTGGTCTAAAAGATATTAATGACATTTGTAACTGAAAGAGGCTATGGGCAGGTCACATAGCAGAAGTGTGTCAAGAGATCCAGAGAAAGGTATTGTTTGGATTCCCTTGGAGTGTTTACAGGTAGACATGGATAGGAGTGGCCCAGGATGAGGCTTAACTATTTTCAATCTGCCCTATTGGAAAGAGTACTTAGGTCAATGAAATCACAAATTTACTTGAAATATTTAAGTATGAATTCTTATATTTAGTAATTCTTATATTTATATTCTTATATTTAATATTTTGCCAAAGGCTTTCTTCTACTTGGAATTAGGGTTTCACTTATGTTTCTCTCAGATTTGAATATTTTTGATGTAGAGGAAGCTGAGCCCTCTGGCAAAAGCTTTTCTAAAGTTTTCCATTTCAGAGGATTCTCCTTAGTATGACTTATCTGAGGAATAATAAGGCATGAATTATAACTGTAGATTTTTGCACAATTATTTGATGACTTTCCCCCACACACCCCTGTTTCACATCTATTTTCCTGAGAAAAGGAGCCTGGAGGAGTGCTTACTGGAATTTCCCTACCATCCATTTGGGTCCAGAGCTCTAAGGCAGACTAGCAACTCAGAAACCCAGAGCTGTTCATGGACTCACACCAGAAAAAAAGAAATATAATCCTCTAAGGGGGAGAGGAATGGACCATTAATAAAATAGATTTCCAAGCATCCATGCCAAAAAGGCCAGAGCTGAGTAGAAACTTTGAAATACAAACCCAGGGGTAAAGAGGAACACAGAAAGGTGAATAAATATCTGCAGATGAGACAGACCAGGTTATGACCTTGTAAACTTTGAAAGATTGGAAGAACCATTAGAGATCTAGCAAGTAGAGTCTCTAGAAAAGTTTCCCAGAAGCAGCAACTGCTAAATTCAGTGAGGAACTAATTCTGAGAAGTGGCTTGGTTGACCGAGCATAGCAGTGTATTGACCTGGTAACTGAGACACTGTGTCCTGCAAGCAAGGGAGAAAATTATCCATTGCTTATGCCACATGAAGAAGTGAAATTTGTGAGAACTTCACAAAGGGAGAAAATACTTCCAGGGCTAGGAGGCACCCTCTCTTTATATGCTCCCTACCTGTGTGTTTCAGTATCTTTGTATTTTAGTTTTAAGCTCACTTTACCCAAAAACCTTATGGTTATACAGGAAGAAGAATGTGCCTTATGGTGTGTGTGTGTGTGTGTGTGTGTGTGAGAGAGAGAGAGAGAGAGAGAGAGAGAGAGAGAGAGAGAGAGAGACTTTTAAGTTTGAGTTCACTCTCCCCAGGAAGTGAATGAGTGTATGTGGAGGGGAAAGTGTTCCTCCCAGTTGGAGGATTTGTACATTTGTACTTTCTGATCTTGGCTATATCTTCTGAGTAAATATCGTTTTGTAAAAACTACCCAAAAAGGAGCTGGGTCCTTAGTGTAAAGAGAACTGGGGGGATTGAATTTATGGATCCTGATGACATAGCAAAGCAGCCTTTCACATTATTATTTGTGACACTGTTGTTCTTCAGCTGTGTCTGACTTTTAATGACTCCATTTCGGGTTTTTTTTGGCAAAGATAGTGGAGTGGTTTGCCATTTCTTTCTCCAGCTCACGAGGAAACTGAGGCAAACAGGATTAAGTGACTTGCCCAGAGTCACACAGCTAGTGTCTGAGGCCAGATTTCAACTCAAGAAGTTGAGTCTTCCTCACTCCAGGCCTGGCACTCTATCTATTGCACCACCTAGCTGCTCTTTCTGGAGTCAGAAGTTTCTGGGTATCTTCTTGAGTGTGTTTCTTAACCTCCCTGGGCTTCAGTCTTATTGCTTGTAGACCAAGGATGTTGGACTAGATGACTTCTGAGGCCCTTTCCAGGGACCAATATCTATGACTCCTGGAACTATGCCCTAAGGAGGCTTTTGACGGAAAGAGAAGATCCATATGTACAAAAATGTCTGTGGTAGTATGGGGTAGGAAACAGGCAGCCAAGGAGTAGGAAGCAGCTGAATAAACATGGTATATGGTGTACTACTGGATCACAAAGAGTGATGAGTGTGAAGATGTCAGAGAAGCATGGGAAGACTTGCATGGAATGATGAAGAGTAAAGAAAGCAGAACCAGGAGAACAATGTACACAAAGACCACAAACAACAAAGATGAAACTCTGGTCAATTACAATATTAAATGTTAGCACATATTTGCTCTGAATTATATGAAAAAAAAAAACAGAAACATTGAGAGATTTGCTGATAAATGTTTAACACCCATCTCTTAAAAAAATGCTGGACACAAGAGTTTATTCATTATTTATATTTTCTCCAACACTTAAGTCTGGAGAGTAAAACAACAAATAATCAAGTCCTGATATGTAGTGTCTGTTGACTTCCTATGTGTAAATGCTCACACTAAAATTTAACAATTAGATCGCAAGATCCAGTTAGATCTGGCTCTAGTATACTCTTTTTCTGTCAGTAATAAACAATCTAATTGTTTTCTCAAGGAATATACTTTTTAGGTGGTTCAATGTGGGAGTCTGTTATGTCAACCGTATTAAAAAAAACTTTTTAAAAAGAATACACTGAATGGAAATTGAGAGGATGCCCATCAATTGGGGAAAGGCTAAACAAGTCATGGTATATGAATGTAATGGAATATTATTGTGCCATAAAAATGATAAGCAAGCAGATTTTAGGCAAACTTGGAAAGGTTTACATGGTCTGATGCAAAGTGAAGTGAGCAGAACCAGGAAAACATTGTACACAAAATCAGCAACATTGTGCAATGATTGACTATGAACAACTTAGCTCAGCAACACAATGATCCAAAACAACACCAAAGGACTCATGATAGAAAATACTATTCACATCCAGATAAAGAACTGATGGAGTCTAAATGTAGATCAAAGCATACTATTTTTACTTTCTTTATTTTTGGGGGTTCTTTTCTTTTGGCCTGTTTCTTCCTTCACAACATGGCTGATATGGAAATACGTTTTACGTGATTGCACATACATAACGTATGTCGAACTATTTACCATCTTAGAGAGATGGTGATGAGGGAAGGAGGGAGAAAATTTGGAACTCGAAAATTTTTTAAATAAATGTTAAAAAATGTCTTTACATGTCATTGGGGGAAAATACCACTTTTTTTAAAAAAAGAATGCACTAATTGTTCTATAGGAAAATTACTTTATACGGCAATTGTGTTGCAGGCTCATAGGATGCCAGAACTGGAAAAGACTCTAGAGACCTTTAAGTTCAACCCCCTCATTTTACAGATGAGGAAACAGAGGCCCAGAGATGCAAACTGACTGGGAAGACAGGGAGGGATAGTGGTAAAAGTATCAGGTGAAGGTTTGAATCCTGGCTCTAGCAGTTACTGGCTATGTGATCATGATGACTTCTCTAAGTCTCAGTTTCCTTATCTGTAAAATGGGGATTATACTAATGGTAACTATTTGCCTCACAGGATTGTTGTGAGAAAAGGCTGGGAAGGCTAGTGGAAAGGGGAGTTAGTATTAGCACCCAAGAGCACAGAGTGAGTTAGTGTAGAACCTGTCAGGATGAGAACCCAGGTGTTCTTCGGCTCCCTCCAGTCTAGGACTCTTCCCAATACATCATAAATACCTCTCATAACACCAGGAGCCCTGACTAAGGAATGATGCTAAATAAATCAATGAGCAAATAAAGAGAATAAAATTACTGAATTGACTTTCTGGTACAGATGAGTCTGAGTGAGTATGGGCCAAGTTTCCCAAAGCCTGCCCTCCCCCCAGGTAAGCTGATCATGGAGGTTCTGCATCCTTGGAGGTAGAAGCAGAGAAAATAGAAGGAAATCGGCAGTTTTGCCCTAACCAGAAACCCCCTTTCATTGCACTAAGGAGCAAGCAATTGACACAGGGCAGGTCCCAAGGGAAGAGGAGAAGTCCTTGAATCGCACTGTCTATTCCCTTCCTCAGAAACCTTTAGGGCTCTTAACACGTAAACTTTTAAGGTTGGTTGGTATTCGAGGCCCTAAAGACTGGCTGGAAAGAGTAGGGGGAATGAAAAGAATGCTGGACGGAGGGTGAGGAGGCCTGGCTTGAGCAATTTTCTTGGCCTTAATTTCTTCATCTATTAAAGAAGTGATGATAGTGATAACAGCAGCAGCAGGAATACTTGTACTCCTAACCTTGTGGGTTTTGTGGAGAAATCTTTAAAGCACCATATGAAAGTGAGCTGACAGTATTATTGCTTCTCTAACCTTGTCTCTCATTATTCCCTTTCCCACACTAACCGAAGAGAATGCCTCATCTAGTCGTGAGCGTACCTTTCTGCCTCTTTCTTTGCTACCTTCTCACATTCATCACATCCTGCTAGAGGGAAAAGAGGATTCAGCGAAAGGCAGCTCATCTAACAGAAAATTTTAGCATTGGATGGCCTCTCTGAGCCTCAGTTTCGTCATCTGTAAATGGGGATAAGAACACAAGTAGTATCTTCCTTGTTGTGAGGAAACTTTACAAACTTTACAAATTTTTAAGTGGTATAGAAATAGGAGCAGTTATTATTATTAGCACCTTTACCCACCTCTCATTTATTGAGGGCAGGGACTGTGTCTGTTCATAAGATCCTAGGATTTAGAGCTGGAAAATTCCACCACTGTATTTTGCAGATGAAGAAACCAAGGCCCAGAGCGAAGAGACTTGCTCAGGTCACACACACAGAAGAGCTGTCTTTTTCATTGTTCTACCCTTCCTCTATCTCTTCTACAACCTAGGATACTCTATGTGTCCCCAAATCCCCAAAAGACCCTTAGTTACCATCTGGTACAGCCCCATGCCTGAAAAAAAATCCCTGCTATAACACATCCTATAAAATGTTTATTGACTGAGTGTGTGACAAAATCATAAGGAATTGTCTTATTTTCTTCCTAGGGAGATGAAGAATGAGGAGAGGAGGAAGAGAGAGAGAGGGAATTTTGGTCGGTCCATTTGCCTGTGGTGCAGGGGAGGCCAGTACGTAGAATTCCTCTATTAGCCAGCACCCTTCCCCATTTTCCTACTAAAATTCACTCTGCCCTTCCACCAGACCCACATCCAGGACTAACCTGTTTATATTTGTACAGGAGCAGAAGGAGTAGAAGAGAAAGTAGGGCCATGGTGGCAACGCAGGCTGTCACAACAGGGATAAAGAGACTATCTTCACCAGACCGGATGACAGGTTCTGCAGCTGACAGGAAGAAAAAAAATGAAAACGTTTGCACTCAGGTCGTCCCCAGCATAACAGGTAGCCTTTATCCAAGGATGGTGCAAGTGAAGAGTAGGCAGGGAGAAGGTTTCAGTGAAGATCTAATGGTGAAACCTAGTGTCCTGTAAGCCAAAGACCTTCTAACCATGTCCTCCTGCTCAAAAATCTTCAATGTCTCCCTACTGTGGGGATAAAGTCTAAACTTCTTTGTCTAGCATCAGAAGCCCTTCATAATCTGTATCCAACCTTTCTTTCCAACCTGAGCTCTCAGAGTAACACAGGCAGAGGTTATGCTCTAGGGATATTGTTTTGGACACCGAGTGAAGAACAGATTGAAAAGTGAAAGACTTGAGGCAGGGAGGTCAGTTAGGAAACCAGTGCAATAATCCAGGGGAAGGCTGATGAGGGTCTGAACTAAGGTGGTGGCTACTTGACAAAAGAGAAGCAGAAAGGATCTGGGAGATGCTATGGAGGTAGAATCATTGATATTTGGTAAGCAATTGGCCAGGTGGGGCAAGGGAAAGTGAGGAGCCTGAGATTACTCAGAATCTGCTTTCACTGCCACCCTAACTAGATGATGTGAGTGGCAGCCCTCCATTGATGCCTACCTGACTTCCATTTCATCCAAACCAGACAAGCCACCCAACTTTGCTCGTTCAATCAGTCCATATGTACCAGGTGCTATGCTAGACAAGGATAGATATAAATATGATGAAAACAGATAATGCACAGACCCTGCTCTCAGTCTGATAGGGAGAAAGATTTGAACACAAATTACTATGATCCAAGGGAGACTGAGGCAGGCACAAAATATTAGTCTAGGCAAAATGTGATGGGAAATGTAAAGAGAGAAGGATCTGGCAAACTTGAAAAAAAATCCTGACATTTAGATAGTCTTTCAAAGCTTACAGAGTGCTTTATGTACTGACACAATGAAACGGAAATAGCACTGGGTTTAGCACCAGAGGACCATGAAAGTTAGGCTTAATGGGCTCTAAATTCCCTCCAACTTCTCAAATTTATGGTCCATTGAACACTGTGAGTTAAGTACTACAGGTAGCATCACGATTTTAAGGATGAGGACACTGAGGCTCAGACAGATATCATTTCCCACTCACTTTGCTAGTCAGTGTTGGAGACAGAATACAAAGCCCTTCTGGTTGATGCCAGACTCAGCATTTGATTCGGGTTGCCAAGCTGCCTTTCCCATCTTCTTCAGCCCTCTTCTTTCTAAGCCCAAATGCCTCTTCCTCACCACTCCCTCCATTCTATCCCATCCCATGCCCCTACATAGGAGGAAGTCACACTTCACTCACATTATACAGTATCATGGGATTCTCCATGTGGGGACAGAGCCCAAGAGTTATTTCCACGACTCCCTGGAAACTCTCCCCACCCTTGCATATATTTAGTTTTCCCCCAGAGCTAATGAAGAATTGCTGATACTCCTTTCTGACTTGAGTAGGTTGATGGAAGGAGGGAATGGTGGCATGGACAGAGCAGGGAAGCATCTGTATAGAAGAGAGTTTT
Organism: Trichosurus vulpecula; assembly: GCF_011100635.1. Classification (NCBI taxonomy): domain Eukaryota; kingdom Metazoa; phylum Chordata; class Mammalia; order Diprotodontia; family Phalangeridae; genus Trichosurus; species Trichosurus vulpecula. The sequence goes on from NC_050575.1 coordinate 58,829,383, forward strand.
GGAGCACTTAGGAGCACAGGGTAATAAGGTGGAGTTGCAAAGCAATATGGGATCCAAAGAGATTTCAGAGCAAGGCTTGAGTAAGCCATTCCTCTTCCCTGCCCGGATCCTCAAGGCTAAAAGAAGCATACAAGGCTGAGGCACTGATCCACAGAACCAGAGTTAGACAAACTGCCTGGAAGAGGCCAGGGCTCTCTAGGCTGAGCCCAAGAGCTTGGAAACCTGAAGGAGCCAAGCCAAATTCTTGGGGACCAGATAGCTGTTCATGGAACAGGAAATGGTACGTAGAGCCCAGAAAAGCGAAGAAGAGAATTCAAAAACTGGCCAGTTTTCTCATTCCCCAAATCCATCTCTAAGAGTACAGGCTACCATCCCCTTTCTAGTCAGACCTCTTCCTTCACCATCCCTGCAGCTGAATAGGTTTTGCCTCAATCAAACTGAGACTTGTTAAAGACCTTAGCTTGAAAAGGCCAAGGTCTTCCACTGCATCCAGGGCCATCTCCAGTTGGCCTGATTGATATCTGGCCACTGGACTCAGATGGCTCCAGAAGAGAAAGTGAGGCTGGTGACTTTGCATAGCCCTCCTTCACTTAAATCCAACTCCTTTGCATATCATGGCATCACCTTCCTGATGTCACAGTCTTCTTTGAGAATGAAGGACAAATAGCAGCAGCAGCTTACCACAGGCATTCTGCAATATGGGATGCCTCCCTGAAGGCTCCATCTCAGCCAGAATTGCCCTGACCCCCTTTGATCCTTAGCTTGTGTCACTATGACCACTCATCCCTGCTAGACTATGAGCTCTTGAGGGTTGAGACTGGGACTTATTCATCTTTGTATCTGCCATGATGCCAACCTTAGAGCCCTACATAAAGAATTGATATTCATTGAATGAATTCATATTCTTTCCCCCTTGAAACTACTTGCCATTTTTTTTGTATTTACTTATCTAGGTACAAGTTGCATCTTCAATAGAATGTAAGCACCTAGAGGGCAGGAACTTTTTTCGCTTTTATCTTTGTATCTGTAGCATCTAGCACTGTGCCTTGAGCACAGAAGGGATTTACTGAATATTTGTTGAATATTGAATTATTTGTTCTTTGTTGCATGTGTAGGTCTTGTCTTTCCAGCTACCTTGAACCTATGAGGACAGGGACTTTATGCTTTTGCCTCTGAAAATAGTGCCTTACTCCCAGAAGATACCAGCTACTCTATTTGTTGTCTGACTCTTAGATCTTAGATGGAAGGATAATGGGAAACGCCATGTCTGGGAAAGGTCAGGGGCTCTTTGTGGAGGATCATAGGATTGCCCACCATCCCTTCACAGGAAAGCACGCAGTATTCTCACCTATTCCGATGGGCCAGAAGATATATGAGTTGTTCCCGACCTTGTTGCTGGCCATGCACATGTAGGTGGTGTTTTCCATCAGGGTTTGGATATGGAAGATACTCTCAACCATCACTTTGTTAAAGGGCTCCTGGCTCAGGACTGAGGTATTGGCATCATGCCACAGCAATACTCTGTCCTGGTTGCAGCTGGGAAGGTGGGAGGAAGGGGATGTGAGTCAAAGGGAGGAGACCTCAGTGAGGGGGATGAGAGCTTCTCTGAGCCTCTGGGATGAGAATCGATGTGTTCAAGGAACTGTATGAGCTACACCAGCAGAATACCAGCATCTTAGGACCATCTAAGCCTAGCCAGGAAAACAGTGGTTTAGGGAAATGAAAGCACTTTTTGCCTTGGACTTCCAGTGCCATGATCTGAGTCAATAAGTGAATGTACCTTTCTTTATTGCTTGAGCAGCGGTACCATGTAATCTCAGGGGCTGGATACCCAAGAGCAAGGCAGCGAAGGGCATTAGAGACATTGAGGTATGCCGGCTGGACTTGTACTTCTGGGGGATCTGAGTAGGGAAAATAGAGTGAGACAGAATAAAATATAGTGAGGGACTTTGTATACCTAAGACTATCCTCCCTTGTACCATTAGCAGGAAATATATCTGCCATGACTATGTGAAAAAGGAGATTGCCCAGATATGGGTTAAATCCTCATTTTTAGCCTGTCCATTCCTTATTCAGCCTTCCACTCCCCTCACTAAGCTCTCTCTCCTTCACTGAGTGCTCAACCCCTTCACCTGAATCCTATTTCCGTCTCTGAGCCCCCATCCTCTTAGTGCTCCCCCATTTTCTTGATAATCCTCATCCTCTTCCCTTAGTCCCTATTCCCTGCACCAAATTCTTAGACTCTTCACTACGTGACAGTACCCTCACTGAACTCCCCCATCCTCTCACTGAGCCTCCTCTTCATTGAACCCCCGTCTCCTCAAAGCTCTCTCATCCTTCACTGAGCCCCATCCCTTTATTCACTGAGTCCTCAAATCCTTGCAATGATCTTCTGGACCAGTCCTTTCAGCCCCTCTGCCCCACATCAGTTAGTTGACTCCCTAGTAGAGCTAACTGGGTATTACACAGTGCAGGGAACTGAGAATCCTTCCTGTCTGGGTAGGGTAAATGGGGGAGGGCATAAAAGGTCAGGAGAAAGAAATGAGAACAAGCAGTTAAAACGGCCTGTCACCTGGGAAGGAGCTTAAGGCCTTTCATTTTTGGCCCTTTGTGGGAAGAAACCAATCCTTGGGCCTGTGCCTCTTGTATTCTCTCATCTCAGGTAGGGTCTGGTTTTCAGTCCTTTGGGGGCAGGTACATATGCAGAAGTTTCTACTTGGTGTCTAGACAGTCCTTCCAACTGTCCTGAGCCCATCTGGAAATTCCCATTCCCAGGTAGTCAAGAGAGGCTTCACAGTAAAGGAATGGGGAGCTCCTGATTCCCAGTTCCACTTCGACCCCTGCAAGCATTCCCTTCATTTCCTGGAGGCACTCACAGTATAGGATGACTTCAAAGCTGAGAGAGGCCTTAGCATCTGAGTTCTCAGCATGGAAAGTGTAGTACCCAGCTTCTGAATCTTTCAGTCGAGACAGAGTGAGGGTTGTGTTGAACCTAATGGGGGAAACGAACACAATCTAGTTCAGGGAACCAGCAAGAATGCAGCCCTGGAACATACCCTCTTCCCAGTAGTACCTAAGACTTTTCCAAATCCTGAGGAGCACAGCTCAGCACATAGCTGTGCGCCCCCTCTTCTGCAGGTGTGACTATCCCTCAGCCACTAGGGTAAAGTACTTGCTAAATCTGAAATGCATACCCCAGGCAGACAATGAGTTTGGCACACATGGACAAGCATGAAATGCCAGCTGGTGATAACAGCCAGTGTTCTCTGAGGCTTCAAAAAAGCACACTGTCACAGGATTGATTGTTCTTTGCTATTTATCCTAAACCATCATGAAAGCAGGAAGCCCTGCTATAGGGGAACCATAACTTGGGTTGGATGTGAGTCCCCCAAAAAAGACAACTTCGCTGAAAAAGATCACAAGTTGTGACTTTGGATATCAACTTTTGGTAAAGAGTTCTGTTTGGTAAACTTGCTCTTTTATTTTATCTTCTTATCTCAGTCTCCTGGCTTCCCTGGCTTCCCTCAAATCCCAAGGACAATTCCAACTTTCCAGATCTCTTCATTTCAGTGCCTTTCCCCTGGTTAATTACATCCTATTTATCTTAGATATAGCTTGTTCATCCATAGTTGTTTGCTCGTTTTCTACCCCATTGAATTGTGAGCTCCTCCAGGGTCAGGACTGTCTTTTTCCTTTCTTCGTATTCTTATCACTCAGCACAGTGCTTTGCATATAGTAGGTACTTAATAAATGTTTATTGACTGAATAATATTAAAATTTAAGTCTCTTTTAATAGATACCATCATATAGAATACTCATAATCTCCAAACTACATGGAATAAAAAGCTCTCAAAACATAGAGATTATTTTTTATCATTGAGTTGTTTTCCAGTCGTATCAACTCTTTATGACCCTATTTGGGGTTTTCTTGGCAAAGATACTGGACTGGTTTGCCATTTCCTTCTTCAGCTCATTTTATAGATGAGGAACCAAAGCAACTAAGGTTAAGCGACTAGCCCAGAGTCACACGGCTAGTACGTGTCTGAGGCCAGATTTGAACTCAGGAAGATGAGTCTTCCTGACTTCAGGTCCAGCTGGCACTCTACCCATTGTACCTCCTAGCTTCCCCATGGGAAGAAATCATAACTCTATAGGAAAAGAATGAGGTACGTGTCATCCTCAGAAGTGTCAGATTTTAAGCCTTGGTTTTCTGATTCCAATTTCACCGTTCTTTCTACTATACTACAACTCTTCACAGAAATAATTCACGGAGGCCTGGGTGTCCATTTGATGCTAAAAGACATTACTATTGGATGATTTCACTGCCTAGAGGAACATAGAAAAAACTGACAATCAAGGAACCAAATATTTCTAGTTGAGTGACAGAAGAAGGGAACCAAGAAGAAATTTAAAAAAGGCAAAAGTTAGTGACCTAGAGCAGGGGCAGGGGGAGATAGCCTTGTAGAGATAGCCTTCTCAGCAGAGTCATAACCAGGAATCCTGACCCACGGGGCAAATTCAGTTTTTTAAGGAGTAGGTAGGGTACTGTGGACCATCCCCCAAAGAGTCTGGCCCATTACTCAATGAGGATTAGTGGGGAAGGCAACTGGGTCCAAGAAAAGATAATCCAACTATGGGTAAAGTAGCAGAGAGAAGTGAAGTATCTTCTTGTCCAGTTAGCCCCAAACCCTGTTTCCTTGCCCTCTCCCAGACCCTACCATCCTCTCACCATTTCTCCAGACTCCCAATCCCTGTGGGGTGTAGCCCATCAGAGGACTCTAAGGTACAAAGTTTATCCAAACTTTACAGAACAAATCCCCTTCATAAAAGGATTTGTTCTGTAAAACTTGGGCTCAGTCAAAGGGCTGCACTTGAGGACCTAGAGAGCCACATGTGGCCTCGAGGCCACAGGTTCCCCACCCCTGCTGTAGCCTATATAGTTAGTCACTTTAGGGATCTACTTCAGTTTCTTCTGGTCTTGACCTGAGCCCAACAAGGGCAGGAAGGGAAGAGTAGAAAAAGAATTGAGTACCTGTAGGTTTCCCCTGAAATGGAGGCCAGAAATCCAGGATGGGAATCGAGAAAGGGGCCATCATAAGTCCAGTTCCAGTGAAGCAGTTCAGGATAAGTCTCAATACTGACCTTCAAGTCCAAATTCTCCCCAACAGCCATTGCTATCTGGAGGCTTTGCTCAGAGGACAGGTTCATGTACCCCTTCTCTGAAAGAGGGAACATTTCAAGTTATAACATTGATGAAGAGATCTTTTAATTCATTCATTCAGCTGAGAGTCATGTATTCAATTCATCCATCTACCTAACAAACATTTATTAAATGCCTACTGCACGCAGAAGATTGGATTGGGGTCTAGGTGTGACACAAAGATAAATAAGACATGGTTCCTACCTTCATGAAACTCATACTCTAATATTTATTAAATTCTTGTTACCTCCAAGGCATTTAGGCAAGCCTTTCCTCTTCCTGGCAATTCTCTTTCCCACCCCTTAAATCTTGTCTCCTATCTGCTTTCCTTCCATTCTCCTTTTTTAATTTTAGACATATACTGAAACTTAAATACATAATAAGAAAAGAAAAAGAAACGTATTATAAGCTTAAATATAAAATAAGAAAAATAAGCATGTCATGTGCACAGCAGAATGTAGGAGAGGATTGGGAATCCTTCCATTATCCTTGAGGCCAGCTTTGATCTGGTTCCAACCAGCACAGGTTGCCTACTTTCCTTAAAATGCCTCTTTCACCATTTTATCCCCTCTTCTAAAACCTTCCATGGCTCCTCACTAACTAATCCTCAGCTTGGTATTCATGATCTCCCATGATCTGATCTTGACCTACCTTATCTCTTCCTACTCCTCTACACAGAGTCTCTGCTCCAGATAAGCCCTTCTCTAGTCTGTGACTGGAAGAGACCTTTGTTCCTGTTATTGCCTCATTCCTTTTCATTGACACCTCTCCAAATCCTTGGAGGCCCAGCTTGGGGCCTACCTCCATGGTGAGGCCTTTCTGACCACTCCAGCCCACAGAGACAACTCCCTTCTCTGAGCTTCCCTAAGCACTTGCTGTGGGCACCACTCATTTGGTGACTTATTTGGCCCATTGTTATTAAACAATATTGTGTAAGTCTTGCCTTCCCACCTAAAGTTTTTCTTTTTTTCTTTTAAAGCAATTTTTATAGGTATCTTTTGTTTTTATATAATCATAGTTTTCTCCAGTATACATTTTCTTTCCATCTTCCATCAATGACTTGGCTTGGTTTCCACTCCACAGAGCATCACGCCTCCCCCGGGATAAGCTCATCACCTAAAATCTTGTCATTGTGCAGACTAGCTCAGCTTTTGATACTCAGCACCTTCTCAACTCCCTCAGTTGCTTCTCCCCTATGGCTGGAGGGGAGAGCAATAATAAATGACTAGGCTGATTTAGTCTAAAAGATAGCAGCATTACAAAGGCAGTTCATATCCAAATTCAAAATGTAACACGTAGAAACCTCTTCCCAAGTCTTGCTTAACAGAGGGCTCAGAACTTTTCAGGTAACTCTCCATTTTCCACCAACACCTCTGCTTGGTTTTTCACTCCATGGAGTTTCATGGAAACTTTGCAACAGGTACTCACAATACTTCTACCCTTTTCAGCTTCCTTTTGAATGTTCACTTCCCCGATTTGATTGTAAGTTCCTTGAGAATAGGCACTGCCTTTCTTTTTCTCATCTGTATCCCCAGAGCTTAGTTCACATAGTGGGCACTTAATAAATGTTTATTGAATTAAATTATCCCTCTCTCAGAAAGCCATCTCATATAACAAACAGTATTTCTTTAAAAACAGAAAGAAAAAGAGAAAAAGGAATCAGTACAATTAATCAGTATGGTGAAAGTCTGAAAACATGTTCAATGGACAACATAGAGGTAGATTTCCCACCTCCATGAAGGAGTGGGTTGGCCTCCCCACGCAAATTTGAAGACTCACAAGCATAAAGTAATCCTCAATGCTGTTTAATTATATTGATTTGAGCTGAATAAAATCTAATGGTTCCCTCTGCTGTCCTGTCCTATCGTGTTCCCACCTGTCCCCTCCTCTATTCTTTCTAGTATCACTGATTTCCTCTCCTGGTCCCTCCTGATGATGCCTTTCCTCTTTCCTCCATCATGAGCATCCTTAGTATCTTCCAAAATGCACCATTTTTTTTTCTCCCAGGGCTCCCTAGTGACCAGCACAGCATCCAGGAAACCCAAGGCCCCACACCATCCCACAGTTGACCACTATGTTCAGATTTCCTTACCTACTACCTTCAGAACTGTGGAAGAAATGCTGGAGCCCAAATAGTTGGAAGCTTTACAGAAATAGGTGCCACCATCCTCTGGGCGCACATCTGTGACGGTGAAGTTGATGGTGCTTTGATAGTTGTCATCGACAAACCCATACTCGGGCTTTCCCAGGGAAGTGTTCTGCAGGTAGAATGAAGAGTGGATGAGAACCCCAGCCATTGGTGGGCTCCTAAAAGCATATCCAGAGGAATGAACTAATGCAGATTTGTTGAATTTTTATAAATTGGGAATATATAAATATAATATATACTATATAAATTGGGAATTATATAATATATAGTTGGGAATATATAGTATATAATAATATATAATTTATAAGTTGGGAAAACCAGCAACTCACTTTCCCCAAATGTTCGGGTCCTTGTGGCTGTTTGATTCAACATGCTACATTTTGAGGAGGGATCTCTACTGTCCTTGCAGCTCTGCTCTCTTTCAGATTAAATCAGTTAATTCATTTATTATCATTACTCAAGAGGCAGGTAGAAGACAGAGGGCCCATTCTGGACTCAGAAGGACCTGGGATCAAGACTGACCTCTCGACACAGACTCGACTGTGTGATCTTGGCCATGTCACTAAATCGTGCCCTGGCAACAATCCTGAGAACAAGGAGTCACTCATCTATGTCCTCACCAGGTGTTCCCCATGTAGTGAAATAGCAGATCAGTGCTACTCCTCCCTCACCAAGAAATTAATTATAGTATTAACTCAAATTCATGCAGCGCTTTAAGGTTTACAAAGTACTTTCCTTAGAAAAACTCTGACATGAGGAGCGCCAGTTTTATTATCTTTGTTTTACAGATGAAGAAACTGAGATTTTGAAGATGAAACCAAATAACTGAAATCCCAAGTTGCAGTACAGGCACATTTCTAATATGTCCAGGCATTGAGTCAAGTTTCCAGGGGTTGTAGTCGTAATTTAGATTTGAAGATCTTTCCCACCCATTAATGGGCCATGTGACCTGCTTACATTACAGGAAGCCTGAGTCATATGTGGTAGGAGGAGCTTCCTGAACAAAAAAGGAAGTTGTGTCACAGGAAATACAGAGAGAGAGAGAGAGAGAGAGAGAGCGAGTGCAGGCAAGAGCGAGCAGTTATGGCTGCTAATGGCTGCTAATGTCCATTCATGATTGTTAGAGCTGACTTAGCTGTACTGTGAGTTCGTTTTGGGGAAAACCCCAGCAGGGAGTCAGAAGTTTTGGGATGGTGAGGCTCCAAGTTGTTATATTGTGTGTGGAGTGTTTTACTGCTCTGATAGACTGGATAAATGGCTTGTGGGATGTGGTTCTCTGGTGTCTGAATAAATGGTTTATTTCTTCTACCTGCTATGTCTCATGTACTTGGCGATACAGAACCACATAGGCATTTTGACAATTACCATCTACGTTGTTATTATTGCCTTACTATTACAGGGGTCCAAATTTCCTTCTTCCTCTATGCTCCATCAGTCATTTTTTAGTCACATCCGACTCTTTGTGACCCCGTTTGGAGTTTTCTTGGCAGATATACTGGAGTGGTTTGCCATTTCCTTCTCCAGTTCATTTTACAGAGGAGAAAACTGAGGCAAGCAGGGTTAAGTGACTTGCCTAGGGTCTCATAGCTAGTGTCTGAGGCCAGATTTGAATTCTGGAAGATAAATCTTTCCTTACTTCAGGCCCAGCACTCCAACCCCTAGCTGCCCTAGGTGCTTATTACCTACACCCAATTCTCTGAAGATTATATGAAGAATAATAGCTAATATTTATATAGTGCTTTAAGGCTTGCAAAGAGCTTTACAAACTCTATCTCATTTTATCCTCGTAACAACTCTGGGAGGTAGGTACTGTTATTGTTATCGCCAAGGAAACCTAGGTTTCCTAGATGGAGGAATTTGGCCAGAGTCACAGACATCTAGTAGCTGTCTGAGGCTAGATTTGAGCTCGGGTCTTCTTGACTCCAGGTCCAGTGTTCTATCCAATAAACCATCTAACAGCTTTTTTTTCCCTTGGAAAAAAGAGAGGAAAGAACACAAACCTGGGAATCAGAGGATACTTTGTAACTAACATACCACGAACCTTTGACATTCTATATTCTATGTTCTAAGTTCTTTCCTAGAGCTAATGATCTAGCACAAAGTTTCCCAAAGTGGGCAATACCACCCCCTGGGGAGCACTGGAATGATGCAGGGGGGTGGTAGTAGCCTTAGGTACAATTGGGGGACATTGAATAAAAATAAGGGGGCAGCAGAAGCATAAAGAAAGAAGAGAGGAAAATTTTGAAAAACTGTTTGTACGCATTTCATTTATTGTGTAACAAAGTTAAAGTCAAAGTAGTTACATTATTTTCCAAATAAACACACAAAATGCAAGTTATAACCTATCAACAGCCAAGTTCACTGACAGGTCTTAATAAGCAAGTGTTGGCAAACAAGTGTGTCACGTATTGTTGGGAAGTACAGCAGGCATTGGCAGGAATATGTGCGTTACTGACTTATTTTACAATATGATACTATATGGTTACACAATGCAATATTGCATCATAAAAAGTTCAATGCAGGAAAAAACCCATAAATTTACATAAATTATTAAATTATTAAATTTAATATGCATCATTTTTAAAAAAGATAACTTTTGTTTGAAATGACACAATTTTTAAAAAAAACACATTAAGGGGTTAAAGAAAGTAGATTTCCAGGGGGTGCTAAGTAATTTTGTTTAAAGGGGGCAGTAGGCCAAATAGGTTTGGGAACCTCTGATCTAGCACTTTATGTAACTTATTCCCAAGGGAGAATAATTTAAATAATAATCCCCAAAGATAGATGAGCCACATTTGAGGGTGATGAAACTCGAATGACTCATGGTAACTAGAATTTAGGGGGATGTCCCTCTCCTAAAGACAATTAAATACTAAGTACTTTCATAGAGTCAGACCGTGGGGTTAGATGGACCAATGGTCAGAATTTCATTCATTAAAAGTTTCTTAAGTACCTACTGTGTGCAAAGTTACTACTAAGTACCTACTGTATGCACTGTTAGGTACTGGGAAAGATGGAAAGTTTTACGCAACCTACAATTTTTGTCCCTATAGAGCCCATAGTCGAGTAGGCATAATAAGACACAAAAACAAGTAATTATGAAACATGTAAAATATACACTTTTGGTTGTATCTAACCATTTGGCACTCTGTCCAAAACTATCCCTCAGGATACGTAGTACTCACCTCCTTCTGCTGGTGTTCCAGAACAATTTCAAATCTTGCATCTACATTAGTTGCCGTGCAGACAATCTGGGCAGATTCGCCCTGTTTCCGAACCAGCTCAGAAGGTTCTAGCCACAACTTTGGAGGCCCTAAGAGGACTGAAGCCAGTGTAAAAATTAAGATCTTGAGATAAAGCTGAAAGCAACCTTAGCATTCCCCTCATCATTTTACAGATGAGGAACCAGAGAGAGGAGTGACTTGTTCAAAGTCTCATAACTAGTAAATAGCTGAACTGGAACTCAAACCCAGGTCTTCTGATTTCAACTACAGTGTTCAGCATTCTTTTCACTGCATTGTGGGGTACTAAAGAAAGACCTCAGACCCAAAGGGGAGGAGCTGATCTGGAGCTCTGTTATCAGAAGGTGACCCAAACGTTGGTATTGCTTGAACCAATCCCAGGAGGTGAAGTCATGTAGCTGGGGAGAATAATAATAGCTGGTATGTATGTATGTATACATGCATATATACATATATACACACATATACACATATGTGATATGTATATGTCATATTTGTATATAGATGTGTGTGTATATCTCTATATATAATACTTTAAGATTTGCAAAGCGCTTTACAAATATTGTCTCACTGGTTCTTATAACAACCCTAGAAAGTAGGCGCTGTTATTAAATGCATTTTACAGCTGAGGAAATTGAGGCAGACAGATTTTGTCTTTAACAGATGACTGGGCAGGGTCTGAAGTTAGTAAGGATCTGAAGCTGGCTATAAGCTGAAGTCTTCCTGACTCCAGACCTAGTATTCTATTATCCAATGTACCCAGCACCTGGCTACCTCTGGATTCTTCCTCAGAAAGAATTCAATAGGACAAGGTCCTCCCTGGGCCCCTTTGGCATATTCTCCATTCCCCCCAAGGGTCACCAGTTTCCAAGTAGCATCACCAATCACCCCTCACCCTACCACTTTTGTTCAAGGATCATCTCCCCTGAGTCCTCTAGCCATCAAGTTACCTTTTTCCACAATCAGCCGGATCTTTGAGGAGTATCTGCTCTTCCCTTCAACCACAGCCTTACACAAGTAAGTGTCTCTATGGATGAACTGGACCTTGTGGATGGTGAAGCCCTTCCAAGGGTCAAAGATGACGCTGGTCTTGACACGTTTATTATATTGTCTCTCCAGAACTACTGAAGGTACTGCTGTGGGATCGGTGATCCGACAGGGTAACAGCACGTCGCTGCCCTCAAAAGCAGTGACCGTACTGACAGGGACACTCCAAAGATTTTCTGGATCTGTCCGGAGGAACAACCAGGCCAATGAATAGAGTAGAGGAGCAGAGAAGATGAAGATTCAGTGCATCAGGAAAATAGCCATGGAAGCCAAGCGTTAATATTGTGGCAGACTAGGGGGCTGCTCATATGGTTTAAAAGGACCCTGATCTGCTGATTCCCTTCAGATGTCACAGAGCACTTTGGTTCACAATGTTAGGCACTCAGCATATAACAGTGTATGTTAGCCTCTCTGGGCTCATATCCTTTGTGGGTGTGGGTATCGGGGGGGAGTGGTTGTCCAGACCTGTGACTTCATCAGTCTAGGAATTCTGGGGGTAGAAGTGCCTGTATTGATACAGATGCTCACAACCACAAAGGCACACTTATAACTCATGCTCAGGTTGCTTTCCGTTCTATCCTATGATCTTAACTTCTTATGCTGGCTTCACTCCTCTTGGGGACTCCAAAGATGTGGCCAAAATCTCCTGAGCTGGTACACATACAAGAGATTGCCCAGACTGTCTGCAGTTGTTGGCCCCTACGCTGTGATATATAGTCTCAGAGAGCTGCCTGGGAGACACAGAGAAGGTAACTTACATGCTAACAGCCACATAACTAGTAGGTATCAGAGTCGGGACCTGAAACCAGGTCTTCCCAACTTAAAGGTTGTTCCTCTATACACTACACCACATTGCTTCTCCCCATTAAGCTAATCAAATTCAAGGACTGTGTTTTAGTCAAATTTTTTTATCTCTGCCAGTGCCCAGGTCAGTGCTCAGGTATTTAACATATACTTATTGCAATGTAATTTTGGCTGAATTCATTATTTCTCCCACCCACCCACCCACCCATCCAAACATCCCTTTCTCTTCCAGCCAGCCTGGGATTCCTAATTATGTTTTGTTCCACTTCGTATTCCCAAGGCTACATTTTGTCTCTATCTACAACATCTATTATTTGTTTTCTATTATCCAACGTACCCACCACCTAGCTACCTCTGGATTCTTCCCCAGAAAAGATTCAACAGAGACAAGGTCCTCCCTGGGCCCCTTTGGCATATTCTCCATTCCCCTAAGGATCACCAGTAATTTTTGCTAAGTCCTTATTTCTCCCACCCACCCATCTCTTTCTCTTCTAGCCAGCCTGGTCCAAGTTCTGGGTCAGAGGCAGGTATGGATGGAGGACCAAGGGGCTGCAGAGTGAGTGATAAGAAGTGGTCAGCTGAAAAACGACCACTAGCTTTAGATCAGCAGTGAAGTCTACCCTGGAGGATAATGGCCCTTGGTAATTTTTTCTTCCTAGACCACACCTCTTTCCACCATGGGGAAACTGAGGCATCATCAAAGTTTTGACCAGTGGGTTGAACTTGTTAATTTTACAGAACTTTGGGGTCTCAGAGAGGAAAAGAGATTCTTGTCCCAATCTACCACAAAGAGCCCTCAATGACAATCAAGAGTCCTGACAGTGGTGAGTTAGAGAAGAAATTTGGGGATAATAGAAAACAATCAGGATTTGGGGATTGGAAGAGGGTAATGGGACAGGGTAAAGACCTAACCCTCCCAAACAAAAATTAATCCATTGGTTCAAGGCCAACCCCATGCGTCCCTTTTGCCAGGCCCATATCCACCCCTGAGTAATGCCATCCCCTTTAGCAGCTCTCTGGGAGAACCCAATTCTGGGGAGAACCCAAGGGAGCAGCTAAGGTGCAGGATGTTGGGCTCTTGAGCCCCATACCTTTCACATAGAGGTGCAGGGAGGTAGCAGAGTTGTCTCCATCCAGGTTTTCTATCCCTTTCTCCAAACATCTGTAAGTGCCTGTATGATTAAATGTAGTGTTGATGATACTAAGGGTGTTGTTGTTGCCCACGGTTTGCTGAATACAGCCAACAGTGTTGCAGTTCACATCGCTGACCCAATCCACACTGGTATTGCCCACACAATGAAGTGTCACAGTTGATCCTCGTTCCACCACCAGCTCTGAGCTTTTGGGCTCAATTATGGAAGCTGCCTGACCTGGAGGCAAGAAGAGAAGCTGTTAAGCTTTAAGACAGGGGAAGGGACCCCCAAAGTGTTGGGGATGTCCAATCCTCTTGAAAGAGAAGCAGTCAGGATTCTTAGAGACAGTGCTTCTCTAAGAGAATTATCATGTGTTATTTTGCATTACTGTTATTGATCTGTATCACAGAATTATGCAATCTTTAGGACTGAAAGGGACCTTAGAGATTATTCAGTACAACATCCTCATTATAGAAAAAGGAAACTGAGACCAGAGAGGAGGAGGAACTTGCTCAAGCTAAAAAGGAGAAAAGCAGAGGATTAAACCCTGACCTGATTTAAGAACTTGACATATGTGGCAGATCCTCTAATCCTACAGTCTATGAGCTCCTTGGAGCAAGGGACCGTCTCTTAGCTAAGACCATGTCTCTGTGTTTTCAAGACACTGCTTTCTCCTGATTCTTCTACATGCCTGACCACTCCTTAGGTATATGTTTGGTTTTTTGCTGGCTCATTATTCATATTACTCCCCCTAACTGTGAGTGCACCCCAAAGCTCTCTCCTCTTCTCTTCTCTACACTCTATTCCCATAGGTTTAATTATTTCTATGCAGAAGACTCACAAATCTGTATATTCAGCACCAGTCTATCTCCTGAACTCTATCACCAACTACCAATTGGATACTTCAACAGAATGCTCCAGGGACATCTGAAACTCCCCACGTCCATGACAGAACTCTATCTTCCCCTCCTGACCCCACCCCTCTACCAAATTTTCTTACTTTTTTGAGGGCACCACCATTCTTCCATTCTCTAATGTTCATAACGCCAGTACTATCCTAGACTCCTCACACTCCTTTACCCACCCACCCCCATATCTTCTCTATGTCCAATCAGTTGGAAAACCGTGCTATTTGTATCTCTTGAGTTCAGGCCCTCATTATTTCTCACCCGGACTATTGCAATGCCCTCCTAATCATTCTTGCTTCAAGTCTCTCCCCATTCCAAGCCATCCTCCATACTTCTTCAAAGTGATTTTCCACACTTCTTCAAAGTGATTTTCCATACTTCTTCAAAGTGATTTTCTTTAAAAAGTTAATTTTTTTAATGTTTTGAACTAAACACCCCAAAATAGCATTTCCATATACACATCAGAACGCAAAAAGAGGATTGTATAGGAAACCGTAAATTTCCATTTCATATGCCTGTTTAAAAAAACTGTGTAATTAACTAAACATGTTACTTTCAAAACTTTCAAAGCTGCCCTGCTTCTCTGTGCTTCCTTCTGACTTCCTTGAGTTCTCTTATATGCATTTTAAAAAGATGTTTCAATGGACCCCTTTTTTCCTGGCATTACTGTTGTTGAACTTACCCTTCTCTTCCATTAAAAAAAATGAAAAGAAAAAATAGAAAAGAATAAAAGGCCCTCATAACAAATAAGCACAATCAAGCAAAATGAATCCACACAATGGCCTTGTCCAAAATGCACGTCTCTTTCTGCATCATGAATTCATCATTTCTCTGTAAGAAAAGGAATAACATGCTTCACCATCAGTCCTCTGGATTGGTCGTGATTGGTCATGACCATTAACTGTGGTTGGTCACTGTGTTGATCAGAATTCTCATGTCTTTCAAAATTGTTTTTCATTTAAAATGTTGTCCTTGGGTGAATTGTTCTCCTGGTTCTGCTCACCTCACTCTGTATCAATTTATACTACCCAAGATTCACTGAAATACTCTGTTTTATCATTTCTTTTAGTACAATAATACTCCATTACATTCATATAACAAATTTTCCAGGCATTTGCCCCCAATGGATAGGTACCCTCTTGGATTCAAGTTCTTATATTTGCCTTTTTTTCCCTTTTAATCTCCCCTTCAAGATCAAGAAGTTTGTTTTACCTGAGACTATTCATCTGCCCTTTTGATCCTTTTTCACCAGTCCCACTTATTTCCCTGTTGAATTTAGTATATTTCTGCACCAAATTGTGTGTGTGTGTGTGTGTGTGTGTGTGTGTGTGTGTGATCAACCCTCCTTTGTCTATTTCGGATAAGTGTCAGGTTCCTCATGCGTCCACTCTCTTTGCCTCTTTCTCCATGTTTGTATATTCTTCTTGCCAACCATTGGTAATAAGTTCCACC
Source organism: Trichosurus vulpecula (assembly GCF_011100635.1). Classification (NCBI taxonomy): domain Eukaryota; kingdom Metazoa; phylum Chordata; class Mammalia; order Diprotodontia; family Phalangeridae; genus Trichosurus; species Trichosurus vulpecula. Next base: position 58,845,318 of record NC_050575.1, read on the forward strand.
ACCTTCTCTCTCCTTTCTGTACTAGTGTGTTCTTTTTACCCTCCCTTTTCCTTTCCTTCTTAAAACCCTTTGAACAGAATGAATCCACTTCTAGGGTCTCTGTTTTTCTTATTTAACTCCCTTAAATACCCTCTGAAAACACAAAGAACATTTGAAAACACTTCAGAACCAAGTTTCTAAGGTACGCATTTCTTCTCCCTCTGTTAGAATGTTAGCACTACATTACTCTTGATTTGTGTTTATATTTCAAAGTTCCTACTTAGCTTCTTTTTTTCATCAGAAATGTTTGAAATTCCTCTAGTGTATTAAAGATCTATTTATAGACAGATTTCCAGGGTATTATTCTTGATTTCTTTTGAAATATGAAATATACTCCAAGATTTCCTCTCAACTGACATCTCTCATATAAGCCCTCTTCTTTCCAATCACACAGCTACCATACTGGTGCAGGCCTTCATACCTAGACACTCGAAATAGCCTGTTGGCTTGTCTTTCTGACTCAAGTCTCTCCCTATTCCAGTCTAGCAACCAAAGTGATTTTTCTAAAGCACAAGTCTGCAATTATTCAAACCTGATTTTATTTGTATAAAAATAAATATTTTTTATTATACAAATTATATTTGTTCATATAGTTCCTAGGTTTGTTTTGGCAGTATACTCCCAGGCATTTTAGGCTGTCTAGGGTTATTTTAAATGCAATCTTTTACTATCTATTTTTTTGAGGGGGAAGGCCAAGGCTGTTAAGGTTAAGTGATTTGCCCAAGGTTACACAGCTAGTAAGTGTCAAGTGTCTAAGGCTGGATTTGAACTCAGGTTCTCCTGACTCCAGGGCTGGTGCTCTACTCACTGCACCACCTAGCTGCCCCTTTACTATCTCTTCTTACAGAGTTTTGTTTCTGATATATAGGAAAATATAAGCATACACACACACACACATATATAGAATATTAGTTGCTCATGGGTAGGCAGGGCTAACATAATAAAGATGATAATTTAATCTATATATATTCAATGCCATCCCAATTAAATTGTCAAAAATTATTTTACTGAGAAAAAATAATAACAACATTCATTTGGAAGAACAAAAAGTGAAGGATAGCAAAGGAACTAATGAAAAAAAATGTAAAGGAAGGAGGTTTAGTAGTACCAGATCTTAAACTATATTATAAGGCAGTAATTATCAAAACTATCTGGTACTAGACTAGAAATAGAAAGGTAGATCAGTAGAACAGAGTAGATATAGAATTTAAAAACAGCAAATTACTATAGTAACCTTGGGTTTGACAAGTGTTAAGTTTTGAGGATAAGAATTTATTATTTCATAAAAATTGTGAGGAAGCTGGAAAGCAATCTTGCAGAAATTGGGCATAGACCAGTATCATATATCATTTACCAAGATAAGATCAAAATGGATACATGACCCAGATATAATAGAACATATTACTCATTAGACTTATGGATAGCTGAACAATTTAAGGATAAGCAAGAGATAGAGAGCAGTGTGAAGTTTAAAATGGATAATTTCTATTGCATCAAATTAAGAAGGCTTTGTACAAATAAAACAAATATAGACAAGATCAGAAGTAAAGCAGAAAATTGGGAGGGGGGAATTTATAGACAGTTTCTCAGATAAAAGGTTCTTGTGTAAAGAACTTTGTCAAATCTATAAGAATATGATTCATTCCCAATTGATAAATGGTCAAAGGATATGAACAGGCAATTTTCTGATAAAGCAATCAAAACAATTTATAGTCATATAAAATATTCTAAATCATTATTGATTAGAGAAATGCACATTAAAATGACCTTGAGATACCATTTTATATCTATCAGATTGATTAAAATGATTGAAGGGGAAAGTAACAAATGTTGGAGGAGATGTGGAAAAATTGGGACATTAATTCACTGTTGGTGAAACTGTGGACTGATCCCACCATTTTGGAGAGCAATCTGGAATTATGCCCAAAGAGCTATTAAACTGCTAATACCTTCGATCCAGCAATACCACTACTAGGTCTGTGATTAGGGAAAAAGGAAAAGGACCTACATGTTCTAAAATAATAATGGCAGCTTTCTTTGTGGTAGCAAAGAACTGAAAATTAAGGGGAAGCCCATCAATTGGGGAATGGCTGAACAAGTTGTGATATATGATAGTGATGGAATACTGTATAAGAAATGACGAGCTCAATGATCTTAGAAAAACACGAATAGACTTGCATGAAATAATGAAAAGAGAAACTAGCAGAACCAAGAGAACACTGTATACAGTAACAGCAATACTGTTTTAAGAATAACTTTGACCAAATCATTTTGACTATCATAAATACCGAAATGAACTACAAAGGACCTATGAAGGAAGATGCTATCTGCATCCAGAGAAAGAACTGGTAAATGAAGTATGTATAGAATGATTTTACATAAAAATATGTGCGCGTATATCTACACACACATATTTTTGTCTAATGGTAGCCATCTCGAGGATGGGGGAAGGAAGAAAAAAAGGAAAAAAAGTTGCATGGTAACTTTATTATATATTTAAAAGGTATAGCAAGTTGCGCATGATAGATTTGCAGTTTCACGTACAATCATCTTTCTTTCTTTGTTATGGAAATGACTGTTTTACTTCTTAAGTTCGTAATAAAATAAATAGAATTTTAAAAAAATAAAGTACAGTCTGACCATGTCACTCCCCTACTCCATAACTTTCAGTAGCTCCTTATTACTTCTAGGATCAAATATAAGATCCTGTTTGGCTTTTAAAACTCTTTTCATCCTGGCCCCTTTCTACCTTTTCAACCTTTTTACACTTTACTCCCTTTCTCATACTTTATGACCCAACTACACTGCCCTTCTTGCCCTTCTTCCTGCCCTGGCATATTTCATCTCCTGAGTAAGCATTTACACTGGCTGTCCTCCATGCCTGCAGTGCTCTCCCTCCCCACCTTTGCCTCCTCCAGTTCTAGCTTCCTTCAAGATTTAGCTCAAATTCCACTTTTTGCTAAGGGACTTTCCTGGTCAGTCTCATTGCTAGTATCTTCCCTCTGAGATTGCCTCCCTTTTCACATTGTGTATGAGAACTGTGTATGTACATTTGTTCAGTTGTTTTAAGTCATATCCAACTCTCTGTGACCCCATTTGGTGTTTTCTTGGCAAAGATACTGGAGTGGTTTCCTTCTCCAGCTCATTTTATAAATGAAGAAACTGAGGCAAACAGGGTTAAGTGATTTGGCCAGGGTCACACAGCTAGTAAGTGAGGCCAGATCAGGAAGTGGGAAGATGAGCCTTCCTGATTCCAGGTCTGGGGCTCTAACCACTGTGCAACCTAGCTGCCATATGTATGTGTATAGTGGTTTGTATATTGTCTCCCTCATTAGAATGTGAGATCCTTAAGGGGAAGGTATTTCTGCTTTTCCTTGTATGTGTAATACCTAGTCCAGTGTCTGGCATATAGGAAACACTTAATAAATGCTTGTTGATTGACTGAATGAATGAATTTATAGTAGCACCTGCCAAGTCTTGTATTACACTGACTATGCTTTTTTTTTTTCTGAATGTTTCCAGTAATTTTTTTTTCATTTACATCGGAGCTCTGGATTTTGGCTATAACATTCCTAAGACTTTTTCTTTAGGGGATTATTTGAAGGCATGATTGGCAGATTCTTTCTGTCTTCGCATTGCTTTCTGGTTAGGACATGACTGAACAACAACAAATGGACATTTTCATTTATTTCTTTTTTTTAAAAAAAATTTAAACCATAATTTCTAGGGAGTCCAATGATTTTTTTCAATGAATTTTTATTAATATCTTTTGGGTTTTTTTGTCACCAAAGTTTTTTCCCCCAGGGAAATTCTTTCTCCTTACATCAAGGAAGAAATCCCTAATAATAAAGATTTTTTTAAAAAGAAAATGAAGAGAAAATCAGTGAAATTGATCAATACCTGCACAAAAACATAAGTCTGACAATATATGCAATGTTGAACATTGTTTGATCACCTCCTCCCTATCTGTGCAATGGATTTAAGGGAGATGTTTTCTCATATCCAGAGGTGTGTTGGAGCTGGCTTAAACTGGCCTGTGAGATCTAATTGCTAGAATTTCAGTGGGAGCATTTACACTTTGGAAACCAATTGGCAAAAGCTACAAATCATTATTTTTCAATTATTAATCAATTACTATCTTATTGATTGTCTAGCCTTAAGAAAGATATGGAGAAAATATTAATAATCCAGATCAAACTAAAGAAGTATGTGGTGCCTACATTTTCTCCTCCTAGAACTGAGCATTAGACATTTACCAGCACACCGTCACTCACATCTCTTCTTTGGAATCAAATTTGTTCTTTGTAATTTTGCAACATTCATTTCTTATTCTTTTGCGTTGTTGCTCCTGGGTGTGCTTCTGGCACCAGCCAGGGGGAGAGATAGACAAGCAGAGAGGGTGAGATGAAAAGGCAGTTAGGGTTAGGACCTTCCCCTTTGTTTTCTTTTAAGGAACTTTTCTTGAAGGGAGAAAGGAGAACCTGAAACCTCTGGCTCTGCCCATTAAGCAGAAGGACTTTTCCTTGCTCCGAGTCAGCACTTTTTGGAGGGTTGTGAGGGAGGGGGGATAAGCGCTGCCTAAAATTAAAGAATGATGGGAGGAAGTGAGAGCTGAATCAGTGCCTTGGACAGGGGCCGCAGAGCCTTCAAATGCCTGCTCCAGGGCCGGAAGCACATGGCCTTCCTCTAGATCTCAGAGGCTGAGCTTCTTCTCAGCCCCATAGCACTTCCCACACATGCTCTCTCACTTCTGCTTTGAGCACGCCCCCTCCATGCAGCTCTGCGCCCGCTCTTTGTACTGCCCATGGCTCAACCTCTGAGCCATAGCTAGCACAGGCTGAGGCTGACGCCAGGGGGCCTAGTGATAGCCCCTAAGGAGTCAACCTGGAGGCAGGTGGGATGAGGCGGGAGGGGCACAGGCAAGGGCCCAGGCTGAGTGGCTGAGTCTTGTCCTACTGATGACCCAGGCCAACCCAAATGGCAAGGTTGGGTTGGGGCTGTATTTCTGGGCCTCTTGGGAAAGAGCTTTGGCTAGGAGTCAGGCCACCTGTCAACTAAGTTTTGACACTAAGACATTTTGTCACCTTGGGCAAATCACTTCCCTTCCTCTGGGGTAAAGTGAAGAGGTTGGACTAGATTGTCTCTAGCTCTTCCCAGCTTTAAAATTCCTATTTCCTGGCTTCCTTCAAGTCTCATATAAAATTCTGTTTTCTTCAAGAAGTCTTTCCCTTTTAATGCTAATGCCTTCCCTCTGAGATTGCTTCCAGTTTATCCTATGCCATATATATACATACATATGTGTGTATATATACATCTTGTTTGTACATGGTTGTCCATCTCTCCCTGCCCCCCAACCTCCCTCCCCACCTCATAGATTAGTTCCTTGAGGTCATGGGCTATTTCCATTATCCCCAATGCTTAGCACAGTTCCTGACGCATTGTAGGCACTTACTACATTCTTGTTGACAACTTTTGATATATGACTAGACCCTGGGTGCTTCCTTCCTTCTAGAGTCATTTGGAGGAGAAGAAAGGAACAACCACAGGCCTCTTTGGCCCTCCATTACATCCATTTTCCCTGTTCTCTTCCTCAAAATATAGAAAGAAACTGTCTGGGCTCAGTCAACTTCCTGTCATATTCGTTGAAGTTCAGTCATATCCAGCTCACAAAGAACACTCATGCGCAATGAGATTGACGTGCTAGGTTTGTCACTTGAAGCCTCATCCTCAATTTCTTTTGCCTTTTCCCCACCCCTCCACCCTGGTTTAAGGAAAGAAAGGTCAGCAAGTACCTTGCTCTCTGCCATGGACTTGTGAGAAACACTGGCCACCTCTCCAAATTCGACCTCTTTCCCCTAACCCTCTTCCCTTCTCCATCACCCTGAACTTCATCTTTTCCCATTTCCTCAGACCACCTGTCCCCCAGTCCCTGAATCTCCCCCTCGCCCCCAACAACTTAGGTAGGAACCTTTGGGCAGCCTTCTTGATTGGTGGTCTGAGAATAAGGTTAAAAGGAGAGCCTCATCTTGTAGGGAAAAGAGAACTGGTCTTATGGTTAGAAGACCTGAATTCAAATCCTGGCTCCCATACTTACTAGCTGTATAACCTTCAGTAAGTTGTATCACTTCTCTGAACTTGTTTCCTCATCTCTAAAATAAGGATAATAATGTTTTTACTACCTACCTGACAGGTTGTTGTGAGGGGGAAAATGAACTGTGAACCTTAAAGTGCCACAGGAAGATGAGGTCCTAATACTGACCATGCCCCTCAATTCCGGCATTGTTCTGGGCTCAGAACCGAAGAACTCAAATTTGGAATGGGGGGAAGAAGATAATTCCTCTAGGAGCCCAGCTAATCCCCACATTCATTCACCCCCTTATTAGAAGCAAAGTGTTTTAGAGCTAAAAGGCATCTTTGAGATTATCTCGTTTTATAGAGGGGGCAGCTGGGTGGAGCAATGGATAGGGAACCAGGTCCCACAACAAACAGCAACAAGCCTTGGTTTAAATTCCAGCTCAGCTCCTTAAAACTTGAGGGACCTTTGATCTCAGAAAATCAGTTTCCTACTCTGGGCTTCGGTTTCCTTTGTAAAAGAGGATCCTTTGAATCATTGGACTCCCTGAAAACATGGTTAAAAAGAACAGGGGCCTGGATCTCTAAGAATCCTTCTGACTCTAAATTCTGCGATGCATTCTATGAATGTTCATTGACTGCCTAGTACCAGGCACAGGGCTAGGCACAATGCCTAGCTGCCCAGACTGGGGTAATGGATAGGGCACTTGACTTAGAGTCAGGAAGATGTGAATTCAAATCCAACCTCAGATATTTACTCCTATGTGGCTCTGGGCAGGTCACTTAAGTTCTCTGTGCCTCACTTTCCTCGCCTGAAAAATAAGAGGTTTGGACCTTAGGGCTTCTAAGGTCTCTTCCAGCTCTAAATCATTATCACATGCCTTGTCCTGTGCAAAGTGCTGAAGATTTGAATATAAAGAATGAAATTATCTCTACACAGGAGTATGGGCTTCCCACGGGTCCCTCTGGGGTAGAGCCCAAGGGCTAGGAAAGCTCCTAGCGTCTATTTCATGCATCCCGTTCTCTCTTACATGCTGATCTCCTACAAGAGACGTGGATTTTGGAGCTAGCTCCCTCTCCCAGGCAAAACTCGTTTCCTTCCTTCTCCCCAGGCTCCTGACATACATTCACCCATGTTCCTCTGGGGCCTAAGGAGACTACGGTTGTTCGGAAAGTAGCCCTACCCATGGGCCCTCAGCCTTTGGGCAAGTCTCTTGGCAGACAAGCCTCTTCTAGAAAGTGTATCTCAGTCCACAAAGACAATGCTCAGGCCTCCGTCTGCTCTCTCCATCCCATCTGTCCTGCTCGCAGACCCTCAGACATTTGAAGCTCAGAATCCTTGACTTATCCAAGGCCATGTTCTTTCCTCTCCACTGCTGTCTTTTACCCCATTCCCTCTACTCAAGGCTCTCACATTGTCCCTTCTTCCCACCTCCCTCCAAATACCTTCCCTTCAGCTCCTTTACCTTTTCAGAGTCCCAGATGGTCAGAACTGGAAGGGTCCTTAGACATTACCTAATACCAGGGGTTCCTAACCTTTTTTATGTCAAAGCAGTTTAGAGAAGCTTATGGACCCCTTCTTACAATAGTGGCTTTAAATGTGTGAAATAAAATATATAGGACCCAAAGTAAACCAAAGGTTAGTGAAAATAAAGATGTAACTTTTTTCCCAATAGAGTTTACAGACTCCCTGAGATACATTCTCTGACCAACCCAAGATCCTCATTTTATGGAGGGGAAAACTGAGATTCAGAGAAGGAAAATGACTTGCCCAAAGTCCCACAGTCAGTTAGTACAACTGGGACTAGAACCCAGGTCATCTAATATATACCACCCCTCATTCTATCTCTGCTCTCCTCCCTTAGGTCCCACAGAGCCCCCATGCAAGCTGGTCTCTGCAGAGTATCTGCCATGCTCAAGGCTATCACAACTTACTGGAGAAAATGGTGCACAGCCTGAGAATTCCACTTTGTAACCTACACTTTTAGAACCTCACTCTAGGAACAGGGAGCTAGAGTCTCCAGAGGCACCCCAGGAATCTGCCAAAGAGTTTTTGAGGCTCCATCTCCCTGCCTTGCCCCTGCTTCCTGTGTCAGCTCTTCTGTGACTTACTGTGCCAGATGACCACTGCCATCAGGGGTATCAGGGTCCCAGGAGCCATGGCCTCTGGAGAGAAGGAATCACTGGGTCCAGGGCTGAAGCTGGTTGAAGCTGCCTCCTGCCCAGGGTGAGCGGGTGGAGATGAGAACTGAGGATTTGCCTTGACACACTATCAGTTTCTCGATACTGGCCTCCTCCTTCTCTGAGAAACTTCTCCTTTTTTGCGCTGGGCTGTGTGACCACAGGGTTTGGAAATTGGGTCTAAGAAGAAAAACAATCTTGGAAATAATACCCATGAGCCCAGTGGGAAGTGGGCTGCCTCTAGGGTGGAGCCGGGCTTCTGTTCCCCTGCTTAGGACCTTGGTGCCCCTGGGTTAGGGGGAGGCTTAGACATGATAGACCCTTCTCCACCTCTACCATCCATAGTGGCCTCATTGGAAGGATGGGAAGGGGATAGCCATTCAGACCATCCTGGGTGTCATCAGGGCTGCAAAGGACAGAATTGTAAACAAACACCTTGAGGCCAATTCCGAAAGTCAAAGACACAAACTTAATCCCCTGGCACAGGATCTGCAGTAAGAAATTAAGCCAAATGACCAACTGTCAGAGGGTAAAGAAACCAGAGAAGGAAAGCAATTTGCCCAAGATCCCACAGCCAGTTAGTAAAAGAACTGGGACTAGAACTTGGGTCATCTGATATGCACCACTGCCTTCCTCATTCTATCTCTGCTTTCCTCCCCTGCATCCCAGAGCCCCCACCCAGGCTGGTCTCTGCAGAGTGTCTGCCATGCCCAAAGCTGTAATAGCTTACTGGAGAAAAGGGTGCACAGCCTGGGAATTCCTCTTTGTAACCTAGAATGCTGGTAGTGTCAGAGTTGGAAGACTTTAGAACATAGAGTGTTAAATGTCAAGGTTGGAAAGGATTCCAGAGAGCAGATCCCATCCTTGGCTCAGAAAACTGAGGCTCAGATCAGGGAAGTAACTTACTTAAGATCATATAAATTGGAAGTATAGGTTATAAAACTAGAATCTAACAGCGTTGATTCTTACTTCAATGTTCTTTCCAGCCCAATGCTCCTCTCTCTTTACCGCCTTGTCTTGGCAAACATACTGTCTCTGGTACATGAATTATATAAAAGTGAAGAAAAATTTGTAAAACCATAGATTTAGAGCTAGAATGGATATTAGAGGTTGTAAAGGCCAACTCACTCATTTTATGGATAAAGGTCACCCAGAGAGGCCCAGACTATGACACATCCATGTCTTTTCATCCTGTAAGATTCTCGTCTATGGTTTTCCATGGTTCCTCCTTTAGAAGAATAGGAATGGGGAGGGGAGGGGAAAGGCTCCTTCAGAACCTTACTAGAGAGGCTTTAGAAGAGTAGGAATGGGGAGGGGAAAGGAAAGACTCCTTCAGAACCTTACTAGAGATGCAGAGACTGCCTACAGAGCTTGCAGTCTGGCTAGGGAGATGCACATAGCCTGGCCCATAGGGCTAGGGACTGGATCTGTGATTTCATTGGCTTATGGAACTTCCAGGAGAGGGAGCATCCTCTACCAGTAGAGACCTCCTTGGGTGAGATTGGTCCCTCTTTCTTGGTTTGAGCTAATATCTCACTCCCAGATAACTGACTCACTCTTGTATTTTCTTTGGTATATTCTAATCTATATAACTTCTTTTATTTCTGTTTGTTGCTTGCTTGGATAAGGGTTTACTCACTATTCACTATTTGTGATGGTCTTTTCTGTAATCTATGTTTGATGGGAAGAAACTAAGCTGGATGGTGTAAAATAAAGACAATTCTACCACTTAAGAGGGCAGCTAGGTGTCATGGTTTGAGTGCTGGGCCTGGGGTCAAGAAGACTCATCTTCCTGAGTTCAAATCCAGTGTTAGACACTTACTAGCTGTATGATCCTGGGCAAGTCACTTAACCCTGTTTGCCTCAGTTCCTTATCTATAAAATGAGCTGGAGGAGAAAATGGTAAACCACTCCAGTATCTTTGCCAAGAAAACCCTTAAAAGGGGGTCATGAAGAGTCGGACACAATTGAAAAGTGACTCAACAACTCAAGCCCTTAAGAGGAGCCAGGGAAGCAGATTTCCTTTTGAACCAGACACATGGCCCTAAATTAGACCAGAGATATTTGAGAGTGCAAATAAGGTATAATTCTAGCCTGATACTGGAGCTAGGCAAGAGAAGATGCATGCACCCAGCCACAGCACTGTTCCTGTTTCCTTCAAGGTAGAAATCGCCTTGGAGAGGGGTGAATCAGATTCCAGAGATGTCTATATATCCCACCTGTATCTATACATTTAGACCACCCGTATGGATACATCTATTTTACATGGACATACATAGCTTACATTTAAAATGAGAAGATTGAATTAATTGATCTCTAAGGTCCCTTCTAGTTCTCGATTTACGATCCTTTGTGATACCTGCCACCAACTGCTAGTTTCTGGTGGGGATTAGTTCTGTGCTCACTGGCAGAATCAAAAAGATTGGCAACCATGGGGTACAATTAACCTTTCGCAAGGGTCCTGGTCCCTTCAGTTTTGGTCTGGTCACTGACTGAAGGGCCATGATTTGTCCAAAGCCCTAGCTTTTAGGTTTACACACCACAGTTTACCAAGACAGCAATGATAACACAAAATTTCCACTAGAAGTAAGACAAAGGTCATTTCCTTTGAGTAAATCTAGGAGGGAATCCAGATGTGAAAAGGCAGCTCAGTTTAGGTGCCCTGCAGAGAGAAGAAAGTGCAATCTGGGAGGCTGGGGTTGGTCTTTCTGAATACAGGGCATTCATGCTCTTCCCAGGTGCTTCCTGAAATGTGGAGAAAGGAAGGGAGGGAAAGAGGAAAAGGGTGCTCAGGTTGCAGAGGAACCTTGGGAAGGTCCCACCTTGGAAGAACACAAATTGCAGGCTTATTTAGAAAGCTGAACACAATTTGTAGACTAGGGTCTGACTCTTTTAAAGGAAGAGGCATCTCTCCCTTGTAGGAATCTTTGCTCCTTTCCCTCCCTGCCTTCCTATTTCGTAGAAAAAATTGGCAATAAGAAGAAAAAGTCCTTCCTGGAGGGTCAGGCACAAAAGGCCTTGCCCTATTGTCTTCCAGGCTTTGAAACAACTGAGAGGTAGTAGCTTCAAGCCCATCCAAAAGCCCTTTAGAATCAAAGAATGTCAGACCTGGAAAGGACTCTAGTTAGACATCACCTAGTCTAACCCTCTTATTTTGCAAAAGAAAAAATTCAGACCCAGGGAGGAAAAACAACTTTCCTAACATCTCTTAATTACTGAGTAGCAGATACAGGATTTGAAATAGGATCTCCTAAATCCTCACCTAGTATTCTTTGCACTGTGATACTGCCTTCCTCCACTTGTGAATATCTACATAACGGAGCTAGGGGCAACCCCAAATAATGTGTAATCCACAAAAACCTTTTCTTCTCTTCCCAAGCCCTGAACTGCAAACCCACCCCTCAAACAGAATACCTCACTTCCTACTTCACTTGAAAGTCAAAAGTCAATCATTCAACAAGCATTTACTGAGCATCTACTACGTGCCAGGAAGTGTGCTTCATCCAAAATAGCCTCCCTCACTCTCATACCACAAAACTTCTCAATGTAACTCTGTTGTAATACTAATTTTTTTTCCTGACACAAGAACTCAAGTATAAGTTTGGGAATGCCTCCCACAAATCTCTGATTTATTTCCTCAGTTAGGGATACCAAGGGAGAGGCAGCATCTGACTTATTTTACTCTCCAGAAAGGAGACCTTAGCTCCTGTGCAAGCCCTCAGGCTAACAAGAGCATTAAACATTGACAAGATAGGTAGTAGAGAGGATGGAGCGCTGGATATGGAGGCATGAAGACCTGAGTTCAAATCTTGCCTCAAACACTTTGCTAGCTATGTAACCCAGGACAAATCACTTAACCTTTCTTAGTTTTAGAGTCCTCATCGATAAAATGTGAATTATAATAGTACCTATGTCCAAGGGTTGTTGTGAGCATCAAATGAGATAATGGATGTAAAGCACTTTGAAAATCTCAGAGTGCTTTACATGTAAAAATTTATATCAGGAATTCATACCTAAACCTATAGGGCAGGGGGAGGGGTTCTTAATCTGGAATATGGGGACTTGTAATGGTGTTTCAGTATAACTGATTCCCTTGTAATTATCTATATATAAAATATATATACATGTATGTTTATATATGTATATGTGTGCATATATATATACACATATGTTGCATTTAAAATCATTACTCTAAGAAGGGTTTTATGGGTTTTACCAGGCTGCCAAAGGGTACAAGACACACAAAAACAGTTTAAGAATCCCTGACAAAGACCTTCTTATAAAGAAACAACTTCCCATTTTTGCAAAGAACTCAGGGCTTACCCAATTCTTTACTCCTTTTGCTCTGTGAAGATAAAGTGATCTCACCCCTTTCCAAAGCCCATTAGATGCCTAAAATAGACCTTTTTCACCAGGCTCCACTGGGAGCGCTTGACTCCATTCCTTTCCTGGCTCTCAAGAAGCTTCCGTTTCACCTCCTCCAGCAGCTCCTTCTCATTTGCCTATAAATATATTCAGAGCTCAACAAACCTTAAGAAAACTAAACACACAAAACAAAACAAAGCAACAACAACAACAAAACCCAAACCAACAAAAAAGCATTTCTCTCAATACTTTTTTAAAATAAAAGTATTATCTTTTGTTTTATATTACCACCTTTTTCAAATACATCTTTCCCTCCCTTTCCTATCCAGAGAGCTGTCTTTTGTAATAAAGAATAAAAAAGAAAGATGGAAAAATTCAGCAAAATGAACAAGTCCATCAACTGAGTCTGAGTTCCACACCTATAGTCTCCCACCTCTCCAAAGTGAAGAGGGCACATTTTTTTTCTTTTTTTTTTTTCAGGGCCTAGCTTGGCCATTACAGTTAGTGTTCAATCAGATTGAGTGCTTTTATGTACGTGATCATTCTATTTACAATGTTACAGTCATTGTATTTGTTGTTTGACTGATTCTGCTTACATCATTCTGTTATCATTGGCCATTGGTGATATTATTGTGAGTATGAGCTGCCTTTTCTCAACTCTTTCATTCCATCAAACTTCAGTCACATTTCTCCCTTCCTGTTTAAAGCCAAACTTCTTGAAAAAGTATTATCTAAGCTCACTCTCTACTTCCTCACCACCCACTCTGTTCTCCACCCCCTTGCATGCTGGCCTCCATCCCCACCACTGTCCTGAAACAGCTCTCATCAAGCTCACCAAGGACATCCCGGCCGTTAAGTCTAATGGCTTCTACTCAGTGTTTATCGTTTTTATTGCTGCAGTATTTGGCACAGTAGAACACTCTCTTTCTAGAAACCCTCTCTTTCCTTGTATTAGGTGACACGGAGCTCTCTTAATCCTCCTACCTACCTCTCTGACCACTCTTTACTGTTCTCCTCTATTGGGTCCTCCCTCTCTCTGCCAGCATGCCTCAAGATCCTCTCCTTGGCTTTCTCCTTGGTTTATGCAGTTCTCTTTATGCCTTTTTCTCCCTCTATACTGCCTCCCTTTGTGAGCTCACCCACTCTAATGGCTTCAAATATCACCTCCATATCAATGACTTTCAAATAAATCTATTTTTCCACCTCTTGCTAGACAACCAGTCTCCCGTTTCTGACCATCTGTTGGACATCCATCTCCACTTGGACGTCCTCTGGGCACTTAAAACTGGGCCCAACGTCTCCCTCCCAAAACTTGACCTTCATCTCAACTTCCCTTTTTCTCTTGATACTGCTACCATTCTTCCAGGCCCTCACCTGGGCTTCACCATTATCTCTTACTCCTCTTTCCCCCTTAATTCATCCAGTTCTCCTGTGGCGATTTCTACAACATTAACCCCTCCTTTCCATTCCCACTGCTGCCTCCTTATTTCAAACCCTCATCTCTTCTGACCTGTACCATTATAATAGCTTCTTTTAAAAGTTTCTATTTATATTTTCTGTTTCTTACACGAACCAAGTATCCTTTCCTTCCTCCTCTCAGAGAACCATCTAATATGACAAAAAGTATTCTTTTTAGAGGGCAAAAAAAGTCGTCACAACTGATAGATACATTGAAAAAGTCTGAAAACATGTGCAATGGGTAACACCTCCACAAAGGGGTAGTTTGGGTCTTTTTATCTTTCTTCACTCAAATCCTGCTTAATCTTTATAATTTTGTCATATTTACTTCTGATATTTTGTTGTATAGTTGTTCTTTCCATCTACGTTGTTGTACTTACTGTATACATTGTTTTCATGGCTCTGCTTACTTCCCTGCGTCAGTTCATACAAACCTTTCCATGCTTCTCTGTATTCATTACATACCTCATTTTATAGCACAATAATACTCCATTGCATTCATGTAGCACCATTTGTTTAGCTATTCCCCAACTGATGGGCATCCACTCTGTTACCAATTCTTAGCTATTACAAAAAGCATATGATAATCTCTTAACTGGTCTCCCTGCCCCCATTTTGTCCTCTTTCTAATGGATCCTTCACTTCATCCCAGAGTTATCTGCCTAACATACAATTTGGATGTTGCTCCTCTACTCCAAAAACTTCAGTAGCTTCCTAGTGCCTAAAGAATAAAGCATAAACACCTGGTCTGATATTCAAGGCTCTTCCAAGCTAGCTCTAATTTACTCAATTCTTCAATCCAGAGGAGTGGCTGGCATTTATATACCACTTAAAAGGTTGTATAGCCCATGCCCACACCTTGTCTTCTTATCCCTCTGAATTTTTGTCTTCCTCTGGGTCCAAGTGATAAGGGTCCAGGTGTGAGTTTGAGAAAAAAGTGATGGACAGAGTAGCTTCTGATGGCTGTGTGGAAGTCTCAAGGAATTCTTGCTCAGCTGCATAATAGGATGACAGGAGAATGATACCTGTAGGCTGGTATATACAATCGGCTACCTCTTCTGCCTTCTGCTGCCTTTGAGATTTGGACTTCCTGATCCATGTGTAAGCATCGTTGGCTGTTGGCGGAGTTGGTGTTGCTGATCAACATGTGAGTGAATAGGGGAGTATAGTAGCTACCACTGGAATGGGACTGCTGGGTTTCTATGAGGTAGACTACAATGCCTAGGAGTCTAGCCCAGGATGCCATCCAGTCACTGAGGCTGGATACAAGTCTAGACAATGATGATGCTGCTGAAAAAAATCTTGATCCTGAGGCAGGATTGGAGATGGAAACTGAGAAAAGAGGGGATGCTGAGTGCCAAGACTTACAGCTATTATGAATCCATTGGGCTGATGACCTCCTTGTTTTCCCATGCTTTAGTCCAGCATCCTCATGGAGAGTTTTGCCTTCTCTTTCCTTTCTCCTTTCCAAAAACTGCCCACATGAATGGTTTGGGCAATTCCTTCTACCACACCTGAAGAGCTGGGAGGGCTATCGGGAGGAGGTTCATGAGATGGCTGGAGGTACACGATTCCATATAGGCATATCTGGCCTATTTCTTTTCTGTTTTATTACGTCCAGTAGACTATGTAATCATTGTCTATTAAGTATCTGATTCCTATAGCTATGGGGAGAGTCATAACCTAAGAGGAGTCCAGAAACAGGATGGGGAAATCTAGAATTTTGTATAGACTATGGTCTTCATATATAATATTCATATTTTAATTTTCCGTTTCATCCCCTAGATTAAATTTTGTGTGGGGCCAAGTGCTATTGCTTAAAGTTGTAGGCAGGCAAAATGCCCTCTGGTGGTCAGTTTTAGTACTGCAGCCTTTATCGAAGGGTTTCTCAGCAATGTGCCAGAGAGACTCTAAAGATACCATGGAACTGGTGACTCAAGTACACCACTCGTTGGTGAGCAACTCTACACTTTCTCACTGCATAATTAATACAGTGACATCCTACCTTTCTACAGTTTTAAAGAAAGCAGGATAAGAGCCGATTTGGACTATTCACAATGTCATCATTGTTACAGGTGTTATAAAGCACTTTTATGTACTTATCTCACCTGTCCTTTCCAATAACACCAAGAGGTAAGTACTACAGATAGCCTTATCCCCATTTTCCAGACAATTCTGTAAAAATCTCAGAGGAGGAAGAGATCATGTTTGACTGGTGGGAGGAGTAGGAAGTGGGATGGTCATCACAAATAATCTTGCAAAAGGATTTATTTTCTACCTTTATCATCCCCCATTTTACAGATGAGGAAACTGAGGCCCAGAGAGGTGAAGTGATGGTCACACAGTAAGGATTAAAGATTTGCGTCTAGGTTTTCCTGACTCCAAGTAAAGCACTATGCCGCACTGGTGGAAAGAATTTCAGACCCTAAAGGGAGATAACGGGGACTGTCAGGGACCAATAAGATGTTCAAGGCCTTTTGTACCATAGTGTAGAGAAAGCTTCCCCTCTACCTTTTCCTACTTGACCTGGGCACTCTTACAACGTTCATAATTTCCTTTCTTTGCCCTGTTTTCCAGGAACAATTGTACTGACTAAGCCAAGTGCTTCCAGCAGCACTAAGTGAGTAATAAAAACCTTACCATGTGTGCAATGGCTTTAATTTGGCATAGGCTCCTGCTTGAGTCTCTCACATGCTCCTAAAACAGCTTTGTAAGGACTTATTCTCTCCTTTGGCTATCACTTGCCAGGGACCACACAGCTAGTAAGTGTCTGAGACAGGATTTGAATTCAGGTCTTCCTGCCTCCAAGTCTAGCACTCTCTCCACTGAGAGAATGTAGTTGTTGTTGTTTGTCCTTTGTTCTTGAAGAGGACCACAACATCACAGAGGTGATGCCACGACATGCAAGTGAATTGGGTCTAAGTGAGGAAGGGCTGTGCAAGGTCACAAGACTCACTTTCTCCTCCAGGGCCATCTGGGTCCAGTGGTCAGATATAGATAAGGACGACTGGAGATGGCGCTCACTGTGGCCCCTCCCCCTCCCCAGCTACTAGCTCACTAAATCAGGAAATGGAGGCCCAAAGGAGCAAAATGACTTGCCTAAGACAGCAGTCAGTCTATAAACACTTATTAAATATCCACTGTGCGCCACATAACATGCTAGTGACAGACCCAATACAAGAATCCATGATCCGCCCCCTCCCCTGGCCCAATTTCAGGCCTTTCTCATGGACAATGGCAGGATAATTAAGTTTAACAAATGAGTATAAAGTATTTTCTTTATATGTGGCTCTAATACAGATATATAGAATAAGTTGTGGTTCCTGCCTTCACTACGCTTATATCTAGTGGGCAAGATGATGTGTGCTCCAATACATAAAATAATTCTTGAAGGTTTGCAAAGCTCTTTTCCTACATGGGTAGTGAGCCTGAATTGACCCAGTTAGAAACCTATGAAGTTGATGGTGTATGCATTATTTTGGCCAAATCTGTGACGTCATTAATGTGAAGAACTGCAGTGAGGAAATTCTCTGCACCAACACAGATCAACAACTATTTGTTGTGATTGTTTAGTCATTCAGTCGTGTCTGACTCTTTGTGACCCCATAGACAATATCATGTCAATACTGGACCGGAGTTTCTTTGGCAAAGATACTGGAATGCTTTGCCATTTTTTTCTCCAGTAGATCAAAGCAAACAGAGGTTAAGTGACTTGTCCAGGGTCACCAGCTAGTAAGTGTCTGAAACTGGATTTGAACTCAGGTCTTCCTGACTCAGAGGCCATGTTGTCTGTCTAGTGTGAGTATTATTAATCAGAATTAACTGATAAAGAAATTGCAGTTCAGAGGTTTGAGTGGCATACCCATGATCACACAGCCACTAAATGTCTTTGGCATGATTCAAACCCAGAACTCCTGATTCCAGTACCTGAACTTTCTTATGCTATGCAGTTTCCCAGCTAAAATTCAAGGTAAACAATGGTACCTACAATAAGAGACATTCAGGAAAGGAAGAGATCATGTCTGACTTGGGGAGTGGGAAAATTAGAGAAGACTTCCCAGAGCAGGAAGTATTTGCTTTGGGTTCTAAAAGATGGGTAGGATTGAACAGATGCCGTGGAGGGGAAGGGCATTTGTAAGTGCCCTTTGTGATGATTTGTGATGAATTCTTATGCCCAAGTACATGGTGAATTTTTGTGTATGTGCCATATACCACTGAGAAAAAAGTATATTCCTTTCTATCCCCATTCAGTTTTCTCCAGAGGTCTATCATATCTACCTTTTCTAAAATTCTATTCACCTCCTTAACTTCTTTCTTGTTTATTTTGAGGTTAGATTTATCAAGTTCAGAGAGAGGGAGGTTGAGGTCCCCCATTAGTATAGTTTTGCTGTCTATTTCTTCCTGTAACTCCCTTAACTTCTCCTCTAAGAATCTGGATGCTATACCACTTGGTGCATATATTTTAAGTAATGATATGACTTCATTGTTTATGGTGCCTTTTAGCAGGATATAGTTTCCTTCCTTATCTCTTTTAATTAGATCTATCCTTGCTTTTGTTTTGTCTAAGATTAGGATTGCTACCCCTGCTTTTTTTTAACTTCAGCTGAAACTCCAGCCTTTTACCTTTACCCTGTGTGTTTCCCCCTGTTTCAAATGTGTTTCTTGTAAACAACATATTGTAGGATTTTAGTTTTTAAGCCATTCTGCTATCTGCCTCTGTTTTATGGCAGAGTTCATCCCATTCACATTCACAGGTATGATTACTATCTGTGTCTTTTTCTCCATCCTATTCCCCCTCTCCATTTATGCTTTTATTTCTCCCTTCTCCCTTCCTCTCCTCAAAAGAGTTTTGCTTTTGACCACAGCCTCCTTCCATATTCTCTCCCTTTCAGCTCCCCCCATCTTACCCTTTTCCCTTACTACTTCTTCCCTCCCTTCTAACCACCAACCCCTTTTCTTTCCCCTTTCTGCTCCTACTGCCTAGAGGGCAAGTTTGATTTCTGTACTTAACAGAGTATGTTATTCCCTCCTTAAACCAAATCCAATGAGAATAAAGCTCAAACACTGCTATTCTCCCTCCCTTCTTTCCCTCTACTATAATATGTTTTTGTGCCTCTTCATATGATGTAATTTACCCTTTTCTGCCTCCTCCTTACCTCTTCTCCTATTACAATCCCTTTACATCCCTTAACTAAGTTTTTATCATCACATCAGCTAATTTATACCCACACCCTCTGTCTATGTATATCCCTTTTAGATGTCATACTAATTATACCATTCTCAAAATTAGCAAATATCATCCTCCCATATAGGGATGCAAACAATTTGCCCTTGTTGAATAACAAGATTTTTTTCCCCCTGATTACCTTTCTATGTCTCTCCTGAGTCTTGTATTTGAAGATTAAATTTTCCTTTGAGCCTTTTCATCAGGAAGGTCTGAAATTCCCTTATTTCATTGAATGTCCATCTCCTTGCCTGAAAGATTATGCTTAATTTTGCTGGATAATTGATCCTTGGTTGTAGTCCAAGCTCCTTTGCCTTTTGGAATATCATATTCCAATCCCTCCAGTCTTTTAATGTAGAAGCTGCAAGGTCCTGTGTGATCCTGCCTGTAGTTCCACAGTGTTTGAATTGTTTCTTTCTAGCTGCTCGCAGTATTTTCTCCTTGACCTGATAATTCTGGAATGTGGCTACAATATTCCTTGGATTTTTTAATTCAGGATCTCTTTCAGGGGGTGATTGGTGGATTCTTTTGATGACTATTTTACCCTCTGGTTCTAGAACCTCGAGGAAGTTTTCCTTGATGATTTCTTGGAAGATACCGTAGAGTCCCTTTCATCGTGGCTTTTGGGTAGACCAATAATTCTTAGATTATCTCTCCTGGATCTATTTTCTAGGTCAATTGTTTTTCCCATGAGATATTTTACTTTTTCTTCTATTTTTTCATTCTTTAGATTTTGTTTGACTGATTCTTGATGCCTCATAGATTCATCATGTTCTACTTGTCCAATTCTAATTTTTAACAAATTATTTTCTTCAGATAGCTTCTGCATCTCTCCATTTGGCCAATTTTACTTTTCAAGGACTCATTTTCTCCTGTTAGATTCTGTAATTTTTCTTTTACCTCTCTAATTTGGGTGTTAAAATCCTCCTTGAGCTCTTCTAGGAATGCTTTTTTGGCTTGAGAGCAGATGATATTCTCTTTTAAGGTTTCAGATTTGGGTATAGTATCAGTGCTTCTTCTGAATTCTTCTGAATTCATATTTTGATCTTCTCTGTCTCCATAATATGATTCGATGGTCTTTTTTTTTTTACTTTTTTAGCATGAAGGTGGTTGCCTTTTTCCTGGCTTTTAAAGTAGATCTCTGCTTCTGGGGCCCAGGGGGCTCTGTCCCAAGCTTCTTGTGTTGGGAGCTAGGGGCCTGGTTACTGGCTTTGTGTGCTGTGGCCTCTGGTTTTGTCAGCTAGAAGCTATATACTACTGCAGCTCTCCTGGTGCTGAGCTGGAGCTGGCTGGTGTGTGCCAAGGGTAGAGGCCCAGTGAAGTCTTTCTGAGTTTCCTCAGGGTTACACTGAAGCTCACAGTGTGAGGTGTGAGGGAGGGGTGATCTGGCTGCTGGAAGTCTCCTCTTCCCCTAGGGCTATGCTATATAGCGCAGGTGGTCTCAGCCGTCGGTCTGCACTGGTGTCTGCCAATTCCCATCGCTGTGTGAAGGCACGTCTGGGGTCCTGGTGTTGGCGCTTGCTGGCTCTACCCCTCTGGGGCTCCAGAACTCCCAATAGTCTGCTAGGGTGGGGCTTGCTGGGGTGCCTTCCTTCCTGTACCAGTCTTCTTCCATCACCGCAAGAGGTGCTCTTCCTAGCTTCCCAAGCTGAAAGACTACTGAACCCCCACTTCTGGCTTCTCTGTTCCAGGGTTTCTCCTAGGGCAGTATTCTCTGGGTTATTCAAGGGAGGGATGAGAGTTCTTAGAGTTTACTCGGTCATCATGGCTCCCAGAAGTTCAAGAAGTTGAGTTTCAAACCTTTAGACTGTGGGCTGATAGTCCCAGGAGTAGCTGCTGCTGCTGCCACAGGCTCTGTGCTCCTGTCTCACCTAGCTCTGACAGACTCCTGTTCTGTGCTGAGAGGCCTGGGGATTGCCACCACAGCTGGAGGGCTGGGCTCCCTCCTGTTCCAGTATGGTCGGGGGTAGTTCTGCGCGCTCAGCACTCTCCTGCCCTGATGAAACAGATCCCTCTCCTCGGCTTTCCGCACTCTCCTGGCTTGGAAATCTGCCACACTTTGTCTCCTAGTGGATTCTACCTCTCTCTGATCTGTTCAGATTTACTTCTTAAGAGGCATCTGAAAGAATTTGTGAGAGAGCTCGGGCATGTCCCTGCTTCACTCCACCATCTTGGCTCTGCCTGTGATGAATTCTTAATGTTCATCTTTGAATGATGTAATAGACATTTGGAATAATGGAGAGAGTGCTGGACTTGGAGGCAGGAAGACCTGAGTGCAAATCCTGCTTTAGACACTTACAAGTTGTATGG
Source organism: Trichosurus vulpecula (assembly GCF_011100635.1). NCBI lineage: Eukaryota > Metazoa > Chordata > Mammalia > Diprotodontia > Phalangeridae > Trichosurus > Trichosurus vulpecula. The sequence continues at coordinate 58,866,967 of NC_050575.1, forward strand.
TCCCTGGCAAGTCATTAAACTTTTCTTGGCCAGTTTCCTCATCTACAAAGAGGGGATAATAATAGCACCTACCTCCCAAGGTTCTTGTGACGATGAAATGAAATAATATTTGTACTATATTCACGTTAGCCAAGGGTCCCATTCAATGGTGCCAAGGAGGCAGTCAGCTTCAGGATGAGGGGAGGGGAACGAGAGGGAAAGGCGTAGGAGGAGCTCCAAGGGCCCTCAGAAAACTAGAGACTTTCTGATTGGCTGGGAGCACATCACAGATTTTTTTTTTAAATGTGCTAATGATCTAACCCCAGAGGGCCAGACTAGAGGACAAAGGTCTGTTTTTGTTAGGGAGGAACTGGTTTGGAAGAAAGAGTTTGGGATTAAGGTTTTAAGGCCCTGAACTGAACAAGGCCAGAGGCCTTGGGGCCTGGGCCAGCTGGAGCCCTTCCCTGCATGAATGAAGGGAACTGTAGTAGCAGAGATTCCATAAACTATTGAAGTGGCCAGGCACTGAACCTGGTCAGATGACTTTTAGGCATAATATTCCTGGTGTGCTTTTGGAATATTTCTGAATTTATACTTCCCTTTCAGACTTAAAGTGAGCCAAGCTTAGTTAAGGAACAGGGAGGGGGGTTGCTGCAGCTGAGGAGTCTGGAAGGAGTGCTAGTGAAGGCTATGGGGGGGAGGGGATTATGGGTACATCTAACCAGGGCTTCAGAGGGCAACACTGCTGAGCTTTGGTCTCCTCTGGGCTTAAAGGATTAAGGAATGATTAACTCACAACTAAAGAAATGGATAGCTCCAGGACAGGGGGAAAGAGAAGGAAATAAGTGTTTCTATAGCATCTACTGTGTGTTAGGAACTGTGCTGAGTGCTTTTTACAAATATTATCCCGTTTGATCCTCACAACAATCCTATGAGGTAGGTGCCATTATCATCCTCATTTTACAGTTGACTAAACTGAGACAAGCAGAGGTTCAGTGACTTGCCCAGAATTCATGTGGCTAGTATGTCTGAGGCTGGATTTGAACTCAGGTCTTCCTGACTCTAGACCCAACTCTTTATACATCAAACCTCAAATGAAGGTTACTGGAAGATGTGACTACACCTCAACATGCCCCAAAACGAGCTGGACATGCCACCAAAACCTACTTTTCTTTCTGACGCTACTATTTCCATTGGTGGTAGCTCTATTGATGCTGTCTCCCAAATCTGGATCCTTAGATCTATGAAGCTAGGCCTTTTGTAATCTTCGGCTAATCCAGTTCCAAGTACTCTTCATTCCACAAGTGTTTAGCCTTTTCTCTACTCCCAAATAAGATAATATTTGTAAAGTACATAACACAGTTCTCAGCATGGAGTAAGCCCTTGATAAATGCTTGCCTTCCCTTGCCTTCTTTGCCTTCCCTTGCCTTCCCTTCCCTTGCCTTGCCTTCCCTCCCCTCCCCTCTCTTGTCTCCCTCCCCACTGCCATTCTCATAGTATAGAATAAAATAGAATGCTATAGTATAGTTCTCATTACCACCTGCCTGGGCTCTTGAAATAGCCTCAGAACATGCTGTTCTACTTTCACTCCCTCCCCCCTCCAATCCATCCTTCTTTGTGCCGCAGTCAGAAGAATTGTTCTGCAGTGCAGGTCTGGTTACATGAGATCCCCAGAACAGATGAAAGAGTGCTGGGCTTGGAGTCTAGCTCCCCAGAAGCCCCAGACTATTCCTAGCTGGGAGACCATGAGCCAGTAACTTAGCCTCCCTGTGCCTCATCTTTCACAACTGCAAAATGGGAATAAATAATGCCTGTATTATCTAGATCTAGGACTAACCTGAGATTCTGCTAAGATGTTGTATGACACTGTTACATAAATGTGCCATTCCCCAGCTTGAAACCTCTAAGTGCCATTACCCCTTGCTGACAGGATAAATTCAGGGCACCTTCTAGCCCCTAGTCCACTTTTCCCACATCTCACACAAACCCTCTCCCCCATATACTCTTTGCTCTGGCAAAGAGTGTACTCACTCTTCCCTGCCCATGTCCCATGCTTACCTGTTTCTGCGTTCATGCTGGTCTCTATCTATGGAACATCCTCCTTCCCTTCCCCCTCCTCTCCATTTCCTCCTCTGAAAGTCCTACCTACCCTTCAAGGCCCACCTTAAATGCTACTCCATCTATGAAGGAACAAATGGCATAAGTATAAACCTTAAGATGCTATAAATTACTTTAATGAGTCCAATTTTTGCCCAAGAAACAAAGTGTTCCAGTTGTGGTGTTGTCTTGCTGTAAATCAAGGTATACTCCACTCCCTAAAGCAGAGGGGTCAAATACAACCCAATAGCCAACATCTGAGGAAGCTAGGTAGCTCAGTAGATAGAGTGCTGGTCCTGGAGTCAGGGAGACTTGAGTTCAAATCTCACCTCAGACACTCACTGGCTGTGTGACCCTGGGCAAGTCACTTAACCCTGTTTGCCTTAATCCACTGGAGAAGGAAATGGCAAACCACTCCAGTATCTTGGCCAAGAAAACTCCATACAGGGTCACGAAGAGTTGGACGTGACTAGACGACCGAACAATAACAAGCCCACAATACTTCCAAGGGCAACCTGAACCATATGAAAATGCAATTGGGGAATACTTAACAAAATAAACAAAAATACAATTAAAATGATATCTTAAAAGTAAGTCAATGGTTGGTCTGGTAGAGACCCTTACATATGGGTTAGTAACCCCTGTTTCTATTTGTTTGAGTTTGACACAACTCATCTGAAGACTTGAAAATGAGTGTCACTCAGGGAAGCCTTGAGAGTTACATGGTTGGCATAAGCAGTTTGGATCATATTGTAAACAAGGAATTAATTACTAAGGAGAACTGGAATCTAGGATGTTTTCCAAAAAAAAAAAAAAGAATGATCTCATCATAGGGTAGAGAGCAGGGATAACCATCTGAGTGGCCCAAATGTTCCATGTGTACCTCCAGATGTCAGGAGTATTGGGGGGAAGCTCCCAGCCCTTGTAGTAGCCCTTGCTGTGGCAAACTTATGGAGGACATTAACAAGGGTCATCCAGGGTAGATAGACACAGATGGGATGCAAACCTGCATCTTTGCATTTCCTTTGTTTCATCAGGATGCATACTTCACCCCGCCACTGGAAAAAAAAATTCCAGTGGCTCCAGTGGACCAAATATGAAATCCTATTTAAAGCCTCATTTTAAAGCCCTTCATAACCGTTTTTACCTTTCCATTCTTCTTATACCTTATTCCCCTCTATGTTATCTTTGATTCGGTGACACTGGTCTCCTCTCTGTTTTTCACACAAAATGCTCCATTTCCCAACCCAATGCACATTCACTCATTGTCTTGGGCCTGGAATGCTTTCTTTCCTCATCTCTACCTCCTGGCTTCCCTGGCTTCCTTCAAGTTTCAACTAAAATCCCACCTTTTACACGAAACCAGTGCCTTCCCTCCATCCCTATCTCCAATTTATCCTGTAGATAGCTTGTCTGTACATAATTGTTTACATGTCATCTCCCTAATGGAAATGTGAGCTCCTTGAAGGCAGGCACTTTCTACCTTCCCCTGTATGTTGTCATTGTTCATTTTTTCAGTTGTGTCTGACTCTTCATGACCCACAAATACCGTCTGTCGGGTTTTCTTGGCAAAGATACTGGAGCAGTTTGCCATTTCCTTCTCCTTTCTCTCTTGGAGCGGCCGTGTGTCACTGGGTTAGGGTGTCCCTGTGGAACCTCAGAGAATCTCATTTCCCTTTCAGCAACATTCCAAGATCCTGAAGATATTAGACCAGACAGAACCCCAAACCTGGCACATAGTAGGTACTCAACAAATGCTTATAAAGTTGATTCCTTGAGGGTAGAGATTGTTACATTTTTATCTTGGGTCCCCCCACCCACCCAGGCTTGCACAGTGCCTAGTATATAGGATGCACTTAATAAATATTGATTGATCTTTGGAGGGAGTATTGGCATCAATGAGATGGAAGGTCCGTTTGAATACTAAAAAGGCACTATATAAAATAAAGAGCTATTATCATTAATGTTCCAGCAGAAAATGCTCTCTCTCTTCTCCGACCTGATAGAGCTCCTCATTTGCATCTCTTTGAAGTTAACAACTCTCATTTCTAAAGTATTTCAAGTTTTGCAAAGTACTTTCCCTCAACCACCTGGTAAAGTAGGTAGTGAAAGTTAATTTTGCAGTTGAGGAAAAAATCTCAAAGAAGTAAAGTGATTTACCCAGTGTCACTCAACTGGCCAATGCCAGAGCCAAGATTCCAGCCCAGGTTCTCATGACTCCAAAGTATGATTAGTCTCTCCAGTGGCTTCTTGTAAAGTAGTATTATTTGCAGGCATTCCCACCCCCTACTAGAGAACGGTGGCCGAGTGTGGGGTGGATAGTAAGACAGTTACCCAAGTGACTAAAAAACCCATTAAATAAGGAAGAAGAGTGGAAGAGTTGATTGCTGAAAGGTGGTACAAGCCAATAGAGCAGTCTTTGAAAGAGAAGAAAGAGCTCGTTGAGAGATGGTGGAAGAACAAGAAAGATAGGCCATCTTGTCCTCCAACCTGAAACTGCACCCTCTACGTCAGACCTGTGAAAGCATGCAATCCCTGGGGGAGATCAATCCACCTAGCTTTAGAACTGCTGCCATGGGGCCAAGCTGTCTTGACTGGTGAGTGAGTGAATGCCAACACAAGATCAAGCCAGCCCCAGAACAGACAGTGCTTCACCTCCCACCCAGCTGTCAACCCAGGACCATCTTGCCATTTGTCTTGCTGTTTTGCATGTGACAACCTTTCCCAACCTTCCCCCTTCCTTTTCTCTGGTCCCAGTAATCAACACTACCATATACAACCCTATGGATAACCTCACCATCATTGTGACTCTCTTGACAAAAACTCCCTTCCTTGGTAACCACTCACAACATATGTTGTCTTTCCCTATTAGAATGTAAGTTCCTCGGGACTGAGGGAATGTCTGATTTGTATTCCTGGTGCTTAGCTCAATGCCTGGTACTTAACAAATCATAAGCACTTAATAAATGGTTTTTTTCCTTCATTTATACATTCATTCACTTACTCAACCAAAGGGTGGAAGAAGCAGTGTGAGCAAGGAGTATAACAACCCCTCCTCTTGGCCCTGTTGGACCCATGGTAGAGAGAGGCTACCATAGCAGAGGCTTTGGAGGAAAGCTGTGTCCTCAGGGGGAAGCAAAGTTTCAGTTATGCAGTAAAGGTGGAAGGAGCCCTGGAAAGAGGGGGCATGGGGGAAAATCTGCTCCCAGAACTACACAGGACTCAGTGGAGCGGCCTGGTGGAGAAGCAGACAGGGGTAGGGTTATCTAGAGAGTGAAGAAGGGAGACAAGAATTGTGAAATATCCAAAGTTCAAAGCTCATCAATCACTCCCTCATGACCAGCCCTGTCCACCAGCACAGCCAGTCTCTGCTTCTCCTTCAGTTCATGGATGAGCCCCAAGAGGGTAAGAGGCTTTCAAACTAACCTTGTTTAATCATCATTAGGAGGGAGATTGGAAAATGCTGAAGATAATGGGAAGAATGCAGGTAGAAGCATTGTAGAGTTGTGGATAGGGCACTGGACTCGGAGCCAGGAAGACCTGAGCTGAAATCCATTTGAGACACTAACTGGCTGTGTGCCTCTGGGTAAGTGGCCTGACCTCTCTGTTTCTCTGTGCCTTGGATTTCTCATGTATAAAATGAGGGAGCTGGACTAATGGGTTTCTAAGGTCTTGAATCTCTATCCAATCATCTGTGATCTCTAGTACGGAAAGGCTCCTTAGACATAAGTCATAAGACAGTATGATCCCCTCATTTTGGAGATGAGAAAACTGATGGGTGAAGACAGGTAAAGTAACTTTCCCAAGGGACTCAGGGAGTGAAAAACAGGGTCAAAATTCGAAGCCAGTTCCTCTGACTCTAAAGCCAATGCTCTTTCCTCTACTCAGTGCAAGGGCGGGGAACCTTCTAGGTCCTTAAGGGCAGCCTTTTGAAAGGCCACCCTTAAGGACCTAGAAGGTCACATGTGGCCCCTGACCCAATGCTTCTTCTCTGGGCTGGGAATTAGGTGTGTTCTAGCTCCAACTCACTCACTAATTCTATGAACGACCTTGGCTAAATCCCCTCCCTTCTCCAGATCTGTTTTCTCCTCTCAAAAAATGACAGTTGAGCTCAGTGATCTCTAAGGGTCTTTTAGCTCTTTATCTATGAACCATATATAATTCATGTAAGATTAGCTAGGGTCATAGAAGATATGACCCTACTGACGAGGATATAGGATCATTCCTAACCTGGACCATCAGAACCAGACCACAGAGCCGGATGAATTAAGGGTCTCACATCAGCGGGGCTCATCATATCCAACTGTTTCAGGCCTAAGTCTCTGAGATATCTCAACAAGAGGGATTCTCGAGGCGGTTGTCTCTAAGGTTCCTTCTCTCATTGAGAGTCTAGGATTCTAAATGGGCTGATGACAGGTCTCCCCTCTCTGACCCAGAGAAGGGGCCCATAGGTGTGGAACCCAAGTGTCAACAAACCTTGTGTGCAGCGCCTGGTACATAGGGGGGACCCAGAGACAGCGGTCTCCCATGGGGAGGTTGGCCATTGTCATCTTCCCCACTCAGCTCCCCAAACATTGTCTAGTCTGTCTTTGCCCCCTGCTTCCCCTTGGGCTTTTCCTCTGTCCCACTTCCCTTTTCGTATCCTTCCACCCTGTCCCTCACTTGCCACATCCTCTCGATGAATCATGCCTTAGTACCATCTTCTTTTCCAGGGCCCTATACCTGGAAAGTGAGTTGGCAGCAATGAGTCAGAGATGTTTCTTTATATATATCTCCTTGTTCCTTCCCTCTGGAGCTAGAGCCTGCTCCATTCCCAGGTTTGGGGTTCTGTCTGGTCTAATATCTTCAGGATCTTGGAATGTTGCTGAAAGGGAAATGAGATTCTCTGAGGTTCCACAGGGACACCCTAACCCAGTGACACACGGCCGCTCCAAGAGGCATCCTCAGGCAGCAGCACCAGGGTCCATTATCTCCTATGATGCCTGGGGGCAGAACTGAAACTGCCTGGGATGCTAAGCAAATATTTTAGGGGGGTATTTATATTGGTTGGAGGGAGGGAAGGAAAGACAATGCCTAAGAAGGGAATTTAAAAATTAGAATGTAAGTTCCTTGAGGTCAAGAACTTTTTTTTCCCCTTCATTTTATTTTTGTATCCCCATCACTTAGAACATTTGTTATTACAAAGTATAAGCAATAGAGCTCTTTGGATTGAATGGTCTCACCACTATGTTACAGATGGGGAAACTGAGGTTCAGGGAAATTCAATGGCTTGCCCAAACTCATATCAGAGGATCTATTGAAGGCAAGACCCTCCCCGAGACTGTACCTCCCCTGGTCTCTGGACTCCCAGGATACTGCTATTTTTCATTATACCACACTGTCTCCCCTGTGTCCTGGACCCTCAGCATCCATGTGAACAAAGAATCATGGATTTAGAGCTAGAGGGGACAGTAAAAGTCATCAAGTCCAATCTCCTGTTTTCACAGGTGAGAAAATTAAGGCCTAAAGGGGTTGTGATTTGCCCAAGGTCACACGTACAAAGTGTTCATGGTAGGATTCAGACTCAGATCTTTCTGATTCCAATTCCCTTGCTAGAGTCACTATACCTGTTTTGATAGGACGGCTGTATTCCAAGACTCTCCTCCCCACCTCCCCCCAAAAGATCAGGGGTTAGGATAGTTTTTCCCTAAAAGGTAGCAAAGCTGACCATGGGACTTGATTGGCTGGAGGGGGAGGGGGACAGCTGCTTCACAGGGCTTAAGTCTTCCTTTATGCAGCTTCCTGGTAGCATCTGGCTTTACTGACTTGGCTTCCTGGCCACCTAAGGGCATAAAAGGTTACAATCACATAGGGTCATGTCTTCTCAGACTTGGAATCTATTCAAAGACTGCAGCCCTATTGACCAGTTGCATTTCCAAATGTAGAGGGTATTACTCTCTCCTGAATACCCCTTGTTTAATATCCTTCCTATGCTTTGGCTAAGTAAGCCTCCTTTTGATAACTGTTGAATAATTCACGAACATCCTATTTTATCCCAACATTGGACCTGAACTAACAGGATGCCAGTCTGTATCAGGCCTTCCCTAAAACCTCTATACCCTTTCTCTGAAAGGGGCTCCAGTGGATTGTGGCTCTGGAGCCGCCGGACAGGTTTGGAGCCTGAGTCTCAGGCCCGTATATAAAGAATTCTCTTCCCTCTGCTCTCCACTGACTGCATGTACCCTTCAGGTGCTACACCCCCATCCCCACCCCCACCCCCAACCCAACACAGCCAGGTGATAAGGAGCTTGGCATGCATGACTATCTTGTGTGTTGGCTGTGCCAAGTGCTCTGAGTGGCCTGACCAGAAGAGAGACCATAGACATCCTCTGGTAGCAACACACGGCTCTGGATAGCCCAAATTGCCACCACTTCCCTGATTCAGATGCAGTGGTCATGTCCAGGAATAATAATGACATAATGCTGTCCTGTTCTCCATGGATAGGGACCAACGCAGTGCCCACTTTAGACACTGCCAAGGCCATGGTTATCCAGATCCAATTGCCATCTCACCCATATAGGATTCTTCCCCCAACATGGAGCCCACTCTAATTTTGCTACCCTTCCCCTTCTTCCTCCTTGGCTCCCCCTCTATTCTACTTCCCCCTTCTTACTCCTTGCCCCCCCACCCCCGCACACACACACATCCCTTACTGACTCACTCTTCAGCTCCTTCTTCTTTTCCAGATTCTGAGGCTTTCCTCAGCCCCTCCAACTCTGACCTTCAACCACAAGCTCATGCAGGGTGCCTTCCACCACTCATCCCTAGGGACTGCTCAACTCTGGGCCAAGCCTCTCTGGAGCTGTGCTAAATAGTATAAGCTGAAACACATGGGGTACTGGTGAATGCCAGGAGGCAGCCAAGAAAGTCCTAAAGAAGAAATCAGGAAGAAATCAAAAAAAGGCCTTGAAAGGCCCTCACTGATTGGGAGCTGGATAATCTAGCATGAAGGGTGGGGAGAGGAGCAGGTCAAGTGGCCCACAGGACCACTTTCCTAAGCACTGCCTAAACAAGCTTCAATTGGCAAGCGCCAGCAGCCCACTCACACTGCTCCAGGAACAATCCTCAGTTGTAGCTAAAAAAAAGACAAAACTAATAAAAAGATAGCCCCATGTGGTAGAAAGCACACTGGGCTAAGCATTAGCTAATTCTTGTGTTTGTGTTCTGGATCTGCCGCTAGACAATGTCACTGTGTGACATTGGGCAAATCATATTCCTTCACTGGGCCTCAGTCTCCTTTTATGCAAAACCAGCAGATATGATGAGATGGCCTGTTCTTCACTCTTTTTGTGTGTCATGGACCCCTTTGGCACCTCTTCACCCCCGGTGAAGCTTCTCAGAATAATATGTTTAAATGCATAACAAAATACAGAAGATTCCAAAGGAAACAAATTAGAGAAATAGTTATCAAGATATTTTTGAAAAGTTCATAAAAAGACCTCCTTCCTGTACTAGAAGATCTGTAGATTCTCTCCTAGTTGCAATATTTGAAACTGTAAAGTTCTCTCAAGAGCAAGCTCGATCAATATTATGTAACATAAAGTCTCTTCCAGCTTTGTCATGCTCTGTCCCAAGATCCCTTCCAGTTCTGACACTCTACATTCTAAGAGTTTTCCAACTTATTATCTTTCTTCTAAAATCCGCCTGTTTTTTTTTTTTATTTCGCTATGGGAGAGTGGGGGGAGACACCATCATTCTTCCAGTCACCAGGTTCAGAACCTTGAAGTTGTCCTCAACTCCTCACTCTCATTCAACCTCCATGTCCAATCTGTGGCCAGATCATGTTGCTTCTACCTCTTGTATTGGTCTCCTTCTTTCTCCTCACACGGTCACCACCCTAGTTCACGCCCTCATCACCTCTCACCTGGACCATTGCAATGGTCTCCTAATCAGCCTCTGTGCCTCAAGTCTCTCTGCCCTCCAATCCACCCCGCACACAATTGCCGAAGTGATTTTCCTAAAGTGCTGTTCTGACCATGGCACTCCCCCACTCAAAAATTGCAATGACTCCCTATTGCTTTTAGAATCAAATTTAAACTCTTTTTGTCATTTAAAAACCCCTACAACCTAGCCCCAACCTACTTTTCAAGCTTTATTATATATTAGCCCCATTCTGAAACTGTTGTTGTTGTTCAAATGTTTCCAACTCTTTGTGACTCCACTTGGAGCAGTTTGCCATTTCCTTCTCTAGCTCATATGGCAGATGAGGAACTGAGGCAAACAAGGTTAAGTGACTTGCCCAGGGTCACGCAGTTAGTGTCTAAGGTAATATTTGAACTCATGAAGGTGAGTCTTTCTGACTCTGGACCTGGCACTCCATCTACTGTGCCACCTAGCTGCCCTGAAACTCTATGGTTCATCTAAACTGGCTTCCTTCCTCATACTCACACATGGCATTCCATCTCTGGGCCTTTCGCAAACTGTCTCCACCTCTGTGTTCACCTCTGCTTCTTAGAATTTGTGGTTCTCTTCAAAACTCAGCTTAAGTGACACCTTCTCCATAAAGCTTTTCCTGATCTGCCCTACCCCACCCCCCAACTCTTAGCACCCTCCCTGAATTATCTTATATTTATTTGGCTATATTTTGCATGTACTTGCATATGTATATGTTGTATCTCCCAGTGAAGCATAATATACTTGAAGGTAGGGACTGTTTCACATTTGTCTTTTGCACTTCCAGCATCTAGCCCAGTGTTGACACACAGTAGGCACTTAATAAAAGCTTGTTGATGGATTTAAGCACAGACCTTCTATGCCTTAAGGTTTTTTTTCCTAATTCTGACATCACATGTTCTGAGATTGTGGTTCCTGGTTTTTTCAAGTAAGAGAACCCCTTATTGACGTCAAAAAATTTCACAAACCCCAACAGGATAGTATTTGTACTATTAGTATCCTTTGAGAAAGTATTTGTGTGCATATAGAAATGAGTTGTAGAAATGACTACATGTCCCCAGGGTCACATAGCTCATGGATTGGCCCCTTCCAGCTCTAATGTCCTATGTTGTAGGGCCCCTTCTAGCTTCAATAATATATGTTCTGAAATTCTGATAATTGTGTGAGAATTGTTTTATTTTACCTCAGAGCATCCCTGTGAGGGAAGCAGGCTGGGAATTAGTGTCTATTTGGTAGAGGAGGAAACCAAGGTTCAGAGGATAGATGGGACCTGCCCAACATTGCCTTGCAAGTTAGAGGCAAGACAAGGTTTAGAACTCAGTTCTTCAGCCTCCTTGCCCAGTGCTGGTAGAGTCCACAGGGGAGCCGATGACTGATGATGACGAACAGCCAGTCAGCCAATCAATGGTATTAGTGGGAGGAAACGGATGCCCAAGGCACTCTGATGGAGAAGCTTGGTCTGTCTCTTGGAGGATTTAGTGTATACAGGGCCTTGGAGATGTCACTGTGTCCTCAGGAGGCAACATTCCTGAAAGCTAGGTGGCTCACTGGATAGGTCAGAGTGGATAGAGTATAGGGCCTGGAGTTAGGAAGACCTGAGTTCAAATCTGACATCAGACAGTTACAAGCTGTGTGACCCTGGGGAAATCACTAACCTCTGCCTCAGTTTCCTCATCTGTAAATTGGGAGTGGTAATAGCACCTATTTCTCAGGCTCAAATGAGATAATATTTACAAAATGCTTAGCACAGTGCCTGGAACATAGTAGGCACTTAACACATACTTCTTTTCTTCACTTCTCCACCCTTCCCCTTCCACAGATGCCACAACAACCTTCAGGGCATGGCGCAGCAAGAAATAGCAAAGCCAAAATATACAGAGCACCATGTTTAATATTAAAACCTTTCCCTTAAAAAAGAAACAAAAACATATACAGATATGTAAAGTTGAGTGTGTAAAAAATAGTATCTCAGTTGTTTAAATGTGAGTTATTGTGAGTCTTAAGTATACACCTGTAAGCTAGCAGTGATGGTATCTTTGGTACCTTGGTGCCCTCCAGCTCCCTTCCCTCCCACCTGTGACTCCTTCCGTGTCTTAAAAATAGGCTGGCAAGGAGTCGGGCTTCCTTCCAGGGGCTCAGGTATAGAACTGAGAAGCTCAGGGTGGGTTTGCTAAGGGCTGTGCCCTGCCTACGCATCTCTAGGGGCTCCTCTGGAAGACTGGTTTGGGTGGGGGGAACCTGGAAGGAGGAGGAGGGAGGGGGACTGCTATGTGCATGTGCCCATGTGCTGGCATACCCAGCCACATCAGCTACCTACATCCTGCTCATCTACCCTGTCCCTGCCCCTACTCCCTAACCACTGTCTAATCTACACCCGGAGGGCAACTGTTGTGCCTTAGCTAGACCAGTCCCCTGCCTCCAGTCTAGTTAGTGGGGATCTGATCTGTTCTCTATTAGGGAAACTCTGGCTTTAAAGTCCTCTTGGTCTAGGTTTAGTATGGGTGGGAGTGGGAGCTAGAGGGAGCGCTGGGGAGCTTAGGGGGTAAGATCTCTGTGAGTCCAGGACAGGCAGTGCTGGGCCCAGCTCTGAGCTCAATGGTCCAGTCACTGCCCAATGGGCTGAGCCCTCCGGGTTGTCTCACAGTCAGATCCTTCACCATTAGTCATGAGGGCCAGGGAAACCCGAACCCACTTATCCCACCATTTCTACTATACTATGTGTGTACGGGGTTGGTGGGAGAGAGGGAATGGGCAGATTGATCCTTGCCTCTGTGCTCATAGATTAAAAGCCAAACAATAGACAAAGCAGGCTCCCTTCAGGCTCCAACAACACACAATCCTTCCCTACTGAGCAGGTTAATGGAGGAGGGGAGGAAAGAGTCCAGGACAGGGCACTCAGATGGTCTTGAAATATACTTCCTAGCATAGACACAAACTTTCCAGTCCCAAGAGAAGCCTTAGCCAGGAGAGGACAGTGAGGAGGCTCACTCAAGAGTGGACTCGGGGAGGCGGGGAAGCAGGCAAAATCATGGTTTCCCCCAATCCCTAATTCCTGGTTCATGTTTTATCTCCTCCCTCTACGTGGGCCTGGATGAAGCTAAACCATCCGGGGCATAGGACAGAGAGTGTCAAATGCTCTCAGGGCTCAGATAAAAGGGAAGTCCCCCACCTTTTGTTTGTATGGTGTTAGGGCTTTCCAAGCTCAGGACCCTCAACTGGCCCAAGAGATGAGGAAACCAGTTTGCTCTGGGTGGATAAAGGAAGGTGTGGGATGTTAGGAAAAGCCACATAAGACAGTGGTTCCTAACTTCAGCCCCAAATGTAGCCTCTATTCCCTGTGAGCAGATGGAGACTATTGAGGACATCACCCAGTTACATGGACAAGAGAACTAGAGGCAGGTGAACAGGGTGCCACCTCACTGGATGGGAGGCTCTACCTCTGTCCAAAGACATGGGGCAGATGTGTGTAGGGGGATCATCCAGGATCATCTTGCATGAGAGCTGGAACAGTCCTCAGAGGCCATCTCTCATTTTACGGTGGAGGAAACTGAGGCACTAGGAAGCTAAATGACTTCTCCAAGGTAAACCAGGTAGTAAGCATCAGAGCTGGGTGCTGGCATCCCTATCTTGCTGCCCAGGCCCCAAGGTTTTCCTGAGGTCCTAGTTGGGTGGAGGAGAAAGTAGCCTCATAAATTTGGCTTTGCTAAGGACCCCTTAGCTCCATGACCTACTAGAGGGAATCCTCAAATCTGAGAGTTGGTAAGGACTTCAGAAATCACCTAGTCCAACCTCTCATCCCCTGCAGGGATCCTCTTTACAGCTTTTCTGTTGGGTAGTCTTCCAGTCTATCCCCAAGGCCTCCAATGATCAGGAGATAAGGACCCCCTGAGGCAGCTTGCTCCATTGTGGGAGTGCTCTGATCATTAAGTTCTTCCTTGGATTGAACTCAGATCTTCTTTCCTGAACTTCCACCCATCAGTCTTGCTTTGGATCACCAACCCATGGTGATGGTGGAGGGCTGGGGTTGGGCAGGGATGGACTAGGGTCATCAGGGCAAAGAAGAGGAGCCCCAAAAGTGGGAAGACAACCACCCCTCTATAGATCCTCAGCCAAATGTCATAGGAAAAATACAAAAGTAGTGGCCAGTCCAGCTGGCATGGGGGCAGGAGGGCTTGAGTGGAGGAGGTCAAGGTTGATTGTATATTTCTCATGTACATCTCTTCCTTTGCAGGGAGGAGAAACTTCTGTGGGCACCTATACAACCAAGCCTCTGGGAAAGGTGAGATCCTGGAGATGACCTAATCCTTGGGAGCTGAGCAGGGGAAGACACAGAATGTTCATACTAGGATCCCATGTCCTTTGCCCCTCTCTTTTCCACCGGGGGTCAAAGTGTGGAAGCCTCCCCACAATTTTCTTCTCCCCAAAAGGCAGACAGTCCCAATGCAGGCACAGACCTCAGCCACCCAGTGACTCAGGCAGAAGGCACAGTTGTTAGAAGCCTGGTCTAGGCATGGCCACCACGTGGCTCCACTCCTGGGTAAGTCTGAAAGACGAGGTGGGTATGGTTTGGAGAGATAGGTTCCTCAGCCCCTGGATGCCCACACCTTCCTCTATATTCTAAGCACTGAGTAGTGTTCACCAATGTCCCTCCTCTGTTTCCTCAAAAGGATTAAAAATCCCCTAATTTGCCCAGGAAATCCCTGTCTCAGGCAGACACTGGGGGTGGTTGAAATAGGAGGGTCAGGGGACCAGGCAGCCACATTCAATGCCGTAGTCACTGCAAAATGCACTTTGTCTTAACCTCTTCCCGAGGGAAGACTCTTGGCTGGGAAAGAGCCCAGAGGATCCTTGTTGAGGAAGACCAGTCCCTGCCACATTTGGGCTAGAAGTCTTCTATCCCATAATGAAAAGGGCCAGCCATCACCTCCCCTCTTCACCCATGGGGGAGGCCAGCATTCATCTGGGAAAGAGAAATAGAGAGGAGAGTCCATAGAGCAGAGGCAGGCTTGGGGATGCCTGCTCTTCTGGGTGAGCCCAGCTACAGGAAGCTATCCTCCACCTCCTGGTGACTCAGGCCTGGCCTGGGCTCTGGTTCTGGCTCCAGCTCCAGCTGTGGCTCTGCCTTTGGCTCTGGTTCCTGCTCTGGCTCCTGTGGCTCAGGTTCCAGTTCTTCCTGCAGCTCCAGGGGGCTATCACAGGAGATGGTGGATGATGTGTTGGCTTCATTCAGGGTAGAGCTAGAAGGAAAGCCAGGCTAGTAAAAGACCAGTGGGGGAAAGTAGGGTGGCTATGGACTTGCCCTCCCCCAAAATTCTCCCGCCTGTCAATATTCTTCCTAAAACACGATGCCCATATGATACTCCAGATGGGATCCAATAAGAGCATCATCGCTTTTGTTTGGGACCTTTTGCTTCTCTTCAGGCAGGCTAAGATCATGTTAGCTCTTTGGGGGTTCTATGTTTCCCCAGATGACTCATACTGAGCTTGATGTCACTGTGAAACTCAGGTCTTTTTCATAGGAACCATTATCTAGACAAGCTTTTGTCATTCTAGAGCATAAGAAAGGATCGTATGGTTGGGGATGGGCTTTGAAAACCAGTTTGATTTGCTGCCCGATATCTGTTTCTTTCTGGTCCCTGCCATCATTTTCTTTGTGTCCCCTTGCTCTCCCTAGATGGGACTCTGACCATAGCGGAAGCTCAGGATGGACACACTATAACGAGGCTAGAACTTCCCAGCTGCTGAGGAATGCTCAGCTTACCTGGCAAGGCTGTGGGAACTCTCCAGTGGGGCCGCATCGGGTCCTTCAGGCTTAGGGTCCGGCAGGGGGATGATGTAATCATTGTCCCCCTCGTTCTGCTGCACGGCTGTATAGAGGACAGAGCTGGTGTCGAGGGGACCCCTCGGGCCACCAAATGCAGGGAGCTGGGCTCGGGTACGCAGAATGGCTGGGTGGTCACTCCTCAGAAATTCTTCATCTACTTGCTGGTACTTCTGCTCCCACGGGGAAAGAGAGGGTGAGGTGAGTGGGACAGCATTGGCTGGAGCTCCAACAAGCTATGCTCTGAGATCCTTTCTAGCCTCATTATGCTACCTGCTGTGATTCTAATAACTGCATTTCAAATCATCGCTGCTTCTCATTTGTGTCTCATTTTATTCGATTTCAGGGAGAGGGAAGGTACAGGCCAGAGTCCAGTCGTACCCTTCCAGTACTCAGTGAGATTAGGGTCTCCAAATAGTCACAGTTGGGGACATATGACTTACATTCCTGCCCCCGCTATGGTGGGGCCTCCCTCTCTGTGAAATGAAAGCGAAAGTCGGGGTGGAGACGGGAAGAGCTTTATTAATCCTTTAGCCTTGTTGGTGAGATTGGTCTGGCCCAAGCTGTTTCCTCGCTGTACTGAACACTGGATCTTACACCCATTTTGCCTCCATCTACACAACCACTTAGTGAGATGCAGCAGAAAAAGTCAGATTCTCTCAACTCTTTTCTAGAGACACAGAACCACAGGATGTCAGAGCCCAAGGGGACTTCTATCTATAACCTCTAGTCTAACTCTTCTTTCACAGAGGAGGAAAGAGAGATCTTGGGAGGGGAAGTGAATCTGTTAGTTCTCAAGGATGAACCAGACTTACTGGCAACCATAGGGCATGAGGCTGTGGTGTATTTGGGGGTGCAGAGTGGGGAGGCTGTCTTAGGCAGTGATACAAACAGGGAGGGGTGAGCAAGCAATCAAGCCAGGGGCACCTCACCATGAGCGGGCACAGGAGCCCAGGAGTCCCTCCCCGGCTCCCGAGCAGATGATGGGGCTGAAGCCTTCCCAGCCTTCTCCCACCCCCTCCACATTATTCTCTTACACTTCCTTTTAAGTTCAAATCCAACTGGCTCATGGTCTCTTTCCGACTCTTGTCAAGCTATCCTCCCTGCCTCACACATGTGTTCTCTCTCTTTCACTTTAATTTTCACAATTCTTGTCTTTTTCTCTGCCTGATTCAGCTCTAATGTCACCTCCCAAAGCCTTCCCAATCCAATAAACATTTATTAAATGCCTACTATGTGCCAGATACTGTGGCCCTCCCGGTTGTTAATGTTCTTTCTCTTCTCAAATTGCCTTGTACTTAATAAACTCTTATTTCATCCCCTACTAAATTCCTTGAGGGCAGAGATGGTTTTTTTTTTAATCTTTGTATCATTGACTTCCAGAATATTGCCTTGCACGTAGATGGCATTTTAATGAATACTGACCTGAACTGTACAATGAAGAAGAGGTGATAACATTTAGTTCAGGAGTCAGATTTGATGGCTGATAAGGACTTTAAGGGCAAAAATAGGTCTGAAGCTTCTCCCAGCTTTTTGTATCTTTATATAAAGTTATAAAGCACAACTTGGGTGTAAGAGCACCCTCTTCCAGTTGGCCTCCCCTGGTTCCCCTTCTCTACATTCCCACCTCAAGCTGAAAGTGCTTTCTCCTTCTTCTGACAGAATGAGTGACAAGGCCATTGGCCACAATTTACCTTCTTGTAGCCCTCCCCCAGGAGGCCCTCCATTAGAATGACCAGCTGAGAGAAGGAGGGTCGAATCTCGAATTTCTCCTCCCAGCACTTCTGCATGATTTCATAGCTGAGAGAGAAAGAAAGTAATTTGAGGGTCCGAGAATCTGCATCTCCCCTGGGATCAAAAACTGGAGTTAGAAAGGGGTGGAGAAAGGGAATTGGGGGTCCTGGGTTCCTTAGGTCACACTCACATCTCTTCTGAGGCATGGGTGGGCTTGGCCATGCGGTAGCCACGCTTGATGGCATTGTAGAACTGCTCATTCATAGGCAACTCTGGATAAGGGGTGCCACCTGCCAGGGATGCAAAGAATCACAGAATCATGGACTTGCAGGGCATCGAAGCTGGGAAATGCCTGAGAAGTATTCTAGTAGCACAGAATTGAGAGTTGTAAAGAACCTTAGTGATTACCTAGAACAACCCCTTTATTTTACAGATGGGAAAACTGAGACCCAGAGAGATTAAGTGGTTTGACCAGGGTCACACAGGCAATAAATGCCAGGACAGCTGGAAATTACAGAATAATAGATTCAGAGTAGGAGGGCGTCTGGTCCAATCTACAGGCACCAATATGGGAATACTCTCTACAACGTCCAGTGTTTGCTTGAATATTTCCAGTGCTGGGTAGTTTAATATTTAAGGAGCTCCATTACTGATCAGTTAGGAAGTTCTCCTTTACCCTGACCTGAAATCACCTTCCTGGGACTTCCTCCCACTGGTTCCCATTCTGTCTTCTAGGGGTAACTACCAGAAAATCTAATCTCTTCCACATGACAGCTCTTTAGGTATTAGAAAACCAGAATCATGTCCCGTCAGAATCTTTTCTTCAGGCTAATGGAGTAGAAGGTACTTTCTTCTCTGGAACAGTTTAGGAAAAATCATGCCTCATAATTCTGAACATCCCTGCCCTAATATCTTGGACAAATGTGTCCCCTTCAGAAAGTGGGGGAAGGTTGGAGATATGGAAACAAGTATGCACTGGGGAACATGAATGGAGATGAGGAAGCTCAGGACAGTCTCTTTCTCTAGAAAAAGGTCAGGGAGAACCAAGGCTAGAGTCAAAGGCAGGTCCCTTGCCCTTTTGGTAGGGGTATGGCAAAGGAAAAGTCACAGGGGATATTCCAGGGAAATGATGGGCAGGTAGATCCCATACCCAGGGTGAAGATCTCCCACAGAAGGATGCCAAAGGACCACACATCACTCAGGGTGGTGTACAGGCTGTTGAAGATGCT